>NC_054549.1:33819762-34154762 GCF_017654505.1 Polyodon spathula | reverse complement strand
GCGTTTAATTTTAACGGTTGTGTGTGTGTTTTCAACACATCATGCAGTTGATATATGGGTTTGGGACTAATGAGCTATGCCAATTCTGCAACTCCTAGTAGATCCTTGTATCCAGCAAAGAGGATATAGATAACCCTATACTGCAGCACAATATTGAATAATTATGCAAAGTATTTCATTTAATCTGACTAGAAACAGTAATTTGTGAATTTATTAACTAAATCTACTGAAGCCTGTATCATAACATTCAAGTATGTAGTTTATGTAACTAGTTCTTGTGCTTGCATTAGTATGATGTGCCCACTGGTGTGTGTAATTATTAGAGCGATTAGCATCACATTTAACAATAAGCTGATGACAGCATTTCATAAGGCTCCAGCTCAGACATCTCCTGGGCTGGATCTTCAGACACCTTAAACACATTCAGCACAACCATGTAAAATCAACAGCAGCGAGACAATGCTATCAATACATTATTATTATTATTATTATTATTATTATTATTATTATTATTATTATTATTATTATTATTATTTAAAAGCCATTACATCTGGTTTCACAAAAATAAAATAAATCTAGATAGTATGAAATAACCCTTATACAAATAACAACATGGAAAATAACTTTTGATAGTCTTGAAACTTACAGTTCATCATCTGAACAAGGTGAAAGTGCAATCATTATCGAGCAGTCTTTTGCCGTCATTGCTACCCTGTACTGTTGAACCTAGGAAACAGAAACAGTAACACATGAAAGTTATAACAGCCCCATTTTGGTTATTTTTTAATGTAATTGTTATAATCTTCGATATATTATTTACTGAAATACGTCCAGATAACGAGATTCTAATTCTGATTACAATCATCCTGGAAGTATTTACATCATAGCTGGTTAGAGCACTTAAATCTGTGTTTTTATCTTTTAAGAACTCTTATTTCATGTGGTTGGTTCTAAAGAAAGTTTGTTTATTTCTACTTCTTACTCTACACAATTGGGAGGAGTTTCAGTTGTGCAGTGATGATCGTAGTCCAGCAAGGGTTAATACGAGACACACTTCATTGCAACACTAATGTGCAACTTTCCATTTGCAGTTTTTTTTTAACCTTAATAAAGAGATATGCAAAACATGTACCAACACAGATTTGTTTTACCTTTCGAACTGCGTAGTCAACTGTTCCATCATCTTCAGATTGTGAATTTCGCAATTTTTCAAAGCAATTTTCGTTGTACGGCCCATCGATCTGTAATCTGATCCTAGGCAAAATATGACATGTTTTAAGGTATTGCTAGGTTGACGTTTAAAATACACACCATTTCTGCACTAAGGTACAGAAAGGCTACCCTAAGATAACTAACTTCTTTCAGTGCCTAACACAGTTAAACATGTTTTAATGGTGTTTAAATGGGTAATGGATGTTTACATATTCATGGAAATCTTTAAAAAAAAAAAAAAAAAGTACTTGCAGCTTAGAGCATGTGAAAACAAAAAGGTTTTACATAGAAACCACCCTTTAGCCAAAACACAAACAGCACTGGTAAAGACAACAATTCTGAGCTTGTTTCAACTACAAATCAAACCAAAACCAATGTGGATGTAACTGGCATTGACGTTGCAATTTACAAGGTACTAAAATCAATCTAAAAGCAGCAGGTCTCGTGTTGGATTATGACACCCCTTCAAAAGCACCGTATTACTTTAACAGCAAATGCACAAAACAGACATACCAGCAATTCCGATTATATACAGCAAGTTAAGTTAGGTGTTTCATTATAGAAAAACAGAAAATAGTCCTGTTCTTGAGCACCATCTTGTGGCAACGTAAACTATTACAAGTATTACAACTTCCTTAGCCGCACATCTCTACAAATACCTGTTGTAGTATAACAAAAAATATGCCTTACTATAAAACTACAAACATTAAGCCAAAACAGTGCTGTAAGCTTTGTGAATGAAAGCTTCATATTTCTGCCCTTATGTAGAAGTGGCTTACCTTTCTTTAGGGAATTCCCCCAAATATTGTTCCACTCGATTATACAAGGGGTGAAGTCCTTCAATATCTACATTATCCAGCATCTGAGTTTGGAGAATCTTAGAAAGAACGCAATCTTTAGGCAGACCACAATGACCTAAAAAGGCAATTAAAATGATTAGAATAAATTTATATTTTCTAAATGCCATTTTATTTCTTATAAAAGAAAAGGCTTTAATTTAGAATGTGTGCTACAAGTGTTATTTTATTTTTTATAAATTTAACAGATATATACATACAAATGCACAAGTATAATTTACTCACTGTTCAATATATACACACACACACACACAGTTCCTCTTACAATTAAGGTCACACATGAAGTAAAAGAAGAGAGCACTGACTCTTACCTTTACCTTTCCTTAGGATGTCTCTGTGGAAGTGGCTTGCATCGCAGTGGGCCCTTCCCTCTGAAATGTGCACCTTCCTGATTTCACCTGTCCTGCAGGTGCCCGAGTTACTTAGCAATGCTGTTGTGATCACGTTAACGAGTTCATTGATAACGGTCCTTGTGCAATGTGGACCGTGGATTAGACCATTGGCAGGAAAGAAGTATGGTTTCAAGTGTTGAGTGAGTTCATTCAAGTCCTGCAGGCAATCCTTGTCATCCTTACAACCATATATTAGCTCCCCATTCTTCATAGATCAGAGAGAGACAGGGAGAATTATTTATATAAAACACAGTTATGACCCAGTGATTTCATATGGCTTGCACACCTCTCAAGGGAGAGTGTTTGAAAATAAACAGTAGAGGAACATACTTTAAAAAGCACAGACATCCTAGCAAAATAATTTTAACTACTGTAATTGGTTCAACAAATAATGCATTACATTTCTTCAGAAAAAAAAAAATCCTACAAACTTAAATAGGAGCTTCCTCACAGTAACAGTTCTACGTAAAGAGTGATTTAAAAACAAAAAGTCACTTTAAGTTCCTATGTGTTTCAAGTGGCCCATAAAAAAGGAGTGGAAAAGTATACTAGTTATCAGACATGGTTAACACTCATGAGCTGCTGTTGCTCCACCACAGTTGGACAGGTCAGGCCTCAGCTGGCTTAAAACTAAAACACATTATTTTAGACGCAATCAACTGAATGTCATGTCATGAAGAGAGAAAAAAAAAAAAAAAAAAAAAAAAACCTACAAAAAACTACTAAAAAAAAAAAAAAAAAAAGCCCAGGCAACTGCTGTATAATAATGAACATACCTTAAAGATTTTCAGGTTGTTTTGTGCCTCTTGTAGCAAGTTCTTTAAGGCAAAGGACATTCTCTGTTTGTTTCTACAATAAATAAATAAATAAATAAATAAATAAATACTAAAAGAGCACCAGTGCTACGCCAATAAAATAAACTGCTATCCTCGCTGCTGACTCAAGTGTCAAGGACCAACAACACTCAAAATGCCAGAGTGCCAGTGCAGGAAAAATAACTCCACTCAATACACAGACGGGTTATCCAGGCCTAGTCTTGCGTATGCCTCTATATAATGTGTGTAGGATTTCCATACAAGACAAACTATTTGAACATTTATATTTACAAAACATGGGATATAGAATGTTGTCCTTACTGTACATGTAGATGATATTCAAACACATGTACAAAAGATTAACTACACCAGTCAAACAGTAATTTAATAAAGCCCCTCAGTAACCATGGTATGAAGCAACACATATACTATGTTCCTTACATGTTTAACAGTACATTTCAGAAAAAAATACAATACTCACCCCGAGAAAAGGTCAAGAGGGCAGTATCGACTCATTCTTTTCCACTTTCCATTAGCTAACTGTTGAAATATGTAAGAATAACAGAATACTTGTCAAACAAAATGCAGGAGTGAAGTTGGGAAATCTCTGTCTACATCATTACATTACTGGTATTTCACAGTTGTGATAAACAGGATAGACAGATAAATGTACTTCCACAATACCTGAACAGGTTTGCATATTACAGCAGCACTTAACAGTGCACATTAAAACAAACAAAAACAAAATATAACTTTTGTTTGTTTTTTAGGAACTAGGATAGACCACTTAATATAAAGCTAAGACTAGAGAATTGGCAGCTACATATTAAAGTAACAGGAACAACATATCTGCTATACATTGGCTCTCATTTATTTATAAGTCCTCAAAGGTCATATTCCACCCTAGTTGAAACAAATGTGCCAATACAGATTATGTTGATGGTGCAAATGCTCTGTATGTGAATGCAACATGCTGGAACATGTGGAGAGAGGAGAGAGCCTGCTGCTCTGCCTGAGATGCACCAACAAATGGGATTTATTTACAGGAAATGGCAGCTGAGGATCGGCTGGGAGATCCACGACCAGCTGGTGGGCGTGTCCCAGCGGAACCACCGCGTGTTGAAGTGGGGTCATGGTTTTAATCAGTGGGTACTAGTTGGTCCTTTAGAGGATTTTAACATCTCTGACAGTATAGGAGGGTGTAGCAGCATAGGTTCCTGCGGCGGGACCTTTACAGCTGGACCAGCAAAGCAAATGACCATGACATATTTTACAATAGTATGCAGGTATTTCCATATATGCCCAAAATCTGATACTCTAAATAATGTTAATACCAAGTTTCATTTCAATAAGCAGACAATACTTTATGGGCAATTTAATATATATTAATACTTGGTTTACCTTTAGGTGTTGATGCATGCAGAATCGACACACTCTGTGTTTAACATCCTTTGTGACGTGACTTGAAAAAGGCAGAAAACCACATTTTGGCTGCAAAAAAACAAAAAAAATGTAATAAGAATCTCTGGAGCTGTAAGAGGGGACATCGTTAGGGTACCCTTAACTACCTTTCCATTTAAATATATTCTACTTTCTAGTTTGTATTGCATCTTCTGATGTACAGGGTGGTTAAAGATTTGGACAGTTAGTCAATTTGTAGTGGTCTGCATCACAAAAGCACCACAGGAAGCCAGTACCTGGAGTTATTGATACAGGGGCACCAGCAATGTCTCTAAAGTCCTGTCTGATTAGAATCATACAGGTATGTCATGTAAAAAAAAAAAAAAAAAAAAGACACCCATAAGGAAGTTGTTGGTCACTATCATGCAACAGCTTCATTATTACTCAGTACATAGATCAGATATTTAAAAACCTTTGTGAAATACATATTTTCTTAGTGACGCAAACTTGATTGCGATGAAAAACAACTGATTTTCAGAGGTTATTCCCGTTTGTGTCTTCAACTGTCATCACATGAACCCACAGAACAAGAACTCACGACTTGCTGCCCTGCATTCCATTTGACTCATTTACCTTTATTTCTATACAAAGCGGGGGCCCGCTTTCACTGAAACGACAAGTCTGCAGTTTGGTTAGATTTGGTAGGCACAATGCATAGCCGCTGAAAATATCCATCACCTTATCACAGCGGGATTCTGAAAAAGACGACAAGAGAGCGCATTTCCAAAACATGTACTCTAGTTTTAATTTAATCCTTTCTTTTTTTAAAAGGAGAAACAGGTTTTCACTGTACTTGAGGTGCCCCTTAGCGGAGAAATGTTGTCATTGTAGGAAGGATCAAAGAGGACAGTGGAGGACTTTGTCCAGAAATAAGTCAATATCCCTCTTAAAAGGAATGCGAGCAAAGGTTTTCAAATCAATTTATGTGGCTCCTGTTAGAACAGGCCACCCTAATCATTTGATTATATGCTTGTAAATGATTTTGTACTTCAATGTTAAATATGTCTTCAATTACAGTATCAAATAATCAGAGTTTTGCTTGCATTCAGCACTTTTTATTTAGTAGTCGCCAATTGTTTATAATTTTCTCCCAATTTAGAACGTCGAATTATTTTTAGGCTAAGCTCACTGCTATCACCCCCGCCCTGAGTCAGGAGCAGTGAAGACGAAGTGAAGCTGTCCTCTGAAGCGTGTGCCTGAGGCCGACTGCTTCTTTTCACACTGCAGACCAACCATGCAGCCACCTCAGAGCCACAGCGTCAGAGGACAATGCAGCTCTGCGCAGCTTACAGGCAAGCCCACAGGCGCCCGGCCAGCCTACAGGGGTCGCTGGCGCGTGGTGAGCCGAGAACACCCTGACCGACCTAAGCCAGGGTGTCCTCGGCTCAAAAATCTTTTAAAAAAAGCTTTTTTGCAAAGAAAAAAAAAAAGTTGTTTTTTTGTATCTATACTTCAATGCTTCTTTGTCTACACTACTTGTACACCAGTGTTTTAATAAGTATTACTGCCTGTGACACTGACAGTAATTTAAGCATATAAAAGCAAGATCATTTTATTTATAAAGTGTCTTGCCTCCAGAGTTTTTGTTCGATGATCCCTTACAAGTTAAAAGAAAACTTAAGACAGATAGAGAAGAATGCCCCAAAAGCATGCGTTTCTAAAACTCTTACCTGGTCTTTCTTGTTCAACCTTTAAAGAGAGCTGCCTAACAAAATCCAATGGTAGATGTACAACCTCCTGAAAAAAGAAATACATCAAAATAAAGCTTTCGATGTTGTAATGTGCAGGCTTACCAAGCAAAATTAGACGATGCACTTTTAAATTAGGAGGGTGCCACTCCACAGTGTTGCTAGTCTTTCAAAATGTGAATCCTTTTTGGTTGTAAAATGCTATTATTGGAATAATACAAAATGTAACCATTTTTTGTTCACCTAACAATATTGTTCTTTTTACTGTGGCTCTGAAAAGATTCACTGTTCTAATAGAATCTGCATTTAGTAAACTGTGATGAGGCATCCATAAAGCCCAATTTGGAGTCTGTTTGCACCACTGCAAGGTTAGCTCCCATTTTTGTCATCATGCAGAAAATGAATCCCAGCGCTACAATGAAACAAGACATTAATTTAACTCCTCAGACGTTCCTTTGAAGAAACAGAGGCAGAACATATATATATATCAAATAACATACCCCATGATGGACATAATTCTCTCCCAGAAACGGCTTCATGACATTCTTACTAAAGTCAACAATGTTCTGTAGATGGCCAAATGCTTCCTTTGCTGCCTGAAAGAAATAAAGCACACTTGTATTAAAACTCCACAGTGTACATCTCAATAACCACGTACTATTTATTTTCCTCTCTTGATTTCATCAATACAATGTTCTCAATTATTACTGATCCAGACTGATTAGGAATTCGAATTAGGGTAAGTTCAGATATTTAAATAGATAGTGAGATTTTGTTTAATTAAAAGTCAGTCTACTATGCCCAGGTTGTATTCCAAAAATCAATGAAACTCTACTTGATCCAGACCACTTATTACATTTTTTGGTTTTGTTACATAACCATCCCCTTCCCCAACGAAATATAGATATCTAAGATGGAAGACGAAAAAATAAAAAAGGCAGGTATGTTAGGCCTGTCGTTTCTTTCCAAATGAGAAGTTTCAGTTCAAGAAACACTGGGGTGAAGACAGAGTGGAGGTTCTCATTCAAGAACTAAAGAAGCTGGACGGAGCTTGTTCCTGATTGCACATCCGAACACTACTAACAGGCCATGTGTACTGAAGAAACAGCGCCGACTGTGCTGCTACGTGCAGTTTGAATACATTTACATAGATTTAAATTTACAGGATTATACAGAAGACATACATTTTTGTTTTGTTTCAAATGTAAAAATCAATGCTGAACACCAAACTACCCTTATGAAAGGTTTACTAGTAGACTCCCGAAAAATGCATAATGGAAAATCTATAAAGGTTGGTTGAAGCAGCTGTTGCTGTTGGCATAAAAGTGGATGAAATCTCTGGGATTTAATGTCAAAACATAGGTCAACTCAACAACAGATGACTCACTACTTCATTATAGAATGCCTTGTGTTTAGAGTAATGGAGAGTTTTGCTCCATCATTCTTGAGCTCAAAAACAAACAAAAAAAAACGTTATCCATTACAGTTCTTGAAGTTTTTCTAACCTAACCATTTCAAAACTTTATACACAGCTGTGGTATAATGGCCTTTGCCTATCAACTGTCTTGAACTTGAAACCTACATTTGAATCGCCTCTCACTTCTTCATTTTGAGAAACTATGGAGACTTCTTGTAACTGTCAATGCTTGTAATAGTTACTGAATTTCCCTCTCAGCATTTCTGATGAATTTACTGGTGGTGCTATTTCTCTTTGTTTTGATCTCAATGTGTTTAAACTCTGTTTTTCTGCTGATATGATCTAACTTGCTCCATTTTGTTTTGTGCATTAGGTCACCTTAAATGAGGCTTTGGTCTCATTTAAACTAAAGAATAATCAAACAAAAACGACACCCTTGGAAATGAAATTTAAAAAATCAAATCTGTAAGAAAGAACAGTTACAACATATGAAACAATACTTAAATTTATAATAAACATTGTAAAACTTTTGTTATTCATGAGATTGATTTAGTAATGTTCATTACTGGATTGGTGGAATAAGGTTCACCCGTTACATAATCTTTACCATCTACAGTATGCTATGCATTTTTTAAAATGATAAATATATAGACCATGAAGGTCCTGCAAGATTAGAAGCTTGCTATATTAATAGAACTTGGACTTCAAATTGAACAACCTTTTGTTTGTTTATTCTGGCTGTGAAGGAGAATTCTGGACAGAAATGAATGCATCTGTGAACAGCTGGAGTTGGCTTTCATGAGAAGCAGAGGTTCTGGTAATGACTGTTAGTACCCTGTACTGCTGTTCTCTTTTTCCCTTGCAAGTCTCAGAGTTGTAAAAGTTCTTACCTTATGGGAGTTTCCAGGTTCTTCAGCTGGATATTTTAAAAAGCGCAGAACTTGAGAGTGCTGGAATAAACAGAAAAATATATTTGTACGAAACAAACACTTGTGTATTAGGTTTTAACATCTGGGGCTCATCCCATGAAATAAATTGGCAAATCAGAAAAATCCCGAAATTACCATCTCAGAAAGTGACAAAATGATCCAATGTGCAAATGCAAATATGCTGGAAAAGGCAATACCTTGTCAATGGCCTTATGCAGACCATAGTTGCACAATGTAGCATGACATAGGAAGGGTTGATTGCACATAAAAAGGTCTAAGGTATATTAATCTCCTGAAGTACAATACTTGCCGTGCCAATATTTGACATAACTGAAAATCATAATGGTGTTTTCCTACCCATTGTCAAATTATGAAAATATATTTGCGCCAACTTTCATTTATTTTCTTTAGTTTAAGACACAATGATAATTAATTCTTCCCAGGGTGGTCTTTCTGCAAAGTTACTTAAAGTGTGGAAAATGAGATATGCTGAAAATAGTATTTACAGGAAACCTTACTGCAAGTGATAATGAAATATGAAATGTGTGTTAAATTGTACATTTGACCACTTGTCCAGGTCGAAACTGTACTGTGGGTGTTGTCAAGTGGTTGAAAATGAGGAGTCGAACCTGTCAAAGTTCCAGTATATTTTCCTCTAGAGGAATTATCACTTTCTGATGTTGCTACTGGGGCATTATGCCTTTTTTTCCTGAATGGTTTAGGATGCAAATATAGCCTTCAACAATGTATTACTTTTATTACATAAATAAAAGAAAAGGAAAAAAAGAAAAGGAAAAACCCTTGAACCAGGAAACAATGAAGTGCATTTAATTGGAGTGACAACTCCATTTATTGCATTTAAAAGGTTGCAGTGCAAGACTTGCACTTCAATGTAATCATATAATTACAGATTACTGCATCATTTTAAAATTATGTTATGCAACACAGACAAGGCAAACATTCTTCACTGTTGATAACGATAAACTAAGTGGCCGTTTAAAAAAAAAAATAATAAGAAGTACAACTGATGTTCCATGAATTTGAGAAATGCAAATTACTGTCTTCCGTGTTAAAAACTAAAATAGAAAATACTCTTGCAAAGACTGTCAGTATCCATAAACTGTTTAGGCAAATGTGGTTTTAATCCAAAGTGCACAGCTTGATGTTCATCTCAAAAGACCTATGCTGTATGTACCCTGTTAGACTGAAAAAAACAAAAAAAAACAACCTATTTTCTACCATACTACCATAGATAATGTACAATCCAGCGATGAGCCCCTTTCATCCCATGGATGTGTTGTCACGATCCAAGGCTCTAGTTTACAGTTTTGATTAATCATATTACTGACACTGATGTTGTGCCTGTTACCTGATTGCACAGTTTGAAGCGTCATCTAAATCTGTTTTACTGGGCGTTGCAAAAGGAATGCAGTGGAAGAATAAACTAAACATTAGTCATTTATAAATAATACAAACCATGTGTCAGACATGAGTTACAATCTGGAATCTTGTGTTCTATCAGCTTAACTGAATGTATACAATGGAGTAAATAGCAAAGCTATTTTTCCACTGTTTTCAAGGTCCCTGGCCCATTTAAACAAACAGAAACCCCATTCCCATGGATTTGAAATGAGAACATTTAAACAAACAAAAAAAAACCTCAGCATGAATCATCTTCCAAATGGCCTACTTTGTAGATCGCACAAAGGACATGTTTAAGTTTTTACTACAGTGCAAGATGAGAATGTGAATCCCATTTATTCTGCCACCATTTTGTACATTTACTTCTACTGTAGCAAGTATTACTGTAGACTGGAGTCCTATTTGCAGCAAAATACGGCAGCTCAGGATCCCCAACAGCTGCTGCACAGAAAGTGAATTTATAGTGTGGGGGCAAAATAAACTGGCTTCACCCAAGTCAAAGTCTGTTCAATTCTGGTAAAGGGAGCTTTGTTAGTACATGAACGAAAGGATCATTACAATAAAAATTTACTGGTTTTGTAAAATTACTGTCCTCGATGAAAAAAAAAAAAAAAAGCACTGCGAAAACAACCCATATTCAGAAAATGGGTTGTCAAATATAATACAATAAAAGACAGAAGTATTTTGATCAACCAAGGAAACACTTTACTTTATAGCAATCTTGCAGGTGTGGGAGTTGTAAAACAATGGGTTTGTTACCTTTCAAATAACAATGCATGGCAAATTGTACATCAGCTTTTCTTTTTTGAATTACCAGCTGCTGATACCTTCATCAAGAACTGACAGCTAACCAAAAATATAACGAAGAGGGTCTACATTGCAACCAGATGTTTCCTTTTTGCACTTAGCTTCCTTTTTGCCTTGATTGTTTTTTTTTTTGTTTGTTTTTTTTGAAGAGCAGCTTTCACATATTATTAGACTACCTTTGGCAACGACATACCACACACCTACTTTGACTAGAGCTAAATGATGCTGTTAGACAGGATAAAATTAATCTGCAGACATTTCAGAATTTGCATCCCTATTTTAAGTCTAGATATCTGTGAAATGAAAGCAGACAGTTAAAAGCAGTGCAACGTTGCTCCCAAACCTGTTTCTTACAATAATTAAGTACATTTGGGCCATATTAAAGTTTTCTGAGTAATGACTTTATCAAAGTGCTCGGTCAATGATTTGAACCTAACTCACTTCCAAAATATGTGTTCCTGCGATTTATTTTCTTTTAAGCAATAGTTTAAAAAGTGGTTCATTTCCGTATTCCAGTTTACCAATGATGTGCCTTCTACAAAAAGGGTCAGGTTACAAGGCTCTGCAAAGGGAAATTGCAACTAAAACACTGCTGCATCTTTGAACACAAAGCCATCCTTGACTTTCATTCCACTTTTTGGCTGCTGGTTTCTCTTATTACATACATTAAATGTGATATCAGAGTGCCTACTGTACATCTGTCCAGAAACATTATAATGCATTCAAAAATTTGGAATAGCTGTGGCTGTACCCTAGATTTGCCACAATGTTTGATCCTTGACTCCAGAATAACATTGAGAGTTGGTTCTTACTAATTTTTAAACTATGATTTTTCCTTTTTCTGTTTTTTGAAGACATGCAGTTGTTACACACAAGTAGCAAACAGATGCTATGTCTTGCAAGAATAAAATTACGCCATGCTCAACCTACTTTGGTGGTTTCAGGACTGGCATTTCTGTTTTCTTTGTTTGTTTCTACTACTTTGCCATTTTTAGTTTGGAAAAACTTCAAACAAAAATAAACTGAATTATACAATTGGAATAGTTTAAAGTTCAATGATTTAAAAAAAGCAACAAAAAGCACATGCAAGTTTTAGATTGGAGAGCATGGTCACTCTGAATACTGGGTCTCTGGGCAGTGAGAGTGCCACAGTGGCTAAAAAAAAGGAAAGCAGCCTCTCAGAAATGGAGAAATGAGGCGGCCTGCTGTAAAGGGCAACTAATTCAGAAATGACACACAGGATTCAGACCTAGATTGAAGAGCTTCGTATGTCAACAAGAGAATCTTGATTATAAATGGAGAAATTAGATATTACCATCCATCCATTATCTGCAAGCGCTTAATCTTATAGAGGGTCGCGGTGAGCCGAAGCCTAACCTGGTAGACATAGGAGTGCAAGGCGGGACTACACTCTGGATGGGACGCCAGCCCATCGCAAGGCAACTAAGGAGCAATTTAGAGAGGCCAATCCACCTAGCCAGCATGTCTTTGGACTGTGGGAGGAAACCCACACTAACATGGAAAGAACATGCAAACTTCACACAGACAGACACTGTTTGGAATTGAACCTAGGACCCTGTAGCTGTGAGGCAACAGCACTAACCACCGCGTCACCCGCTAAATTAGATATTACCATATAACACAATTCTTTTAACAGGGACTGCGCAGAGTTGAATGAAAAAATGAATTTTGGTTGCATGTGTGGGTTAATCTAAAGCTAATTTACAAGGCTACAAGCCTACATTCATATCTTTTGATAAATAATCTGAAATGTTAAACCTCAGTACTGTGCATACTGTACTTTAACCAAACCCACGTTTCCAATAAAACATTGCTAAAGGTGGGGTTTGGGTGCAGTAAGCATACTTTAGACTACAACAAAGACTTGCACAGTGTCCTTGGAATTTACCCAATAGAATAACATATTTAATCATAGCTGTTTCTCCCAAATACTATACTACTATTATGGCTTCTGGTAGACTGGCAATATCATTTTGTAGTTCCTTTGATTACATAATGTTATATAAAAAGATCCAAATTATGTTCATATCTTTTTTTTTTGTTTTGTTTTAAATGATCTCTCAATGCTAAAATTCTAGGTGATTGAAAACTTTTGGCCACAGGGTCATTCAACATCAACTCAACCAAAATCCAGGCAGATTCCGACCTCAGGATTAGATTTAGCTTATATTTCGGAGTGGAAGATAAAGAAGGTATGAAACCAGGCTCAAACGATGAATATTTACTGAGACACTCCCCCTTTGTGTGTGTGTGTGTCACGGGGGGGGGGGGGGGGGGGGGGGGGGGGGGGGGGGATGTCTCGTTTTGGAGCGATTTTGATGATCTAAATATTGTATTTAGAATGTTAGTAGCCCTATGAATACTGTACAGACCGTCAGTTGGGTCTTCTGTAGAATTCTTACAGGTATCACTTTCAAATTGCTTCTGTTTGTTCATAATGTAATTGGCTTTCTGTTTGCAGCTCTGCAACTGTCTGTCTGATTGAATCGCCCCACAAAACGGCTTCAGGATGAAAATGTCACAAATGGTCACACCTTTGAAGGGCTGAAACACCTTGCGGGACAAACTGAGTTTCTGTGGTCTTATAGATGAGGGTTTTAAGGACTTGTTGTAAAAATATTGACTGAGTAATCTGTCTCCTTCATAGGTTTAATAAATGTAAAACGTATCTGTGTTGTTTTGCACTATATTGTACAATATTAGCAAACAGTTTGCGTTTAAACCAAGACAAAACATAAAACGCATATGTACTGCTGACCTCTTATTTCTACTTCGTTGCGATCTTTAAAAATGGCAGTAAGAGGTCAAAAATACATTTGTAGCTCTGTGACAAACCACTGTAATATAAAGATATCACGTGTATGTTTTATGGTTTGAATGCCAGTGTGAATGTTATTTTATGGTAAAAGCATATATCTCAATTTTATTTTACAGTGATGTCATTACTATAGGTAGACATTCCACACAAAACTACCAAATAGCCTTCCAATCAATCTAAAAAGTATATAAGTACATATTTACCGACACTTCACTGTGCTGTAAACGACAGGTGGATCTGTACGACTTTCCAGTACATAAACAGCGCCCTCTTTACGTCTAGGAGGACGTATGTGCAAGTAAAGATTTCTAAGTACTGTATCTCTGATCAGGAATGCCCATCAGAAAAAATACAATTCAAACAAACTATAAACAGTGCAATATTGTACGTACAGGTCTTGCTCGTAAAGGAACTGCAGTGAGCAGAGCCTGCTACTGTACATTGTGTGTTATGTCTTAAGGGAAACTAGAAGGGCATTAGCTATAATACCTTACCTTACAACTAGTTCTGCCAGGGTTGCATTTATTGGGTAAACAGTAACAAGGAACATATTGTTCCACCAAGGTTTCTTACCAGTAAAACTCTGTGGTCATTTATTTAACCCTCAGAACAAACTGCAAACTCACTCTTCCTCACTGAATTTCTTTCCTCAATCCAGAGCTTAAAGCTCGTTCAGAGAAATGTTTAAGTGTTAGTTCACTAGATATATTTCATTGAAGTCTGATATTTAGGCCTAAATTGCATATGTAAAGCAAGCGGAGTAAAACCGTTTTGGTTTCCAAACCCTAACTGGAAAACCAGCCCAATACTGTTGGCAATACTGTTCGATATATTCTGAAAATACACCGGTAGAAGCATCAAGTGCCTGTGCCAGTCAGTACTCACTGTAAGACCTACTGCGCCTGCAGAATGGCTATTAAATAAACCAGATCAATCCATTAGTCTTATTCACGTCACTTGCTGCAAAAATTAAACAAATAAATAAAATCAGCCCTCATTTTAAGCTTTGTACTGGTACTTTATCAAATTTTGATAACCGATGGACTCTAAAGATTAAGAGGGCGTGCCAAATAACACATCATACTGTATACAGACTCGTATAAAATTGTATAATAACCTAGCAATGCGCAACTTTTATTTTTCACTTGATGCGTCTAGTGCTTCTTTCTATTTTAGTATAGTACAATATTAACAAGAATAGCAGACAAACCTTAGTTGCAATTTGTCATAACGCAGCCGGTTCGGACACAGTGTCCGCTGTACACGTGCACACACACACACACACACAGCAATAAAACAAAATGCTAAAGTACATTTTTTCCGGTTTTCTATAATAAGGGCGTGACAGTTGCTAAGTTCTCGTCCTTTATATATGATAAGCGGTACTTTCAGTCCCGTTACTGCAGTCGTCGACGTGTGGCAGACGGGTTCTGGTTTCGTACGTGTCTGGTATGATGGTGGTACTTCACACTCAGTGCTGGTAGGATTGCCGGGCCCTTGATATGACTTCTTACATAAAAGCCTTGATGTACTGATAACACAAACAGTGCTAAAGAGTAAACAAAGTTTAAAAAAAAACAACAACAAAAAAAACAGTGACAACTCACCTGAATATGAGAGACCACAAGGCTCTTGTTCCCTTCTCCGTGATATTTCCACTCGTTCTGGTCCATTTTGTCCACTTCCATAACACAGGTGGTTTTGAAGTGTTCGTCTCCTTTAATGTGCTGGTTCTTTCGACAAGTAATTGTTATAAACCATAAATAACAAACTGAAGTGAGTCTGTCTGTTTCACACAGGCACACCGACTGACTACTACCGCTTTGTACAAGGAAATCCCACCCTCTGACTCTCTATTGGCTATTGGGTATAAACATGCTTCTTATTGGCTTAGGTATCAGTAGTGACAGACCAGCAGTTTAACCGGGACTCAGTTGGATCGGTCACATTGTAGCCCTGCGAATTAAACCAGGAAATCCAGCCTCGCTCGTCATAGGCACGTAATATGTACTTCTCGTTTCAGAATTTGTGGAGAGAAAATTAATATTGTATCTGCTATAGGCCACTGACAGCGTTGTTTTTGTCAAAATGTTTTTTTTTTTTTTTTTAGCAGAACACGATTCAGACCAAGGCTGGCGGGGTAATGTATTTTACAGACTTTACCAAAATGAACAAAATGAATGATTTACATGGGATCGTTTTGGATTACTAGAATGTGTTGAAATTATTTTCATTTATTTCTCTGGGGTTCATAGTGTATTTTTAAAATAAGCACGATTGTCATATACAACTCACAACTACTTGTACTATTACTATACTGTATATGCTACCCTTTCGAAACCTGTGGAGGCGGATAGCAGGAATAACCCTGGTTTATGGTCACCAATATGAAAAATACATTAGTGACACATTTCTAGTCAAGGCTGAATTCTGCAACTTGGACAAATAACGATTGGTTCATGATTTACCATTCTTTGCACTGGTGAATGTAAAAATATACTTAATGCACAAACGGAATCGCATTTTATATAAGCTTTTATGTATTTTGTGCCCGTGGCCCCATATATATATATATATATATATATATATATATATATATATATATATATATATATATATATATATATGTTACACATCACAAAACGTTCCTCTTGCTTACATGTGCAAACCCAAGCCAAAGAGGTCTCTAATGTGGTATCTCCCTCTTGTGGACACAGAAAGGAACTGTAAATATATGCTGTAGTAAAAGTTGTTTTCTATACGACATATGCAAATTCCTGATAGCAAAAAAACAATGTTAGAACATATTCTGTTGGCAGATGTGACACATCTTGTACACATCATGAGCTGCTCTCATGTCTCTGAGTCAGAACTGCACAGCTCCAGTCCTGTAACACGAATCACCTTGAGCTTTAAAGGTTTTTATTGGAATGGCCTTCTCTGCACTAGTTACTGTACAAGTCTATATACCCTCCCATCAAGTTGTATAGATAAGACAGCTGTCATTGATTTTACAGTACTGCTGCTTCTCCATAGTGCGGTGTACCCAAAATCTACTAGTTCTTTAATGTAATACAGATAACACTCAATTTATAAGAATTCCTCTGGCAACGTATGTTGTTCTTGAAGTCAGGGGATTTGGAATTACATGATTTGGGAGGGCAGGGATATTCTGGTTTTGGATACTTGGCAGGTGTAGTAATAGTACAAAAATAAAACTAAATAAATAAATGTGGCTTTATTTAATTCTTGTAGTGCTGGCCCACACTGATAGAAAATCGTGCATTTTAGCTTAATGATGATTTGATAATCCCAAAACAGCAATGACATTCATTTATATATTTTTTCAGTGTAGATTTAATGGACCCAGCTGGAGGACTGGGTCCTGGACAAATGTCCTGGGTGTCCTTCCCCAATTCCGGTCAGGATGTTGTACCAGGATGTCAAATATTTACTCTTTGGTGGTCTATTCCTCTTCAACTGTGACAAAAATACATGTTTCTAATGGGATTTGACAATCCAGGGAGATTATATAACCTACCAGCTCCAGGTTACTGTTTGCTCACCCCTGACTTCCTGTCCTCTCCTGCTTCCCCCGCTTGCGTCCATCTGTCTGATTGCACATCATGGTTTATAAAGCAAATCCTTTTTGGATCACTGCTGTTTCTGCCTTCTGCACCTCACAGCAGGAAATCCTCCCATTTCCTTTAATCCAATCTGAAAGGAAACTGAATTGATTAACTGCCTGAATTTCTGTATTACCTGTCTGATATTTCAGAATCTACTCTGAATCTTTGGGAAAAGACCCTTCCTATCTTTTTTATCCCCCCCCAATATATTATATTTTTAACCGATCGCATTGTTCTTAGAACAAGCTGGAGGTTGATTGAAATCCTGTTTAAATTTAGAAAATGTAACTGTACAAAGAGGGTCTTGTATAACTCTCATGACAGAAATGCTGCCAGCCTGATGTCTCCCAGCTCAGGAAACTACAAGAAGACCTCCACTCAAGCATAATTTTGAGTGGGTGTAATCTCATAACAGAAGTGCATTTACAGTCCATGCCTTTCAACAATCACTTAAGATCATGCTGGTAAATTAATAGGCAGCATAACTGAATTGTGTCTGAACACCTGCGATGATGCCCTTTTGTTTAGGAATACTTGTTGTATATATATATAAATCTATCATAATTGTGAAAAAGCTGACCACCATGGGCTGGATTCTCAAAGCTATTTACTCCAAATTGTCATTAATACAATATTTTTCTGAATAGAAAGAAACACCAAATAAACACATACAACAAATATAAAACAACATAATACTTCATTCAAGCCACTGAACTAAAAGTCTGAGTGTTTTGTTTTTATATATTTCTGGCTTGGTAACTTTAATTTATCTCTATCATCTACATTTACTGTATGTGCATTTAAAATGCTCCCCCATAGCTCAGATTATAAAACGCTCACTAGCACGAGGCAAAGAATATTGTAATCAGGTGTTTTAACATTGACAAGCCATTGTCTACCTGCAAAACTAAATGTGACCTGTGCTCCACTTTATCCTTTTGCAGGGCATACACCCCCAGCAGGTTTAAGAGGTTTTACCATTTAAATTCCTAGTCAGGTCATGATTAACATGTCGAGTGCGTGGATTGTGGATTTTACTTCTCTGGTCATTCATCTTTGCTCTGCATTAGAAAGTACAGTATATAACCACCACTATTTCAGCATTCACTTTTCACTGAGTCAATTGTAATTCTCCCAAATGGCAGGCTGGTATTTAGATGTTTTGTTACAAAATGCACTGTCATACTATAACTATTACTGTAAGTGCTGATTTTTTTTTTTGTTTTTTTGTAAGTATACATTCTTGTTAATAGATTTAGGATCTATGGCAAGCCAAATTACCATTTATAAATATCTTAATGTAATTTAAGATATCTTAAAATATTTAAAAGATACCTGCAAAACATTTTGAGATATCTGTAATTCAATTTCAGACATCTTTAAAACATTGTTATCTGCATTATGCAGTTTTTAAGATACCTAAAATTAAGATGCCTGTAAAACAACTGGAGATATCTAAAAATGAAATTAAATTGATTTACAAATCTTTAAATATGTAGATATCTGTAAACCATGTGTATTTTGCTAGCATGGTACACCAAAAAGATATCTTAAAATGATACTTGCCTTTCATTAAGATATCTGCACATTAATTACAGATGTCTTAATTTTATTTTAAAATATAAATACTATTTAAATATATGGTTACAATAAGAGATATGTTATTTAGCCATTTACTTGTGATATCTTCAAATATTTAGAAATGTAAATACATTTGAGATATCTCTTGCCATAAGGATCAGCGTTATAGAATACACAAATACCAGCCTGTTCATCAGCATGAACACTAGCTCCTGCTGGCTGCTGGCTTTCTGAAAAGTAAGCTGGAAGCTGCTAGTGCACTGTGCTACCCCAAATGGAACATTCAAAATAACTACCAATTATCATGAATGAGTGAAATTAAAGAATCACAAAAGCCGAAGATTTGCAGGGTGTGTATATTGCGTGTGGTTTACATGTTACTCTGCCAACTGTTAATACAATGCACCTGAATTTGTTTTGTTAATGTAACTTACCTTCCTGTGATGTTCAGGTGTGACTATATTCTGCAGGAAAATACATTTTAAAAGTTTATAAATAATTTTAAACAAATCTACAAACGTTATTCTAACGTTAACAATGAATCAAGGCAAAATTAATATGCAAAATAAATCATTGTTTAAATTAAACGGCTCTGTCAAACTCCATTAAGAGCTCTTTTCAATTGTGCCCATATGTAGTATATAGTGGAATTAATATGAATTTGATAAATATACCTATTTAGTAGGTGTTAGTGTTTTGAGGTAAACATTTCTTGCGGTACCAATACCCAAGTAACGGAGGAATCAAAATACTGCAGCTGTGAATACAATTCAAATTTGGTCATTTTATTACAAATAGCCAAGAGTGTTTTTAAAATATAAATCTGTAAAACACATTTTATCACATGACTGTACATGTAATTTATAATATTGAATCCAGGAAAGTTACAATGCAGCCAAAAGACCGCC
Organism: Polyodon spathula; assembly: GCF_017654505.1. Taxonomy (NCBI): domain Eukaryota; kingdom Metazoa; phylum Chordata; class Actinopteri; order Acipenseriformes; family Polyodontidae; genus Polyodon; species Polyodon spathula. Next base: position 34,134,805 of record NC_054549.1, on the reverse strand, counting down.
TTTTATACAATAGCCCTTGGCCACAACAAACAAAATGTTGGCAGTACTGCTAAAATCTTTAATGTCTAAAGAAAAGGGGGACAACAATTACAACATTATCAAATATGGGCAAAATACATACAGAACTGTACAATAACAGCATTGTAAGTAAAATGGTTAGCTCGAAACTGTCATCATGTTGAACGCTTTGGAAGAGTTTGACCTTCCGATTCTCAGTTCCCCCTTACAGCTGATCCTATCCAACGCGTTCCCGTTCATCGCCGTTGGCGGCACTGACTCGTAAAGGACACAGATTGATCCATCTTCGCCTATTCGGTAGGAAACCTCAAATGGATCGACCCAAAGAGTAAGTTCACTGGGTAAAAGAGAGAACAGTTGCTGGCGGTTGAGTCCGACGGCGCAGGCTGCTTTTCCTATCAAGGGATCCATTTTGTGGTTGATCCTTATGCATCGGTATCCCGAACCCCTGCACGGAGCCTGTGGGAACCAGTGATGCTGGTAGTGTTCTGTGGACAATAAATAATACATAAAACCGTTAAAAAGATATCAACGTAAAATTTAAAAGCACTTCATAAATAAACAAAATGCTCTGAACATCCTCAATGCTGTAGATAACATTCACGGTATATGTATGCACTGGAAAACAGTCGATTGACAAATGAAATCCGACGCGCTTCTGTAGAAGTTACACACCTCTCCACATCCTTGAATGTATAAAAATGTGTTTCTGTTTTCTTACCTCCCAAAGCAGTTTCGAGAGACTGACTAAACAGTTGGAGCCGTTCGTCGGAGAGGAGCCCAGTTGTCCTCAGAAACCTGGTAATAAACCCCACAGCAGTAGAGATCTCCGTCTTCATTTTATCGAGTAGGTAATCTTATATTTCTCATCAGCCGTTGAAAATCAAAAAATATGTATTTTCCGCCTTTTCTCTTCCCGGGATCGAATTGACATGTACAAAAAATCAGTTTGGAATGGCAAATGAAGTATATTATCAACAGAGATCAGTAATGTGTGTGCTTTTCTTTGGCCCCTCGAGAATTAACAAGCAAGGCCAAGCGACTTTTGTTTCTCCTTTGTCCAAACAAAGCGACGAAACGGTACCCCAAAAGCTTCCTGAGAGACAAATCACATAACAACGGAATGTGCAGACTTTCTCCTTGAACAAGACTTGAAATTTAATGGTCAGGTTCAAATTTTAAAGAATGAATTTTGCTTTGAATACGGAGTGTTTCTCTCTACACGTCAACACCAAAGCTCGGACAACCTCCTTAAGATCATAAGGCTTCAAAAAGTCTCTCTCTCAGCTGGTAAACATTCCTGCGCGTCACAGCTCCCAGCAACCAATCGAATTGTGCCGTCTGCCGTGAGTCACAATGCTTTATTTAGCAGCTTGCGCGTACACAAACAGTAAAGCTATAGCAGCCTTCCTGCATGTAAACATGGCTTATTGTTTAGGAAAATTAAATAGCAAGGTACATGGTTTAGGGTTGATGTGTACAGCTGTTTATCTATTTAAAAAAAAAAACGGTTAAATATGTCGTAGTCTGTATTAAAAAGGTAGCTTGTTTTTTTTTTTAAACCTTAAGATTTCTTTCAAGAAATGTGGAAGGATACTGAACAAATAAACCAGTGAGGGATGAAAATATAATACAGACCATGACACTCAAAGAAATACCTACTTTGTTATTGTAATTTTAAACACTTGTATTACGGGTGTGTTTGTTTTGTAAATAAGAATGGCCTGTACTGAAAATGCTACCTGTTTAATATTTAAAAGCTGATTTATTTATTTATTTTGCTACTATTGAGAACTATCTTCTTGATCTAGCGACTGCAGGGAGGTCTCCTGTAACGTAGAACCCAAAGTGCTGAAACGCAACTAGAATTAGCAATCTTACATCGACTATGAACTCACACTTGCGACATGTCCTCAGTTTGTAATTCATAATAGTTTTGTCCTATTTTACGGGCCGTAGATGTATTTTTGGCTCGCCCAGTTGTACTTATGCTCCAATTAAATGCCTGCTTATTCAGTTCTGTGTTAGAAGCTGCGAAGTGATTCGATCCTGCGCCAGCAGTTGTTTTTGTTGGTTGCTGCAGATTGCTTTTTAGTCTTGCTTGTCACACGGAGTTTAAAAAAAGTCTACGCATATAAATAGGGTTTCTGTGTATGAACAATCAGCTGGGACATAATTCACTCATCATCTTTTTACAAATCAGGTTAGTATTTTGTACGCTAAATTATTTGGAAGAAAAATACACTTTTCGGAAACAATATTAGCTGTTTCAACAATTGCTTAATGTTTCGGGAACAGCTAATTGCCGTTCTTTATTGTTGCAAAGTTGTTTTTCTAACAGTACGCGGTCCCTAAAGCAGGGCTGTGCAAAGTAGTTTTGCACTTTTAACTTAATTCTAAGTTACCGGTATGCAGTACCTCCTAATGATGGATCCAGAAACTCGTGCCGACCATTGTCTGGACCATGGTTAGAGCGCCCCCTTTCAATTGCCTGTCTTGAAGTAAACTCGGTGTTACCGCAATCACTTCTGTGTTTTGCATGTAGAATGTTACAAGTTGAAGCAAGTTTAATTGATTATGTTGGGGAGATGTTGTGAAGTGTGCATTAAATAAGATTATGCTATCTGTCTCGCCCTGTTTGTAATGTATGTTTGTCTCCACTCTTTTTCTAATTTAATTGTTACCAGGATGTCCACAAACCCTTATGGGAAGAAAAAAAGCTTTCAAGCTGGAGCTTCAGGATTTTCTTCCTCATCCTCCTCCTCTTTCAGAGGTCCTGCAGGAGACCATGGTACCAGCTTCCCACCAAACAAGCGCCACAAAGGGCATGATGACAGAATGGAGCCAGCAGCTAATGCCTTTGAGGGTGACGATGACTTCACACAAGACGACTTGGAGGAAATTGACATTTTGTCATCCCAGGCATTTAGGATTGAGGGTTCAGTGGTCCTAAATGCAGGTGTGCAGAGCAGACCAAATTCCACAGCCACCTTTACACTGGGCAACAGTCAACACAGGAGCACAGGTGCTGAATTTCATAACTTGGGCAGTAGCACTGGCAACTTAGCTGAAGAACTATAGAGGTCTCAAATTTTATGAATGGAGTGTGTAAGTTGACCATTGCTGATCTTCTTCATAGGGACTGGCAGTACGTCAAGGAAAGAGATGGAGCAGTTTGGCTACGAGACAATTGAAACACACCATGCAGAACTAAAGGGAAAGGTAGACAATTGCAATTTCAGTATTAATAGGATTTCGTTTATATTATTGCCCTTTGAAAAGCAAGAAACTAAAAATTATGACCATAATAATGTAAATACTAACCCCCCCCCCCCCCCCAAATGTCCTGTTTTTGTTACTGCCCAAGTTCTGTCGGTATATAGTTTTCCTTGAAGTGGTCAAGATTTCATACTAATAGTTTTTTTCTGTTTCTTTACACTTGGTCAGTTAAAAGAAGTGGAAGATAAGCTGCTGCTGAAGACTGGTGAAATCAAAGTGCTGCGGGATTCACTGCGACAGATTGAACAGGAGCGGGACCAGCAGAGGAAAGCTCAGCTCCTCGAGGAGAGGGAGAAAGCCCAGGCTCACAGTGACAAGGAAAAGGAATTATTGAAAAAGGTCAACCATGCACACCAAGTGACAGACACTTTCCTTGAAGGGCTAGAAGGGCAGAAAACATTGTTATAGTTCGGTGGGAGAAGTGTGTCATTACACTGTAGTAACCTCAGAGGAAGAGTGCTGGAAACAGCACAGCCTTTGGTTTATTATAGGCACTGATTCCAAATTAGAATTAGAATTAGTCTTAATTAGTCGTCAGAATACAGTATGAAATTGCTAGACATGTAGACCAGACCATGGTTTCCCCTCCCTTTAAATTATTACACATTTCTAAACAGTTTAGTTTTAAGTAAAAAAAAAAAAAATGTAAGGGCAATTCATTCAACTAAAGGTTGTAAAAGATGCACAAAAGTTGCACTTGCTTACCAAATAATAAACTTTTATTTGTCCGTTGAAGCCAGATTTGTAAAACTTGTTTCCTTGATGGTTGGACAGGTGCAATCCCTGCAGTCTGAACTGCTCTTTAAAGAAGCAGAGGTGACTGAGATGAAAACCAAGCTCCAGAGCTGTGAAAGAGGGACTACATCTGCAGCTGTTTCTGTTTCAAAAACGAGGTAGGCAGTGTTGCAAAAGCATTTAAGGAAAATAATGGTATATTTCATTTTGTACTGATTGGGAATTTCAAAAGGGTTCAACCTTCTCATGCCACTTTTATTAAAAATGTTCATTTGTGTTTTTAACCCTAGGCAGAGTTCTTCTGGGATGTTGAGGCAGGATATCGCTGCCTCTCCTTTGGCCACTCAGAATTCATTCCTTACCAAGGAGACCTTCGGTGCTGAAATGGCTTCAAAGCACTCACCATTAAAGGATCAGGAGATCAACCTGGGCTGTTCTGCCAAGGAAGGTATTGTTCTGTACACTTTGTTAATAAATTGCATGAAACACTTAAGGACCACCTGTCTAGGGAGGTCTGACAAGTTCCTGTATTTCCCTAGATCAATCTCTTGGAAAAAAAAAAAAAAAAAAACGTGCTTCACTATCTAATAGTGGGCCTAATATGCTTTGTAATGTGTAATGAAATTCAGTCCCAGCATGTCTACCTTTTATAAAACAAGAATGAAATCCTTTTTGTAAGATCTTAATTGTTAAAATAATCTTCGCTATCAAGAAAAAATATATACATTTTCCATGATTGTCTCCATAATTTAAAACAAAACAAAACATGGAACTATCATTTATTTCATTCATTATGGCATGAATTTTATCTCCAGTTTGAATGTTTCATTGGTGTTTATCATTAAAATGTGAAGGGTGCAGTCCTTTGTAATTTTAGTTCAGATTTTCTTTCATTTTTGTCTCCTATTTTAGATGAAACAATGTCAGAGACAAAAAGTGTGTACTCCTCTGATCACAACAGGCATCCTAAAGGTGATGTTAAGAGTTTTTTTTTAAATCTTTTTTTAAATTATGTTGTGCATTATCTGATTTTTGAATATGTTTTTTTATTTTCAAAATGTAGTCATGCCATGCATGGATGGTTTCTCATCTGTTATGACATAAAGAAAATAAAATAAAAATAAAATGTATTTTTGTTTTCTTTAGGATCCATTCTAATAAACCTCCTGCTTCAGCATCCCCTGGGTCCTGGCTCTCTAGGTCTGTGTCACCTAATCAGCGTCCGCCCTGACGCTCTATCTGGCTCCTTGTCACAACATGGCTGCTTCAACACGTAAGCATAGTTATATGTACAGCAATGTTTCTTTGTTCACCTGCTTAACATTAATCACTTTAATTTTACACACTTAAGCAATACTTGCATTGCACCCCTCGACATGTAGTTCTTTCTTTACATATATTGCTATCATTTGTACCAATGTGTTTAATAGTGGTTCATCATTGAGCTCCAGTGGTTGGTCAGCAGAGACTAAAACAAGCCATAGAACTCACAAGGGTTTCAGCCAAGCACAGAGTCTGGCCATCTCAGGACTTAACATGCTGGCTCTCGACCAATACCTTCTTGACTCTGCTGAAGAATCCCTGCAGCCTGGCACACGCAGAAGCCACTCAACTGCAGTGCACCTTTTACCTATAGTGGAGTATCACGTTGGTATGTACTGCTGGGCACTACAGGCAAAGGAGATTTCTGGGAGCCCACTGAGAAGTTGCCAACCGTCATCCTCCTCTTCTGAAGGAAGTCTTGGCTCCAGTGCTGAAGAGTCCTTGTCCAGCCTTGAGGAATTTGCAGTTACAGCACTGACAGTTCTTTATCATTTAGTTTCCGAGAGCAAGGAGGTTGTACATGCTCTGCTTTCTCATCAGCCAAAGGAAGAGGTTCAAGAAAGCGATGCAGCTTGTCCGAGCAATAACAAGCTGGGGCCTGCCAGGCTTCATGAGACTTCAAACAAGCCTGTGGAAGCTGGGGACCTCCTTCACCCGCTGTTGAAGAAGCTATTGCAGCTCACAGATCCAGCTTTCACAAATACTCCCCGTCACAGAGACACTGTGTTGATCCCCAGTTGGAAGACTTTGAACATGCTGGCTGAGAGTGCTCCAGAGGAACAGTTACTAAGGTAAATGTTTCCAACACATTCCCTTAAGAGGTTATGATCTAATTGTTGAGCATCAAATTCACTATCTTCCTGTGTTGAGTTAGACACTTTTTTTAAATCTAGTGATAATTGGTGAAGAAAATGAAAAATCTTCTGTAGAGAAAGAGGAGATTCTAAATAGGAACTAGTGTTATGTTAAGGACAATTCTTGAATAGCCTTAATCAAAATAATTATAAATGGTGATAGCCTAGCTGATGTAGTTTGACAAGAATATGATCCCCTTTAGGTTAAACTTGTAGCCAGGAAGTTCTGCATACTGTTTTTTAGCGACACCCTCTTAATGAGTTCCTCTTCTCCTCTGTCTGCTCCAGTCCCACGACTTGTAAAACAAGTCCTTAGCTGTATCTCACAATGTAACAATTTAAATGATCCTTAACATAGTGACCACGCTCCAGATCTGTGTTATTAGGTATTTTAGTGCATTGTGAACTTAAATCCTGCAATTATCTTTTAACAAGCCAGTCCAGGTAAATCTGTCCTGAACTAATTGCACTTGTCACAGCATCAATAAATCACATCTGAGCCTCTGCATTTAGTGATAGGAGTTGTTCACGCAGCGATATGGGAGGAACAGCTTGTTAAACATCAAACTATTGGCTCCTGGTTATTGAAATAATATACTTTTATTGAAGGTTGTTCTGCGCACTCTGGCACCCTCACTCTGAGCTGCATGATATTTGTTTCAGGTTCCAGGTCTTCCTTAGCAGCCAGGCTCTGGTGCGATGTTTGTCCCCGGACTCTTCATGTGCTGTTGTTCAGCACGCTGTCAGACTGCTGGCATCCACAGCCACCCACAGAGATGTGACCGCTCAGCTCGGCTCTCACTTAGGTGAGGTCATTTCCACTAAGGGATCCCTCCTGCTTGCTAATTTACACTTAGTCGGATTGCAGAAGCTTGACTGCTTTCTTCCCCCATTTTAATATCTAGATTAGTACAAGGATGGGGCACTTCGTCACCTCTAAAATACACTAATAAAGAAGAATATAAATGTATACAATAAACGTTGTTGTTTTTTCCTTGTATTTTTTTTATATAGAAGATTGTCCCTTCATCGCACTATACCAATATATCACTTCCCGACCTGACAGATCGGCAGCTGAGGACCTTTGGATTCAGCTGGAGTTGGGGGTAAAGCTGTTTTTTTTTTGTTGCTGTTTTGATCATCTTCAGGTACACCTAGTGAAACAAAAACCTGTAAGAGCATGTTGCGTTTTCTATTTGGAGAATATTTAATTACATGTATAACCAACATTCCCAAATAAGGAGCATCATTGCAATACAAAAACAAATGAATATCCCTGTTTTAAAATGATTTTATCTGTGCTGTATTACGACAGGTTGTCAGGTTCTTAACCCAGCTGTGTGCACAGAGACCTGCCAACTGGAGGGTTCTTGTTGATTCTCCTTGTCAGTGCAACAGTGAGGTAGGCATTAGCATAGGGAATGCAAAGCAAAGTTAGCCTGCTCTCATTGATCGATTTTCTCCATGTACAAGGTTATGCAACAAAATCAGTCTGGAAGTGTCACATACAGCTAGTCAATATTTTAACAGCATTTTAATAAATGCTCCATTCAGTATAAATGGTTTTTAAATATATATATATATATATATATATATATATATATATATATATATATATATATATATGTCTTAATTATACAGATAATGTGTGACATCTGACATTAATTATACATAGTGGAATGAGCGTGTCTGAGTGCCTGTGTACACATTTCAGACTATACATTAATTGTTTGGAGCAGTTTAGTAAATGGATGTAGTGTATTTTCTCGGTTCATTTTGACAGGTTGTCAAGACTCTGGTGGTGATGTTGCATCGGCAGTGGCTTTCCATTACTGTGCATGAAAGAAGTATGGAGAGGAGCGAGTGTTTCTGGCTCAGCCCTCTTGTCCAGCTCTTCAGGGAGGGGGTGCTGCTGCTGCACTATCTCTTCCAGAGAGACAAGAACTTCAGCGAGCACTGCCTGGAAGTGTTGCACCTGTATGACCAGGTCATCCCAGGAATCAGAGACACCTTCTACAAAATCCCACAGCTCGTGGAGAGCGAAAGTGAGTGACTTAAACGTTTTCTCCAAAAGAAAAGGATTAGATTTTTAATTGAAATTGTGTATCGGATATGTTACACTAATGACGCCCTTTGCCTAGCAGTTTATTCAGTGATTTTAGTAAAGTTTATTCTTCGTAGATTATATAATTGAGATGTGTTTTTATTTTTAATTTTTATGTGGTTTCAGAATTGGCGCTAGAAGAAATGTGCCCTCCCGAGACAGATGCGGAAGACATGGAAATGGACACTGGGCCCTAATTTGACACTAAAGTTGGCCACATACCATTATCGTCAATTTCTAAGCTCTGACTTTTTAATTTCGCTTATATCTTGGCCAAACAACAATGTTTTATTTCACAAGCTCATGTTTTTTTTTTAAATTGCCTTACCTTGCAAGACTCCTTGCTTTACCGTATCAAGTAAGGCTACTTTTATTTTAGTTTACTAGAATGGTGCTTTCTTCCTGGACAACAACGTACTGAACCTTGTTCATCAAGTTTTTTTGCTACAGTTCCGTTTGCACCAAAATGACGTTTCTGTCAGTTACATTTCTTAAGTAAGTATTTTGTGAAATAAAATATTAGTTTTGGCCTGAATTGACACCTCTTGTACAGAAATTTGTCATGATGCTGTTTGTATTATGTCCCTTGAATACTGTGACCATGAATGAGTGCCTAACTGGGCTTGCCGTGTGATGTAATACTGGCTTGGGCAGCACTTTTAAACAGTATGTGTGTGCTCAGAATACATAGTACAGGTTTGGACCAGTATCTAATTAAATTAAAGTAGGAACATCAATTTTACCGTCATATTTCTGACAGCAATATCTGATTATTAACATAAGTTCTACTACTTTTTTAAATCTTTGTTGTTTCAATAATATATTGTGTGTCTTTGCTAACTTGTGACAAATCTTTTTATACAGAAATGTTGGGTATATAGGAAAAAAAAAATGGACATGTTGAATTTATTTAGGAAAACAAGATTGTTCTGTAGAACTGAGGCAAAAAAAGTTGTTCTGTTTACTATATAAAGATGTATTCATGAAATAAACGGGCACAAGAAAATGTGACAACTAACAGCTATGTACAGTCAGAAGCATGGATCTTGCAGCCACAGTAAAGGCACTTTATAAAGGCAGTTCAGGTATGTCTATGACAGAGAACTATATCAATATTCACACATAAAACACAAAAAAGTAACACAGTGTCTCAACTTTTACAGTGACCCCTAAAACATGCCTTTACAGATAATGACTTAAGACCTACTAGTCATTTTAAAGCTTGAATTAGAAATTGTACTTCCATCCAGGTGGCATTTTATTACCTAAACACTGCAAGGCATTTCTTGTATTTTTTTTTTTCTGTTGTCCCCATAAAAAAGTTGGAATGAAGTGGTTTTCAATTTTAAAAAGAAACAGTCTCCAGCGTGCGTAAACCTGAGTAAACAGTGCAGAAAACATGTTCTGTAACAGGCCAATTCAACCCGATCTTGAAACAACGGAAAGAAAGATCATCCTCACAAAATACACAGCAGTTCTGTCAACGTCCTGCAGGTTGCACTACAGTCTAACTAACCTCACTGTTACAACTGTTAACCAAAATAATAATTGATGTACGCGTATTGAGACATTTTGGTATCTTGTATTTCACAATAGCAGTTCAAATGTTGGTGTGTAAAAAAAATAATAATAACATTACACCTTTTAGCATACATTTGCTTTTTCCCTGACCATCACAACTTCTGAGTAAGTTGCAAGGACACATATACCAATAATTTCCACAGGAGCACGGTTTCAAACACTGATTTCTAGTATTATCCCCATCCCAACATTGTGTGTATCACTGGATCTTATAAGATGGGAGTGTTTCCATCTACCTGTTACAATTTTGGACTTGTTTTATAAATATTCCCTTTCGCAAAAATAATTGGAATAAACCAACATAATTTTATACTTCTATCTATGAAACCATATTTTATCTATATCTACTTTTAAATAATTCACTAGAGGAAAACTTCTGAAGTGCTTTTTTAGAAGGCAAATAAAAAGCAAACAGAAAATATTCCAAAAAAGCCAAATCATCCAAGGATAACATATTCATAAAGTTCTCTTGTTGTCACTATATTCCTACACGGATAGCAGGGGCAGATCAACAGTATTGATGATGCGTTTGGAATTTGCAGATGTCCATTTCAGTAGCCTGGCTTGTGTGGGTCTATGTAGGCTGGGTTGTAGGCTGGCTGGTCTGGGTTGTAGGTCGGCCCCGAAGGGTTGCAGTAGGGCTGATTGGTGTTATATCCCTGCTCAGCTGGGGGATAAGGAAGGGCTCCCATACCAACTGAAAAGACACCGACAACCCAGTGAATATTTCACAGTGCATTACGTCTAATTAAAAACTTACATACATACAAATATATATTCAGAATATTCTTACCCATATGAGTGTAATTTTCTATTAATATTACACAAATATACTTTCCTGACAGCACTAAAATATTGCATGCTATAAAGCAAACTGCCAAACGTACGTGCTTGTTTTTTTTAACTTCACAACAGTAAATAAATCACTCAATCATCAATTGTTTCTTATTTTTACACAAGACCTTTGGTCTTGGGAATTACATTTAAAAGCGTTAGCCCACCAGTAAAGTTTCAGTATACCCCAGTGCTCTATGAACAAGGCAGAAAGATTCTTAAGACATCTGATGCCTTAAAAAAGTGTGCTTTCAGCATATTGGAGTCCACAGTATCCCTGGTCTGGTGAGGTTCTTACCTGAGACAACCTCTTGATAGGGAGGAGGTAGCCCAGACACCTGGGGTGGGTAGACTGGTGGGTACTGCTGACCGGGATAGGGCGCTGTGGGCATGGATGGGTTTCCGAAATGTGGCTGGACTGGCACTTGCTGGTAGGCTGGGTACTGTGCTCCAGGGTAAGTCTGACCTGCAGTAGGCTGCTGTGGATATGGCACTTGCACCACTGTAGTAGTGGTCGTTGCATTATCTGCAATGACCGCTGTGAAAAACAAAACCCACAATGTAAAGAGTTGTGCGAGTTATTAACAAATGTGCAAACTGACAACTGGCGGGGGGATTTTCACTGTGGCGTATCACTGTATAATGTTAGGATGGCCATTCATAAGCAGGGCCGTAGTAGCAGTTCTTTTATTCAGACTTAGGGGCCCTTAATTAGCATTCTGTTGCGAATAAGTAGGTTTGGTACATTTGCATTTTTCTTTTCATTAAAATATTTGATGCATTTTGTACTGAAGCAAAAACTATCCCTCTGAGTCTGACCCTTAAGCACTAACCCCACTTTTTCCAACTCTTATTTAATTTGAAAATGAATGCATATATACTGTCAGTTTTTATAATACTGCCCTTTTATCTAACATATTTAGGCCTTACATTTTGCCAGTTGAAACAGTGCAATATATTTTCCAAATATGTTAAAATCGATAAATAACTACCCTTTGTTGACTGTCCTGCATTTCTACGGATACATTTTCCATTATCGAAAAATCTCAAAGGAAAAACATACAAATACCTGCAATAAACCAAACAGTCCAATCAATGTGGCTAAACTGTAAACGGAGAAACAATGAACCAAGTGTTTCTCTCACATGCACCCTGCAAATATAAACTACACATGCACCCTGCAAATATAAACTACACATGCACCCTGCAAATATAAACTACACATGCACCCTGCAAATATAAACTACACATGCACCCTGCAAATATAAACTACACATGCACCCTGCAAATATAAACTACGGATTTGCCTACAGACCCTGAAGCAGTGAGGTCTTTGATAATTGCTTGGGAATTCCGGTTGAAACATGATACCTATGATCTTGTGCCCATTCCTAAAACAGCAATGTTTATTAAACTTTCCTGAAAACGATAAGTCATGATGGGTGGAAACCCTTCGGTCTGTCCCCAGTTCACAGAATCAAATCCTAGGTTATCCTCTAACGAATGTGACACAACTCTACATGCAGATTTGTGTGTACTGTAACTGTACAGCCCTCGCTGGTGTTACGATTTTCGGAGGTCAGACCATTAAACCATACTAATTTACTTCTACAGACCCTGAAACTCTGCATACTTAAAAGATGGAAAGTCTTTTTACAGCATCAAAGTCAGGAACAGAATTGGCAGCAGTCAGCAGTGTGCTGGATTATCTCTAAACTCATTCTAGTTTTCAACATTGTCATTGTACTGAATACAAAAAAACAAGCACGTTTGTAAATTCAAGTAAATTGGAATGAGAAACAAAAACCCCTTAATGCAGTTTTATAACACTGTACCAAAAATGCATCCTGTTTTAACAAATACAACATCCTGTCTCGCCAACACAAAAAAAAAAAAAAAAAAAAAAAAAAAAAAAAAAAAAAAAATGTTGAGAGATGAGAAAACAGCTTTCAAAAAAAACAAAAACAATTCTGCATGTACTGAGAGTTAGGATTCCAACTTCTCCTTTAAAAAGACCAGATCAGCAAAATGTATTCTGCAGCTGTAGAATTATGAGGAATTGGAACACAGATATTTAATAAAGTTTCTGCATATGCAGTTAATAAGAAATATGCAGCAATCAGATAATAATCTGAACGCTCCCATCCCTGCAGGTTGTTTAGGACCATTGGCTGTTCACAGGTATTGCATTGTCCTTTAATCAAAGCTCTCCAGCTAAATGCAAGTATGGCATTGTGACAGAAAGACAATGATTCTTGGTGGTAAATCTCCCTCTCGACCTGCGAGGGTGCTAAGTAACGGGAACAGAATACTCTGACTACGTGAACTGACACTACGTTCCGAGGGTAAAAAGGAAGTCGGTCATGTAGGAAAGAGACGGAGCTTCAGTACACTAACTCACTGACCCAGAGTGCAAATGATGTGGCAGCTGCAGATCGTACACAGCAGTTGCAATTGTTTACCACGGGATCATAAGTGATGGTATAAAAAAGGAGCAAGGCAATGTACCTGTTCCTTCGTTTGTGGTTATTATTAATTGACCTGGAAGGACCTGTATTTGTCTGGTGAATAATCGTGAGTGTTTGTTTTGTTCTGTCCATTGTTGTTTGTAATCACTAGATGGCTAACACGTTCCGGAGCTGTCACCTTGGGCCAAAACAAAGCCGGATGAGCACTTTCACTTGTATCATTGTAAACTGTATTGTGCCACAATCACTAATACACGTACTAAACTGACTTGTGTATGTGTTTAATGTGGGGATACAATAACGGGACTATTATTTTGGGACCAGCCCGGGGATTACAAATGTAAGTAATACATGCCGCTGTATTACTTACCAGCATTATTATTTACTGTTTGTTTCGCCGTCAGGCACTGTATTTAAGGAATAAAAATAAACAAACCTTTTTCACCTGGATTACAATTGTCTGTCTGTTCTTTGATGACCTGTACCTGCACACTACTAACCACTTTGTCACAGGCATACTTACTACTGTATATTGAACTTGTACCAGGGACAAAAGGTCCTTTATCTGGGATTGAAAGCAGGCCCCAAACGCTTCACTTACGTCGTGGGCTTCCCCTGCACATTTTGTACAGGCAACAGCAGGAGCATGTGCAGCACAAGATGATGAGGAGGAGGAAGATCACAACACCCACCACTCCGGACACGATCGGCATTACCGAGCTGAAAACCAAACGCAGGAAGAATGTGGTTAAACACCGGGGTCCACCCTGGTGACAACAATAGCCTCCACTAAAATACACCAAAGACAAGAAGAAAGAAACGGCTATTACATCTACTCGAATAGGCAATCCCTGTTGGTTTGTGGAGCTGTTTCACCTCATCCAGGCATTTCCTTCTAAATAGATTAGTAATCCCCCAATAAAATGCCGCCTCTTCAGATATATGCCAGTGATTTTAATGAGCGAGTCGTCTCACAGGATCCGTGGTACCCAGAAATGTTACACATTTCATAGGAATGACAAATGACTGGGGTGGTACATTTATTGCCCATTACTGCCATTGCACACTCAGACCCCTTGTTTGCTAAACTGCTTGGTTTATTTCGATTAACAGTAATGTATTTTTCTTTAACATGCAAAGTGTCTGTGCAAATGATAAACATATGTAGCAGTTCATTAGCTGTTACACTGTTTCCCTGATCTGATCTGGTGCTCAGGCCTCAACTGTCAGTGATGATGCATTACAGTGAGGTTGTTTCTGAAAGGGACTGAAAGTGTGATCAATACTGAAAGTGTTACAAAAGTGAAGGCTGAGGGGAAGTTGCCTGACTGTACTTGTCAACATGTTACACCTGTAAGGAGAGTCAGACACCTACAAAATCTATGTAGGTTGGTTTAGGAAACTATGTAACTAGACCCAGGGTAAGATTATCTTTGGTTTGAAATCAGATCTGTCTCAGTTTTCACTTTTCTCACCACACCTGAATGGAATAATAATGAGCCCTACAGATACACACATACACACAGACATACATGGTTACATAGGAAAATAAGTGCCTATGCCTATATATTTACAGTATATTCTGTTTTGACTTTGAGGCATGTAACCACACATCTCAAAAGCACAACTCAGTTCAGTTTTTGGTCAAGACTGAAACCTAAGCAGCAATATTTCTTCTGAATAAGATACAGTACATAGAAGAGCCTTTTAAAGGAGATCAAACACAGCTAGGAGATATACACATTCAAACTGGATCGGTGTGTTTGTTTGAAAGGTCACACTCAGTTGTACACATATTAAAGGTTAGCGTCTGCCTTGCTTAAATGGTTACACTACATTCTTTACTTCTAAATATATTGGATTTTGTTGTAATCCAGATAAAATCTAGAAAAGGCTTTCAGGTCAATAATCTCAGATAAGGTATTTTATGAGGTTCTAGAATTACTATCAGTAAGCCAAAATGTAAGGTCATTATGTTACCTCATACTGTAGTCCCAGAAATGACTTTATTTAATATAACTTGGCAGAATATCACCAGCATGGTAAAGTCTAAGTCTTGAGTTTTGTTCAACATTTAGAGGAAATTAACCAGACACTTTTAAGAAATATGGCCCAAAGTTTTCCATCACCCTACGGAATTAACTAATTTTGCTTCATAAAGTCGAATGAAGCCTGCTGAATAATGTTGGTTTAACATGTTGAATTACACACCGCTTTGTAGTTTTCCATATGCTTAATGAAAAACTGAAAGAAAAAATGGTTAAAAAAAAATACTGCACTACTGTTATACTTTTGCAATAGCATTTTGTAGTTTATTTGACTACAAAATGCTAAATAAAATATCTAAATTCTGTTCATATAGTTTTTTTTGTTTGTTTGTTTTTTATACTATGTCTCAATCCTAAAATTCCTTGTGACGGTAAACTTTTGGACATAGCTGGTTGCGTCATAAATGTTCATCTACAGTATCTTTAGTGAGTTATGAAATCAGTGGCAGTTTTTTTCTTTTTAGGTTAAATAAAAATGTCTCAAGAGGATGCAGAGCTGTAAAACCACAAGACTCAGTTACCAATCCTTTCCTTCCTCCCTCCCACAGTGAGGCCAAAAAGCCCGAAATTTCAGGTTAGATTTTCCCAGACATTACAAACAACCATTCCTCCCAAGAGCCTTACACTGGCTCGTCATGTTTGTGGATGAATGATAAACAAGACTATGAATGATAAACAATGATGAAACTCAGGTCATGACAAAAGAGGCACTTAAAAAGATAATGAAATGCGTGCTGTCAGTAAGGCTCTAAACCATAATAGTTTGAGAGGTTTTAAAGAAAACTTTCCTACATTGTGTAGGGAAAAAGTTCAAATAAAGTACTGCAAGGTGAGATTTAAAATCTATGCAAGA
Source organism: Polyodon spathula (assembly GCF_017654505.1). Taxonomy (NCBI): domain Eukaryota; kingdom Metazoa; phylum Chordata; class Actinopteri; order Acipenseriformes; family Polyodontidae; genus Polyodon; species Polyodon spathula. The sequence goes on along the minus strand of NC_054549.1, from coordinate 34,118,708 downwards.
GATTTAATATTCTGAGTACTTTGTAAGTATATAGGGGAAGTGATTCTGCTAAACAACTAGAGCTGCTATATGCTAGCGCCAACTTGGTAATGCGTCTGGAACATTAGGGGGAAACTGATTGCAAAATCTATACTCTTTGAAACTGTTAAGAGGAATATGAAACAATGTAGGTGAAAAGAGCAAGTTGTAATTTATGCGATATTACAAGTGGGTTACCAGACTAAGAGAGCTAAGTTAAAAGTCACGTATGCTCCGAGATACAGTAGGTATCAATACCAGCGTGGATGACTTGCTTCTTTGAGTTATGCTTTGAAGCCACCTGAACTCCAGAACACTGTGGAGGATACGCCCATACGAATCGGTAGACTGGCCATTTACTTCACTTCTGTGAAAGCTACTCGCTATATTATCTTGCATAACGATAATGTCCAGTATACATGTCACTTTTGATTAACGGAAGCAATAAAACAAACTTGTTTAAGTCTTAATTACTGCTTGGACAACAATCATCATAAAGATACGTTTCCTTACAATTGGCTTATACACATTTTTTTGTTGTGAAATACCACCGCCTCTTTGTACTAAAAGATTTTTTTAATCTTTTTTTTTTACAGGAACTTGCCACGATGTTTCCTATTTGATCAACTAATGAGGATGTACAGTACCACGCTGCAGCACATGTACCTCTCTCACAGCTGTGGTACCACCCCATATGAGTCCAACTGTATTTTTAAACTGAAAATTCACTATTTTAACAATCTGCAACAATGTTTTAGCTTCCAGACAGCATGTTAGACATAGCTAGGTAGACTGGTGTTGTTTAAGTTTGAAAGTTCCCCAGTGACCTGCAGATCAATGTTCTACGAACACTGTGACAGGCACTTCAGAGGTGGAGTTCGAATCCTAAAATGCATTGTCTTCCAGGCTCAGTCCATGCTATCTGAAGAAGGCAGAAGCCGAAATCCTGCAGCTAATTATTAAAGTACTGAGTTTATCAATTATGTTTTTCTTCATTATTTTTAGTGATTGATGAGTATTATCCTGTTGAATCCTGATTCTCCTTGGATATAGAGCTGTTTGCTGTTCCTGAATTCTCTGTAATTCTCAATTTATCGGTACCCAGGCACTGAAATTAGACCGGTTGTGTGTCATTTAAGCGTTTTCATAACACATTGAAATATTATGACAGTACTATTATATAGCAGCACATTTTGCTTAGCAGTACTGCCCACTATGTTTAAAGTCCTCAGAACACCTACTTGTAAACAGTAAAAGGAGGCCTGGTAGGAAAGGATTGCTAATACATTTCCTGAACTACAGGAAGGACACAGATGTATCATTTTCAAACTAGGTACAAAGAAAAAAAAAGTTCCAAATCTCCTCAAATATATCCTTAATACAATATGCCTACCTGTCGTCCATGAAGTCACTCATTGCTCTTGCTGTTCCTTACAAAAACAATACCAGTAGTGGCTGTTGACAGTCCAGCCGAGTTACTGCTACAGCTTTCGTAAACTGTGTTCCACGTGACCGGCTGGAAGTCTTTTTTTCCAGCTGCAGATTAAAAAATAGCTTCCTATTTGATATCTTGAAGCCGGAGGTCTGGCTGCTGCAGTGAACAGTCAACAAATTCTAGTTTGTAGTATCACTCAGGGACACACACCATGAACAGGCAGCTCAAACACAGACTGGGAAGGAGTATCCTTAAAAAAGTGACGGCAGGGTTTTTTTCTGCTCTCTTGTAGATAAATATAGCTCCGGGTTTAGGAGTGCCTCCTGTATGCACACTACTGACATCACGCCCACACAGCTGTACTTTGTAGGCCCACATCCTGATGTCAGCCCAGGCTTGCAACACACAAAGTAAAGAACAACTACAGACTGTGGAATGGGATCCACTGTAGGCTAAGCACATTTACATTTCTTAATATTGTACATATTGACACGCTAATCCTGTTACGTCCCATAATTCTGTTCTATTTTATAATAATTCCTGGTTGACTGTTTAGTCTTCCACAGTCTGCATTCTATTTCATCAGAAATGACTTTTTTTGGCTTGCCGGTTAGTTTACATCCCCTAAAAGCAAGCAAACTCCTTCATCTCTCTTGTCAACAAGCTGCAGCAACAAGAGGTTATAGATGTGATTTTCAAACTACTGCAGAGCAAGGATGCAAAACAAATATGCAAACATATACTGATAACACTTTAGAAGAAACAACTTCTGAAATATAAGACATCGTTTACTTTATTCATTTTGGCTCAAGCATGCTTCATATGTTTTTATCTAATGGTTCTAACAACAGATGGCGGCTTTGGGTTTGTCCAAAAATATATACAGTATTAATCCCAATGTATTTAAAAGGTTTCAAATGAAGACCCCAAAAAATCCACCAACAACAAACTACAGGCCATATTTTCAAAGTGTCGCCTCTATTCTTTGAATTAACTCCTATTTTTTGGAAAAAAACATGTTTTAATGTTACAGAATGAGACACAAGACACAGTGAAAGCGCATCAGAGGATTTGATATATATTACAACTTAGCTGTTTGTTTTTAGTTTTGAGAAATTATTAGTCGTCTTACCTCTTTCAAAAATTAGGAGTTACTTAAAAGGTGGGAGTCAGTGTTTAGAAAATATGTCCCAATTTGTTTCAAATTAAACCTTAAACTTAAAAATGTCTTCTTTTTTTTATCATAACAAAATTGTTAACAATAAAATTTAAAAAAGTGAAAGGGATGCTAGGCAAAATAATCTTAGAGCAATTGCAAATGGATTCAAAGTAACTGTAGTCCACAACACAACAGGGTCTTATGACAACACCTAACTGATCTAAATAAACCCGCACCATTCCTTTCAAATACTCATCACTGCAGTTCTCCCCTTCCAGATAACAAGAACTACTGAATGTGACACAAAAGACTTCACCAGTAAGAGCTTTTTAAACATGTTCATAGCCTGCTATATTTTCAGCTATTCACCTACAACCGTGGAAGTGTACATTCTTATAGCTTATCAAATGATTCATATAGCAATAGAAAGATCTGTATTTGTTTCATTGAAGTTAGAAGCTTTCCTTCTGTAAATCTAAATGAAGTATTCATGAAGGACCACAACAACAAGAAAATAAACACCATCATTTTAATGTACTGTAAAAGGTTTCATTGGGTCTAGCTGCCTTGATAAATAATGTATACTTCCATTAAGCAATGCCCTGCTTATATAGAACAGGCTGTTCTGGTATATATCTCATTAAGGGCCTCAAACACGATATTTGCAGGCAAAACAAGCCCATAAAACAATGAAACCATGCAGTGTGAGGGATTTACCAGAGATTACAGACTGGTTCATGGCAGTAATGAGCCTGATCTATAAGGCAATAGCATTTTAGCTCTTACATTATTCATCTAGGGGAAAATTGTTTTTTTACTCCTTTGCTCTTGTTGCAGTGGGAGGGACATCACGTCTCAGACAGGTTATCGGGGATTACAGGGGTTTTTTATAGTCTAGTCTACATACTATATAGTTATAGTCTACATGCAGGCAGAACAGATGGCTGAGAATTAACTATATTAAATCGAGGAAATATAGTAAGTGGGTGAATTAATGCATAAATGACAATTATACAAAATCATGAAAAGGCTGGTTTCATAGATCCTGATTAGCACCAATCGTGGACCACCCAATGTTACCATACATACAGTAGGTAAGGTATTCCTAGATTAGTGCTACCAGAGTATGTGAAACCAGCCTAGAGTTTTACAGATAGTTTTTTTTTAATGATAGATAAAAATGTGACTGTGGCAGAGCAAAGCTCTGCCCTTTTTAAATTGGCAGGGATGGGGTTAATTTCCCCTACCTGCCTGGATTTATTATGTTCAGGTGGCTGGGGTTGATTAGTTGATTAGGTTAATTAATGACCAATCAGCGCTCAGCCACCTGACATAAAATGAGGTCTCTGCTTCTCATTTAGGAGGAGGGAGCTGAGGAAGCAGGTTGGTGTTTGTGGGATTTGGGATTTGGGATTTGGGATTTGGGATTTGGGATTTGGGATTTGGGATTTGGGATTTGGGATTTGGGATTTGGGCGTTCAGTGAAGGCATTGCCCAGCCTGGAAACCTTTATTTTTGTAAGTTTGTTTTTGTACTGTTTTTTTGTGTTTAAGTCCCTTTATTTTGCCCTTGTGCATTTTTATTTTGTTTTTATATATAATAAAAGTATATATTTTTTGAACTGCAGTCTGTCTCTGGGCCTCTATCCACTCACCAGCCTGTCACAGTGACATAAAAGGGGTGTGTTTATTGATTGAACTTTATTCTAAGTTGATATCCTTGTAACAATTCACTTGCATTAAACCCAAATGCATTAAAATAATGTAAATGAGTTACTCTAAGTGTAGAGTCTGAATTTTTTCAATAAAGTGGAAGCCAGGTCAATTATTTTGGTCTAGGATTATTTATGTTTTTGTTACCCCTACCTACATGGCTTCTGGGTATGGTCTGGCCTAAAACTAGTTTAAAAAAAAAAAAAAAAAAAGTAGAACAAAAGATAGTGAAGTAAAGCATGATGTAAACAAATATGGTGAAACACAGCTAGGGTAAAATGGGTCGGAACCCCAAAAGTGTATCCCAGTGCATGCTTATTTAAAGTAGCAATGGCCCGCAATCTTGTTCTATTTTATATATTGTAGTTCTTTGTCTTCCATAGTTTAGCATCCAGAAAACAGCAGTTTCACCCATTTTCAAACCTGACTAAATAAGCCAAAATAAGCTTGCTCCTGCTACAACAGCACTGGTATAGCCCCTGTTCTGTAGTATGGATAGGTGACAATACCTGGATATCTTAGCAAGTAAACAAGAAATAACAATTCTCAAAACTGTCAAGAGTCATTTTCATTTGATCAGCTCATGAGCTCCTCAAGATGTCAGCACATCTGCAAATTCTATTATACAAGCTCAACACGCAGTAATGCAATACAGTGCAATCACTGTGATGCATAGCAAAATGACCCAGCTGTCTAGCAAAAAGCGATTTGATGTATTCTATCAATGGTAGAGAAAAGACAATAATCAAAATGAACACACCTTGCTATTGGAATTTATGAGCAAGCTCCAAGGTCTCCCATAGTTCCTTCATCTTAAGAAAAGCAGAGTCTGATTGCCTGTTTTATTAGGGGATTCAATTCCTAGTGGCTGCCTGGTCAATGAACTACTACTGTGAAAGCTAACAAATACATCAAGGCAAATTGCCCCAATTATCCCAACAGTATGATCAATGGAATGGATTTTCAATAGATGTTCAGGGCAAATGGAGTACTAATGGAAGTAACCTTTTGGAAAAGACAATGGCAGTGTTTACAAGCACAAGTCATGACAGTTTTCCTCACAACCTGTTTGCCGTACTTTTCAGGAAATGTGTTGCTATGTAGTTGATTTAGGAAAAAAAAATTGGCCATACCAATGCAGATTACCAATGTAGATTACGAAATTCATAGTCATAGTCTGTTTACTAAGTAGGAAAAGAACGACTGAATATCGTGCGGAGAGCTTCATGCGTTGCCATGAAGATAAAAACATTAAACGTGAGAAATTAATTCAAGTGTTGTCGCGCACATTCTGAATAACACTGCGCATTAACTACTGGTTTGTCTGGTTACCTTTCCAAACACACGCACGCACACACACACACATGCAATTATATACAATATAATTTCTATCAAGTACAAGTTTTACTACTTAGAATTTATATTTGTGTCTTTGTGTGGAACATCTAAAAGTTAAATTTCATTAACACCAGAACCGCCTTTTACAATACGTGTTTTTATTTTGAATATAACCTACAATATACATTTATATATAATCAAAATATCAATAGGAGAGATTTCATCTTGAAGCTAGCTACAGCGGTTCAGCAGAAACATTTCAATCAGAAAACTGCAAAACTGCAGCAGCTCAACCTGGAATATGTGCTGTGAGTGACACACACACAGGAGAAATCATATGTTATTTTCATTTTAGATTAAAAACAACTTTTGTTTTACAGTAATTTTGCAAAGTCAGTTCAATGAAGAAATATGTTGTGCTCACAAAACCTTTGAAATAGTCTGGTTTGATTTCAGATAATGATTAGTGGATCCCCTGTTTTCTGCCAGGTTCTATTGCCAGAATCTTAGGTTATACTAGTAAGGAACGGTGGGTTCCACATACAACCGTAAACACATTGGACATTTATTAAGTAAAAGGAGAATAAAGGTAGTCATTTGTAAAAGGGAGATAATAATCCCAGTTAACCAGTATAAAGTGGTTTGCCACTGCACAGCAAACCAGTGCAGCTAATATTCTAGCCTGAGATAACAAAAGTCATGTATTAACTTTAAAGATATCAAGTCATATCCCTTGAATGTAAATGTCCTTATAATTTCTAAAGTAACAAAACAGGTTACTTAAACATGGACTAATATATGCCATATATTCCAGGGAATCAAATTGTTATAATTTATGTATTTAAGGAAAAGCTGACATAACAAACAGTATCACTAAATTGCATTACTTTTGTCAGCTGGTATTATATATCTACACTGATGAAATGCAAGATTCTACACCTTGAAATATACTTAAGAAGTCTGTCAGGGGCTAATCTGTAAAAAATGGCATTGTTGTTTTCAGACCTCATGTACTGCCCTTGATTTACAGCAGCTCCCAGATATGCTTCAAGTTCTCATCTGCTAGTGGATTGGGTGGGTGGGTGAGTGGGGGGGGATGCCTTGTTGTTGGTGTCGGTAACTGCATGTTTTGCATACCATGTTTTAAGGTAATCTTCATACAGTTCATCGTTTGAAAACTGTTTGAATTCTCAAATTTAAACAGGTCCCGGCTGTGGGATCCGGTGTAATCCGACACAAATGAACCCCTGGAATCTATGATATCAATGCAAATCATAATGTCATTCAGAAAAACAGTAACTTTAAACATCCACCTACTTTGTGTGACAATTCAATTGTGCATCATTGTCAAATTTAATAAAATAACTGTTGCAACACAATCGGTTCTCGCAGTCACCACAGCAGAACTGAGAAAAACCACAGTCCTGCTCACTGTGCCACTTTTTATATCGGTCCAAGTAGGGGATACAACTGTCAGAAAAGGCTGAAAAAAAGAAAAAAAGTATTATTATTATTATTATTATTATTATTATTATTATTATTATTATTATTATTATTATTATTATTACCATTATGCAGATTTTACACAGGTATCACAGACAGTCATGACAGGCAGGTGGTTATTCAAACTTTAGACAGGTGTTTTTAATAGTTTTGCACTGTACTGATCTTCTGTTGGGTCAGTGTGGAAAGTGGTTTGACGAGCAAGAAGAAAACCTTGGTTAGAACTCCTGAACAAGTGATTCTTTGGCAGCATCAAAGCTCTTTAACCAACCAATATTTTGTAACCTCACCCAATAAATGTGAAAATCAGTGAAACATGAATCTATAAGCCTGATCAAGCCTGAAACATACAAACCCCGACCTGTCAGCCTGCAGGAAGAATCATAAATACTAAAAGCTTCCAGTGACAGATTTAGGAGGGGCCCTCTGCCCTGATGCATGCTATCTAATTAATGGCAGGGTTTGTTTAAATGGAAGGCTTTTTTGGGTGTGGCCCACTGTTGCAACGTACTAGTAATTCACCCAGTTGAAATTAAAAGCTGCCAGAAGTTGAAAAGCCAAGTAAAGCTCATGCATTCCAGCCCACAGGGTATGTGGGTGTAAGAAGACGTCCCAATGACTCACAGCCAACCACTGCTCCAGCTCCTCCTTCCCCATTAAAACTACAATGCTGTCTCAGCCTTCAGACATGCATAAACCAGCCCTGAGATTATTCACTTTAAAAGCTTCTGCGCAACAATGCTGGGAACTGGGATGCCCTTACACACATTGCCTGTCAAAACAAAGTTCAGCTGCAGCACAAACACAGTACTTTCAATCTGAGTAACATGTACAGAATATAATTTAGTTAATGCAGGGTTCTTGCACAGGGTTCTGTTAATCCCCAATATAGACATTATGCTTTCCTAACTGCACGGTACCATAAGTCCCCTGCAGTGGCAGATCATAAGAAAAAGCTGACTGAAATCTTGTGGGCGACAGTGTTGGAGAGTGTGGGCATTTGTTGCTGTAAGTGGCCACAGGTTTCATGCTGTTTGTTCGCCAGGGTCGAGTCATTTTATTTTCATTTAGAAAGCAATAGAAAGAATGGGTTATAAAGGCTTTATTGGTTTCACAATTTTGCATTCCAGATGTATAGCTGTTGCACTAATATAACACACTGGCTTCAAAAAAAATAATAATAATAATTACACCTATTCAACAGTATACACTGCCCTGGGCTTGGTGTAACAAATGAGTTTCCTAAGAGCTAGTCTTTCATTTCACCTACTGTGCGTGTGTCTTTTCAGTTATTACCCTGTTCCCTGTTCCATAAACCACAATGTCTAAGCCTAGATATTTTCCCCAGGGTCAAACCTTTTTTCAGACAAGGAATGCTTCACTGTTGAAAACTGTTTTGTTAAACTGAAATGTGCACTGGCCTAGTTTAATATTGCAGGACACATAAATTTAAACTGAAATCCGTGACCTAATAATAACACACCAATGTGCAGACCAGCCGTATAGTGTGGGCTTTCTCTTTTAAAATGTAAGAACAGTCTCTAATACTCTCTGAAGCATCAGTTCAGTACCATTGGGTCTAAAAGTTTAATTCTGAGAAAGAACAAGTGGTTGGAGAGGATTACTATAATAAAAAAAAATAATTTGGGGACTATATACAGTAAAGGGAGCAGATTCCTTTTTTTTATTTGACGTGATGTGGCAGAAGAAGAACGCAGTCTGGAATACTGCATTATCATTCAGTCAGACATTCATTCACACATCTCAAAACTAATTAGCAATGTTTACTGCCTTTCATACAGAATGGCGTTATGATTCCACAGTGGAACCATATATTAACCCTTTAGATCCTGGAGTACCAATGCTCACAGTACACATTGTCCCCTTAGTCTCGATAGTCATGTTTTTATTACAATATACTGATGATATAACAACAATAATAATAAATCAAGAAAAACGCAATTAAAAGGTAATAAATCATCATTAAGGAGCGGTCAATATCAACACATCTTTGCCACTAATATATAGTGATCAGTGTAAGCTCTGGCTGTACGCAATAATTCAAAATAAACTGCCAGTTTACAGAATGGTTTTGTTTTTGTATTGTATTTATTTGTTCCAATTTCTCCTAACTTCACCGTAGTGCTGTTTCTCACGTCTGTTTCAACATAATTAATATAATTCTGTGAGGTGTCATAAAAAAGACATGTTATCATAAGAAAATAAAATATGATATGAAATATAACGCAAATATATTATTCTCATTATGAGATTATGTTAAATTAATTGTTTTGTACATGTACATTTAGTCTTCAAAACATGATTTTCATAACAGAAATGTTATCTCCAGTAATAATTCTGTAACACAGCATTTACGTCAATTTGTTTTCAATATACATGCACTTTAGTATATGTACAACAAACAACAATAGACAATGTTCAATTTACTCTGAACTGCTAGTACTGTCAGATCTGAAAAACAAACATGTATCATATACAATACTTCTGATTCTGAAATGATTTCTTGAGTATCAGTATTTACAAAACTTATACTGTACAGACACTGTAACTGAATTAATTGAAAGCCCATTTGCGCTGTTATGATCAACTAGACGCAGTTGTGAGAAGACATTTTGTAATGTGTGTCGCTCCTTCCTAACTGCACCTGAAGCAAACATAAGTCTCTGTCAATTTAAGAACATAAGAAAAAGAAAACCATCTTACCAAGTGGTATAAAAGCTGCAGATAAGATTACGATCACACAAGAGCTCGTCCCCATCGTGAACGGTCGCTTTCTCGATCTGACTTCACGTTCTCAACTGTAGCTCCAATGTGTAATAGGATATTTTTTGCACGCCCCCTTGCCGTATTAAAAGGAACATTGATCTTTTTCTACAGCAAATGTATTTATAATTATTATTTTCCAGAATATTGAGGATGCTTTTAATACAACCGTGACAATATATTATAATAAATAACATAGTGACCATTTTTCATTTTTTTCAATGGGCTCATCCAGTTGATATATTCTGTAATAACCGACCCGCCACCAGCAACAGAGAGCGCTACCTTTCAAACTGAAAGAAATTCAAACAGAACTTTAGAACTCTGTCAGGGAAAAAAAAAAAGCTCACTAGAGATTATAAAAAAAAAAAAAAAGTTATAATCAGTTATACAACTATAGAACTATACAGTGTTAGAAACATGCTGACAAGACTCGCCCTCTTGTGTTCAGTCCTTGGTTCTTTTTTTTTCACGAACTGAAGTAACTTCTGACCGGTTCCAGCCTGTAAGTAACACGGACCGGTTCCAGAGACGTACATGCATCTTCTATTTCTTATATTTTAAACTAATATTACAAATCCACATTCCATTATATGCATTACTAGTGCCCAAGTGTCTCATATGGAAAAAAAACAAAACAAAACATACGTCTGAATCACATCTATTTTATTATAGCATAGTCAATTCCTCCACGATGTGTTAGGTATTGATGTAATGCAAAAATAAAACAATAGATGGCGGTCAATATTCACCTTTCCATCAAGTAAAACCCGAATTACCCAATGACGTGTACACTACATTTAGCTCTAGAATCAGTGTGTAGTACAAAAACGCCCTAAATCAATTAATCTAACTGAACTGGTATGTACCCGTAAGCAACAGTCTTCAAGTGGTGTACACAACATATGCATTTCATAACATGAATATGTTACCATTATTACTAGTACTGTAATCTTAAAATAATAATAATAATAATAATAATAAATAATATAATAATAACACATGTATGTGTGTGTATTTTTTAGTGACCAGGGAATATAACCTTTTCGGTGCTAATATGTATTTTCAGAGCAATGGTTATAAAATTCTGGCAAAATACAGTACCTCAACTGCATTACTTATTGGAAATGTCGCATTTTTGTAATGAGCACCCTGCAAATACTGTAATAGTTTAGTTTATCCGAAAAGCATAAAATGTCATCATATATTACAAACAGTACCAACACTAAGCACAAGAGGTCGCACTTCATCAGCGTATTTGTCTCTCTGTGGCATTTAACATCACAACATTTTGCAGTAAGCAGCGTGACTTCCTATTTAATAATTACTTGAATGTATTGGGTTGGATAATACATTATGTCTTTGCACTGCTTTATGCAAGCGTGAGAAGTGAAGTGATATGACTGCATTGAACACACTGAGGTGTGTAATACTACTACTAGTCTCGCGAGACTCTGGTGTTCCTGGTTTGTTCCTTAAAACCGATTGCGTAGCGTTGTCCTTTACTTTCGTCCTCAGTGCAGGGCAAGAGGCAACATTATAGTTAAAATAACGCCCACACACCTTGGGAGTACCACCATAGCACCGAGCACATATTCTAAATAATTACCAGGTAAGATGTGATTCCACTTTTTTGAATTATTATTTATGGGGATTCGTGTTACTGCTGCCAGTAACTAAGATATTTTTAAGCCAAGTTTAAGGCCAGTTGATCGTGCACAGTAAGACAGACAAGGCTATCATCGAGTATCTAGAAATATATAAAGATCTTATTTCTACAGCGGTTGTAAAACTGGCTATTAAATAACTCATTGAAAGACACAACCATTATTTAAATAAACCTGCCCAGTTTAGCCACAGCGTTGGTTTCCTTGCTGTTGTTGTGACCGTGCTAGTGCTACTTTACTGTGTAGATTCACATGGGCGAGGGAAATCTTAGCTGCCGGTGATAATCTGTTTAATCATAGGCGAGTTATTGAGATGATACTACAGCAAGCTTTTTTGTGCATACGAAAGTGGAGCGGCTTTTATTTGGCTTCCTAATAACAGCAAAACGGTGTAAAAGTTTTTATATTTTGAAAAAGAATGTAATCGTGACTAGGGTTAGTCAGCGATATCTCCTTAGATTTCGTTTTTTTAGGGTACATCTGTAGCAATTTAGGTATATATTTGCCAGCACACGTCTAGTAGACTATCTCATTAACTGTAATTTGAATATTTCATAACATATGCTTTGTTTAAACGTGGTATTACTCTTTGAACCGTCTTTTTTTTTTAAAAAAATCATATTGTAATTATTACCTAGGAGTAACTAGAACTTTTATAAATACAGGTATGCAAACAAAAAAAAAGAAAAAAAAATAGACTTTCCTGACTATTTGAAAGGTTGTATTTTGAAAGACGACTGTAAGTAAGTATACTATCTTTCTTATTATTTTTGGCGGGTGCCTACAACCATAACACCTGACCTAATAGCACTTTCATGTGGCTAGTAGAAGCTAAAGACCAAGAAGGTCACAAGCATGTACCTGGGTGAAGAATCACCAGTTGTCTGCACTGGCTTTATTGATAAGGCAGACCCAGGATGGAGTGCTGTCTTATCATACAGCCTTTGAGCTAGCTATCTTGTTCGCTTAATAAACTGACTTCATATGCTATAATTAGGGACTTCTGTTGGGATCTGTAGCTAATTTTAAAGTTAGATATAAAGCTATAATTTAGTTTTTAAAGTATTAAGATGGTGTTACTTATTTTTAACTACAGACCTTTGCTAAGTTATGTTAAACACTTCATAAAGACTATAACAACCTCCTATGAAAATAGATCAAATCTTGTATCTGATACAGTGCTTTCTTTGTAGCAGTTTGAGACTAGGGGTGTTATTTAACATTGCTCAAAGTCTAGTTATTTGGGATAGTGCTATTCTGTAATAATGGGAGTGGCTTTCTCACTTATGACATGCTGATAGAGTTGTGCAAGGGCTGTTGGGAAGTTAGACTATGCTGTAAGGTACACTGTTGCAGAATTCTGGTCTTTTACAGTTTCATAATCCAGTAATGTGTATCTATTCGGAAATTAAACTTTATTCCTAATATTTTTCAATTAAACAGACAAGCTAACTCGCACTCTTCCAATATGATTTTTTTTTTTTTTATCTAAACCATATGTAAATACTTTTAAATTAGTCAAACTGTATTCTATTTATTTGATGTTTATTACTGTCTGTCCTTGTAACATTAAAATCCACAACTGTGACATTATTGTGAATGGTAGTGTTTTGTTCACTGTATGGCGTATTTCAGACCCTTGAGTCAATTCAGGGTTGCTATGGAAATGTCACAGGCAGCTGCTACAAGGATGGATTGTATATAAGACATATTACTGAAGCTCTGGGCTGACTACTTTTACTTCTGCGCTGTGAAATTAAGAGCCTCACCATGTTCCGATGTGTGTTTGCTCGTTGCTCTATTAAATACCAGTGGGAAACCTTCAGGTAAAACCATTAACTGTGCCGTAGTACTGAATACAAATAGAAAATATAAAGTAAAGTGTCAGATTTGGGAACTTTTTCATTTAAGGTGTAACAATTGACTTAATCGCTGTGCAAATTCTAAGTCAACTTAAGGACAAACTAAATTAAACTAAATGCTGTGGATCAATTGATGTGTTGTTAATTGGTATTTGGTCATTTTGACAAGAGTTTTTATTTTAGTATATTATTAAAAATAGGCCTTTATTGTTTAGAACCTGATTGTATTTAGCAGGAAGCATGTTCGCATATAAAGTAAGTTTGAAGGGTTTTTTCACCTCCTTCTCTGTCATTTGCTGTTGAAAAACGCTTAGGGCAACATTTTAAGTACTCTAACCTACTTGGAAGATTTACAAGAATGTTTTGTACAGTTCTGAAAGTTCTAATGTTCCTAAGATTCTAAAATGTACACATTTGTTTTTGTCTCTTGTTTTTATTTGTTTTCTTATTTATTTATATCTTTGTCTTTGGGGTGGGTGGGGCGTGATGGACGCAGAATTACATTTGATGATCTTGGGACTCAGAGTGTGGTACAGAAGCATATCTTAGCTTGCTTTAGATTTGCTTAACAATGCAATAGTTTACTTTACAAAATACTTCATTCCAGGTTAACAAAATCTACAATGGAGACCCTCGTCCGGCGCTGCCCGTTCCTGTCTCGAGTGTCGCAGACATTCCTCCAGAAGGCAGGGAAGTCGCTGGTTTCCTATGCACAGAACTGCCCTGTGATGATGGATCTTGCCAGCAGACCTATTGCTCGTACCCTTGCTACCTCAGCAGCACATTGCCAGCAAACCAAGGAGACTACCCCAGCTGATGAGAGTAAGAAACTTTATAAAATCTTCTCTTTAGGTTACTGTATATTTTGATCATAAAATATAATATCCTGTGTTTTGTAATGCATATTGTGTTTTTAATGGTATGAAGAAAATGCTTACACATTTGTGTTTACCATTTAGCTGTCAAACAGCCTGCTGTGAAACCCCAGCTGCCACCTGGCCACCCTGTACCCCCTGGCAGCCAGACTGCTGCGTCCAAATGCCCATTCCTGGCAGCCGAGATGAGCCTTGCAAACAGCAATGTTTTCCACAAGGCTAGGCTGGAGCTGCAGGAGGATGTGCAGGAGATGCATGCTGTGAGGAAAGGTAAGAAATAATGCTCTAGTTAGGTTTAGGTTTTTTTTTTTTTTAAACAGATCTGACTGTATTAGTGCCTCACACACACATAGGGAAAAATTTATTTGCAGGTCAGTGGCCATGCATTCCCACTGCCTCTGCCCAAGTATTTGCTCTGAATGCTTTAGGACCAATACCATTTTAAACTGAAGAGGCCTGTGTTTTTGTACAGTCAAAAAAGAACAAATGTTTATAATTACAGAGTTGGCTGAAACACCTGTGAATCCAACAGTGATCAACATCACCGAGGGTGATGAGCGAGACCAGAACGGACTGCTGAAGAACTTAATGAAGCAGCGCCCCCTCAGGGTCTCCCACCTTCTACAGGACAACATGCCCAAGTGTAAGAACCTGACATGCTTAATGTATGTCTTTTCCCACTAGGTTTGGTGGCCTCTGTTTAGACTCTTGCTGCCTTAAAAAAAAAAAAAAAAAACATCACTGACTCAAGTGGCAAACTGATTGTGTAGATTCATTGTTTTGTCTTAAGTCACAATATGACATCACCAGAGCATGCTTTCGGTTTATCACTGGTACCTGTATTAACTGCTTTTTAGATGTTATTAATTATGTTCATCTTTCTCCTACAGCCATCTCCAATTTCCACTATGACAGGTTCTTTGAGAAGAAAATTGAAGCAAAGAAAAACGATCACACGTACCGGGTGTTTAAAACTGTGAATCGAAGAGCCGAAACCTTCCCAATGGCAGACGATTACTCTGAATCGATGACCTCAAAGAAGGAGGTCTCAGTCTGGTGCAGTAATGACTATTTAGGAATGAGCCGTCACCCGCGTGTTACTCGGTCAATCATGTGAGTGCCTAACCTTCACGATCCTCGATACTAATAACGAGTAACTATTCGATGCCACATTTGGACACCCCAGATAATAGAGCTAAAATCGATGAGGCTAAAATTGGATGTCGATAAGCTTTCTCTAATGAAGCCCTTTGTTAGACAGTGGCGTAGAAAATAATCTGTAAAACAAAGTACAATACACTAGAGAGCAGAAAGCACAGAAAAAAGAGATCAGCTGACTGACACCTTGAGTCTTGGAACATCTCAAGTTGTTTGGGGTGGAGCTATTTTCTTTAATAATGGGATTGGCTTTCTCAGTTATGTCATGCTGAAAGAGTTGTGCAACTCCTGTTGGGAACAGTTAGGCTATACTGTACAGTACATACTGTTACAGAATGCTGGTCTTTACAATATCATGATCCAGTGATCTGAATCCAGTCAGAGATGCATTTTTAAATGGATTCTTAACATAATGGCTTACTAGGTTTATTAAAAATGACAATATTTAAGAGCCTGTAAAAAGAATAGGAAATCTTCTGATCTAGTAAGTTATGAGTTCATGTTTCTCTTCCAGGGAGACTTTACGGCAGCACGGCGCTGGAGCGGGAGGGACACGAAACATCTCTGGTACCAGCAAGTTTCATGTTGAACTGGAACATGAGCTGGCAGACCTGCATGGCAAGGATGCTGCCCTACTTTTCTCCTCGTGCTTCGTGGCTAACGATTCCACCCTTTTTACATTGGCCAAAATGCTGCCAGGTACAGTATACCCACTGATTTTTGTCTTTTCTTTATATGAACAATATTAAGGTCAAATTATTACGTCAAACAATCTTTCAGTAGTTAAATTTTATTATGTTTTCATCTCTGACTTCAGGCTGTGAGATTTACTCTGATGCTGGGAACCATGCCTCAATGATTCAGGGGATCAGGAACAGTGGGGCACCCAAATTTATATTCCGTCATAATGATGTCAATCATCTTCGAGAACTGCTGGAGAAGTCTGATCCCTCAACTCCTAAGATTGTGGCTTTTGAGACAGTACACTCAATGGATGGTAAGTGCTTAATGTAGTTTAAATTATGTTTTATAATTGGTGCTTATGTGCAGTCATTGAAAGTACTAAAAAATAGCTGCAGATAGACTATGAACAGCACAAGATCAACTACATTTCTGGCTTCGATGTTAAATTTATTAAGATTAAAAAGCTGATTCAAGTAACTAATGGTGCGTTTTACACTGGCTGTTTTTTAGGACGGCTTTAGACTATCTCAGATCTTTTTTCTGCAGTGTAAACGCACACTGCCGACTCCTCAGCTGTTCTAAAAACAGCCAACTAAAGACGTGGCTCATTGCCAGCTTAGGTCTGTCCGAAAGGCAGTGTAAACTCACCCAACTTTAGAACGGCTCACGCACAACGTGAGTGCCACTCTGCGCCTCCCCCATGCAGTCTAAACAGGAAGGAGCTGGGGTGCTGTTGCAGTGTCACAAACAGGGAAGGATGACTTGAGACACAAACGTCCTGAAGATTTGAATTTATTAACTGTTTGTATTAGTGAGTATTTATAAATATCTACATTTTATTAAGTTGTCGTCAAAAGTGTACATACCCCAAATATCCATACATTGGGCTATGTAAACTTTTAACACTAACAAAATCGTAATATTTGAGTATATTGGTTATAATTATTAAAATAAAAATAATACCAAAAATAATTTTATACAAACACTGTCCTATTTAGATGGTATGTGCGCATTCGGACCTAAGCCGCCTAAGGGCACAACCGCAGTGTAAACGCTACGTGAAAAATGATAAGAATCTCTGCAATCAGTCAGACCGGAGTCGGGTTAGGTCCGTGGTGGCAGTGTAAGCACAGCATAAAGGTTGTCTGCTTGTTCTGTAGGTGCTGTGTGTCCACTGGAAGAGATGTGTGACGTTGCTCATGAATTTGGAGGCATCACGTTTGTTGATGAAGTTCATGCTGTAGGGCTGTATGGTACTCGTGGTGGCGGAATAGGAGACCGGGACAGGATCATGGACAAAATGGACATCATCTCTGGAACGCTTGGTAAGGATATTCAACAAAGGAAAAAAAATGTATGTGCTCGTTTTAAAAAATATTAAGTGGAAAACAAACATTAGTAGCTTTTAATGCTAATTATGCTCTCTCTATTTATAGTTTGAGTTTGAATCCCATATACTTGTGTTAAAATAGTTTTATTTTTCATGTTCTTTTTTTTAAACATTCCTAAAGTAAGGTGGTTGTGGCTATAAGCAGAAATGTAGTCAAATTTCTCAGTGATATTCAAAATAAACAAGTAGCAACCTGTTGCTAGGAAACCCCACTTGGATTTTTCCTCCAAGCACCTGAAGGATTTGATCATGAGGATGATAATAAAGCCGTCAATTACTGGTTAGCACGACATGCAGGTTTGTGTGGTAGCATAACAACATGACCTAATTAACCAGATCTGTTGTAAAAAAAACTAGGTTATCTAGACTTCATAGAATGAGTTTTAGGTTTCCAAAAAAATCTAACCATAATAATGGACAGTATATAATTAGGAAAATTATGTAAAATTCTTGAGATGGATAACATATGTTGCATAAGAAGGATTTATGTTTTTTTTGTGATTTAATTTAATAAATTGTTATAGATTCTGCCTGTGCCACTTTTTCAGCTTACCATGCACATTGCCGAGCATTTTTAGATCTACTCCAGTGTTATTTCAATTTATAGAAAAATGGTATTTGGTGATTAATGCTTCACAAGGGGATTTCT
This sequence comes from Polyodon spathula, assembly GCF_017654505.1. Classification (NCBI taxonomy): domain Eukaryota; kingdom Metazoa; phylum Chordata; class Actinopteri; order Acipenseriformes; family Polyodontidae; genus Polyodon; species Polyodon spathula. Next base: position 34,100,474 of record NC_054549.1, on the reverse strand, counting down.
TTGTCATGAAACCCAATTAAAGCAGATTTTTGCCTTTGGTCCCAGCGGTATTAATTTAGTCAGTCAGTGCCAAGCTGTTCCTTAGTCTGGTGTTATCGGTGCCTTTGGGATAAAAATTAATTCATTAAAAAATTCCAAAAACAACAAAGCTCCTTCTGTTTAGCGCAGTTCCTTTAATAAGCATGAGGTCATTTTGACCATACTTCCGTAACAAGCTGCCCATTTCTTAAACATTCTTATCAAATGATTTATACAATAATTAGCATTTGCTGCTTTGAACCTTCACTGGGTTGTCTCAGTGGAGACATTTGTGGTATCTTGTCATACAGCCTTTCCTCTAGAAAATCTGCAGCAAAGATTTCCAGTAAAGATACAAGCAGATGAAGCAAAGACTACTTGAATCGTCTGTCTGTATAACGTCCCCGTTTTACCACTCAGAAAACATACCTGGGATTTAATTCCTGGACCCGTTCGGTTGTGAAAAAACAGTAGGAGGCGCTCATTGGCATATTTGAGAGAAAATAAAGTTATTGGTTCAAACCAGTAAATGTGGTATGACTTGTTAAATATATATATATATATTTTTTTTAAAGAAGTTCTACTGAATTAAGAATTAGCAAACAAATTGCACTTAACCAGCATAACACACATTACACAAAATTATAGATGGATCCTTTGTATATGTGTATGCTTTGTACACATAGAATTAAACCAGAACATTGTTTTTGAATATGTGCGCCCACAAAGATATTATCAATGGAATTTAACCATCAGTCTGGTAAATGTTATTTATGTAGATTCTGCAGTATGAATTCTGATCAATACCATTTGTCTTTTTAAATTTATTTTAGGTAAAGCTTTTGGCTGTGTGGGAGGTTACATAGCCAGCACTGCCACCCTTGTGGACACTGTGCGTTCCTATGCTGCAGGCTTTATCTTCACCACGTCCCTTCCACCAATGCTTTTAGCTGGGGCTAAAGAGTCCATTCAGACGCTGAAGAGTGAGGAAGGTCGGGCCTTGAGACGCAAGCACCAGCGCAATGTCAAATTAATGAGACAGATGCTGATGGATGCTGGTCTGCCTGTGGTTCACTGTCCCAGTCACATCATTCCAATCAGGGTATGCATTTCAGATCCACTTTAACTAAACTGTCACCTTCTAGTGAACTTTTCAGGTTAGGTGCTATGGAGCAAGAAAGAAAGTTTCAATAAGATATATTAAATGGTTATCAGATTTTGAAATTGACGAGAGAGTCGAATGGCCATAGCCAGCTCTGTCCTGAACCATTAAGGATAACTGTTTTGGGGGGAGGCAGGTATAGTCTTGCATTGCATTTTTAACATTATAAATTCTGAGATTTTCTGTTTTAGTGGACAAACCAAGGCATTTTTCTGGAAAAGGTATGTTAAAGAGTTTTGATTTTGTTTCAGGTTTCAGATGCAGCTAAAAACACAGAGGTCTCTGATTTGCTGATGAGCAGGTACAACATCTATGTTCAGGCGATCAATTACCCCACGGTCGCACGCGGGGAGGAACTCCTTCGGATCGCCCCAACGCCTCACCACACACCACAGATGATGAACTTTTTTGTTGGTAAGAACTTGATTTGAAAAAAGACATAGGCGCTGATACTGGGTTTAGAAAAATACTGATGCTGTAAGGATTATAAAGATTTGGTGAATTATTATTTGTGTTTCTTTTTTTATTAAGGATACCAATATCAGATTTTTTTTTTTTTTTTAATGTTAGCTTATATATGATATCGTCTGTGCTAAGAGACACCAGTTGCAAACTATTTGAGTTTATGCTGATTTTGAAAGTGACATGCTGTTTATTTATGTATTTTGTAAATATTGAAGGTGGTGTTAATATAAAGTACTGTATTCGCAATAACTTTATTTCTTTCTCCTTTTTCACAGAGAAACTGGTGAAAACTTGGAAAGAAGTTGGCTTGGGGCTGAAGCCTCACTCCTCAGCTGAATGCAACTTCTGCAGGATGCCTCTGCATTTCGAGGTGATGAGTGAAAGGGAGAGGTCCTACTTCAATGGCTTGAGCAACCTCATATCAGCAACTGGCTGACCGTTGCCATTTTTCTAAGCTGTCACAGTATCATTTTAGCAATATTATAAAGAGATATTTTAAGCATTATATTGTAACTTAATAAACCATACATGTTAATTACTATATCAAAAATAGCAAATAAACAAAAATGTTGAATGCCAGTGTGGTTTGATGTTTTTTTTGTTTGTTTTTTTTGTTTTTTTTGTTTTTATAGTGGTCCCAATGCATTGTTTGCAATATGAGAACTGTTTAGAACAATACATCTTCTCATATTTAAAAATTACAGTTCCCAATAAGGGCAAACGAAACTATCAGCTACAGTACTGATATAACAATGAAAACCAATTCACGTAATATGAACAGTGACCTACATACGAAGATATAAAACAAATACATTTGAAGGCGTAGATACTGAAATGACTAGGTCAGAAGTGTTTTTTGTTGTGTGGAAATTCAATGCCGCAACCTTTTACTTTGATATTTGCAGTAGCCTTGCCAAGGAAACTGCCTTGTCTTTCTGACGCTGTACTGAATGTGTGCTTCAATCTCCCACAATGGCTTGTTGCCAATAAAGAAGTGCGATATTCTTGGTACATTTTATTTGACAACTTTGCGATCTGCCAGCATTAGCAGTTCACAACAGTGAGGAAGCAAAACCCCACTGGAAGCTGGTCTTAAGACCCAACTGAATTCACTTTTTAGTTTGGAAAAGGAAGCAAATGTGGAGGAATAGACCATTTTATAAACCTCAATGATTCATTGTTGGAAGCAATCAAGGCTCTCATGACGTAAACTTTTAAAATAAGTAAATAAAAATTAGGGAAACCTGAATAATTAGCTGCCAATTCCTCTGCTTTTCAATATGTTTCAGCAGGTTTCATCTGGAACTGTTTTCCCAGAAATAATTACTGTAAATTAATCTATTTAATTTTGTCATTTGTCTTCATGTATTCTCATAGCTGCAGGTAGTCAATGTATTATGTCAACTTTAATTAAGTTATCACTAAGGCCAAACACAATTAATAAAACAACAACAAAAATAAGCAAAACAATAGAAAGGCTAATAGTTTTCTATATACTAACAGCTAAAACTATTCTGAAGAAATTGTTTTCTGTTTTCAGTGCTTGAGTTAAAAATACAGAATAATTCTGTAATGTAGTGTAAAACATATTTGGATGGCATTAGCTTCAAATAGTTTTCATCGTAAACTGTTTCTATTTGTTATGGCCTGTGTATCCAAGAAATGTAACCCATTTTCATATGCCAACATTAAAATGAGCAAAACATTATATAAAAAATATTTCATAACGGTTCAAAACACTGAGAATGAATGTCTTTCACGTGTTTTAAACAGATGTTTGAGTAAGTTCATTAGTGCAACACCATTATTGTTGGCTATAGCACAACATCTCACTGCTAGACTGGGCAATGAAATCAGAAACTGTTTTGTGCCAAAAAACAAGAATAAATGTCCTTGCTGTTTATAGTACTAGGCAGAATACGTGACTCTGGATGAGTCTGAATGCAATGGTGCTATTAAAATCAGTACGTCATTGCCAGAGGAAAATACTTCAAATGAATATGGTGTAGTATTGCATTATTTATACACATGTGCTGCTTGCTTGTGACACCATATTTAGTTTCCATAGAAACCAGACCCTGTTGAAAGCACCCTGGCACAGCCCTAGTTTTAAGTCCTTGATAAACCAATGCTTTAGAATATTTACATACCTGGTTCTCAGTTTGTAAACTGAAATCCCAAAAGCAAAAAGAAGACCCCTTTATCAAACCCATAATGAAAACATTGCCATGCCACATCATTTACAGCCATTTTAAATCAAGCTTAATTCAGCGGGTCATCTTGATGATCTCAATGCACCTCTATAAGAAACTCTATGGCGTGGCAATAAGGTGCTGCAAGTAACGACTAATTCACTGTTTTCAGTGTTTTACAATTATTAACAATGCCCTGATACACAGAGTACGGGCTCAGAAATAACACAACTGGGTTACAGTCAGTATTGTAAAATAAAATAGGGCAGCACAGTGTAAGATATTGTTCTGTTCTTGTTGTCAAGTAATTATGAGGTGGTCTGGTAGGGTAAATATCCCCTGCATAGAAGTGTGCAGTAACAACGTTTCCTTTGGGTTGACAAAATAAAACAATTTACCATATAAGAAAGATGACTGTTAATTGTCACATTACCATGATCAATTTGCACATCTGGCTTAAATACAGCATTGAATAAAATATAATGCTGGACAACCAAGATGAAAGATATGGAACACCAGCCAGGACAGTATAAAGACTGATAGTATACATCCTAGCTGGAGTCATTACGAGACAAGAACCAGCAACACAATATGACTAAAGGCTAAACAAGGACAATCAACAAATTATGCCAATGCTCCATGAGTCAGCAGCTGTAAATCCATACTTGAATCTTGCACTATTCATTTTAAAGGGCTTTCATGGTAACCACTAAAAAAGGGAGCAGGAATCTACAGTATTTAACAATCTGTGGGCAAGTTGTGCTTTTATAACCCTTTAAATAAATTTTAAAAGCGTTAAGCTGACAGCATTCTTTTCATTGCAATGTTTTACAAAGGAGAAAGCAGCAAAATGAGAAGATTCCTGACTCATTCCGATCACTGAAAGAAGATGCTGTATTTAAACATTGACTTACTTTTGTGGAGGAAAATTATTGACTTCTGACAATATAGATATATTTAGCTGAATATGAAATGCCTTTCAGTCTACAACAGACAGTGATTACATCAGCTAAGGATAGCAGTTAACAGTCGAGGTTCTGGACAACATTACACCTCACCCCTAGGCCCTTTGATAACACTGGCTTTGTTTTGATCTTATCTTGTGCTACACCCTATCTTACTGTCCTACTGAAACTTTCTGGTAACACAGACTCCAGACACACCCTATTTTCAAGCTTGTGCAAACTGGATAAATATCAACTGCAGCCCCATTTGGGTTAACAGTCTCTTGTTGACTCTTCCCTTGTATACATTGATTACAATATCTGGAGCTGAATATAAACCTGAATCCTGAGTCTCTTTGGATAGCGGAGAATAAATCCACTAATTTCTTTTATTCAAATCTGCAACCACATGAATTCAAACATTTTAAAACATTTTCATATCAACCCTCTGTGTGAGTGCAGGATGCACCCTATAGCCTGGATGTCGTCGGTTCGAGTCTGGGCTATTCCAAAGCCTTCGCAGGAGGCGACATTCAATTAGCTGAGCATCGACCCCTCGTCTGGTCGGGTGCTTGCAGGCTTGCCTGTCAGCTGCCCGGGAGCTGCGTTGTCCTCCGATGCAGTAGCTCCTGGGTGGCTGCGCATGGTGAATCCGCATGTGTGTAAAAAAGCGGTCGGCTGACGGCAGGCGCTTTGAAGGACAGCGTGTGTTCATCTTTGGCGCTCTCGAGTCAGCGCAGGGGTGCTAGCGGTGAGCTGAGCCTCAATAATAATTGGGCATTTCAAATTGGGAGAAAATAACAAAAATAATTGTCAACGACTAAAATTTATTTAATTAAAAAAAAACTAAAAACGCTCACACTGTGCTAGCATGGGATTGCAGTAACATTTAACTGAGAAACTTATAAAATATGTCAAGCATACTTCAAATACAGAGCAGCCAACACACTGCAGTTGTTCCTGTCTTCAGTAAATACAGTCTGTTAATGTTATTTCATGCTTCCCTGAATGTCTTTAATGCTCAAGATTGGATCTTTATCTATGTAATTACTGTTCTTGTTTATCATGCTTGCATGCTCTATTCACTCCCAGTACTTTCAGTCGTTGCTGGTTCCATGGTACATCATGGTGACCTCATGAGTTCTGCTAAGTGGTGGACAAAGGATTGAAAGAACTTGACAGACCGAGAGAAGGAAATGCTTTCACAAGGAAATGCTTTATCCAGGGAGTAATGCTTCTGACCTGTAATTAAGGAGGAACATAGTTTTTCTTGAAGTTATCTGCTTGCTTGGTTCCAAACTTCAACATAATGTGCTATCCTTGTATATGAAACCTATTAAGAACACCCCTTTACAGCTGGCAAAGGTATTATTTGGTCAAGTAACTTTGGAGTCGATCCAATGCATTAGAGACATGCAGTTATAATACAGTTTTTTAACTTGATTCTGCTGTTTCTTGTAAACAATTGCTGCAGGGTTTTTAAGGCAGAGGTTCTTGTTTGCAGTGTGTAAAGTGTTGTGACTGCCTGCCATGGGGTTAGCCATAGTAACAGCCTGCCGAACAACCAATACTTCCTTGTCCATGAATATACTCGAAGCAGTGAACTGTGTTCGTAGCTGAGCGATCCAGTCCCATTTAATTAACCCCATGCTATCTATTGATAACAACTACTAATCATGTGTAGAATTGTACAGTGAGAACAGATGTAAGCAACAGTATACCATTTGCTTGTGATCAAGGTTGAACTATCTCAAAGCTTCAGCATACTCAACTCAGTAACAAAGGATTTCTTTTTATTCCTTCAAAACATGCCTCTTCATAAACATAATTCCCGCTCTGCATTTCTGAAACAGCCTTTCATTTTTTTTATCTCACGCCGCTGGCAATTTAAATGAACCCTCAGTAACCTGCCATCAGTCATTGCAGACCTTCCTGAATTCAGATTTTTGGAGTTCAAACTAGCAGCTTCATACTTTCATTATTACAGATTGTTAAAAGCTCTCATCACATAATTTTTCAAATGGGGACTGAATAGACGTTCTGTCTGTCTTTCAATTTAGAAAACCCTTTGATCTGATCTACATTCCCAGTAATATACTTGCACAATGCCACTGTTTGTCTTGAGACTCTTTGTGATAGCATGTTTTTAAGGGTATTCACCCATCAAATGCTATTACCCGGTACATTTAAATGACAAAGCCCATTCCATGCACCTCCACGCCCCAAAGGTTTGATCTATGTTGGCCTGAAGTCGTGTTTGCACCCTTCATGCTGGAAGCCATTGGATAGGGCCCTTGTTTTTTTCCGGTTTCTAAGATCCAGCCCAGGTAACAGCAATTTAAACTGCTGGGGTGGGGGCTAGGCCAGGGGGAGCCTTTATCTTGCAAACCAAAAACTTGTTTCACACCATGGAAAAATACACAACTCTGTCCCAAGATGACTTGCCCTTCAGAGTGACAGTGTCCCTTACAAACAGGACTATGTGTGTGAGAAAGATTGGTCTGAAGTACATGATCTTGTGTTCCTGCATCTGGACTGGCACCCTGACCTAAACGCACTCATGCTGAACGTGAGAGATTGCTCTGTGTATATACAAATTCAGCCAATATTGCCTCAGCCTTTGTATTCAGATGATGCAATCGTTTCCTGGAGCTGAGCCTTAAATCACAAGGGGATTTTTTTTTAATTGTTTTTTTTTTGCTATAAGGCCCTTTTCTCACCAGAACTAAAGGATTTGTTTTGTTAGAGTGCGATATAATGTGTTCTTCTCCTTCCAGTCTAATCACTCGACTCAAAGACATTCACGAGAGACATTTGGTCCTAAGCATGCTAAACTCAGGTCAGGAAATGGGGGAGGTTACTCATGGTTTCTTTTCTACTGGCTGTACAGAGTGATGCTGATATTTCTTGAAAAGAGTGGTAAATCGCTACTCCTGTCTTACTAGGAGACATCCCTTTAGGAAATGTCTCCACATTTGAATTTCAATAGTTGTAAGTAGAGTGCATTAAACAATCTTTATTTAATTATGCTGTTATACTGAAATATGTGAAATTGGGTTTCAAGTATCTGACTTTCTTGGTTTCTTTCTTTTTCAGTTGTAAAGGTAGCAAGCTAAAAACAAATCTGATCAATTTTCTTGTTAAAAAGTTTGGAATCACCTAATTCTTGGTTCAATACAAAGTGGTAGGCTGCAGAACAGCAAGACAGTCCTTACTGTACTACAGCTAGCAATATAACTGAAACCAAACTTCTCAATGGTGAGAGAGAGATATGTGGGAGGCTGAGCTTTTCATTGCAATGTCGAAGAATGGAGTGTAAAAATGAAAGCTTCATTGTGATCGAAAGGGGAAGAATCTAGCTACTGCCCGTTTGCCACGAGAGTTCTTAGTATCAGTTCCGTCAAATATACCTGTAACTTGTATATTCATTTACTGGAAATGATCTGTTTTTCAACAAAAAATAAAATAAATCTAAGCAATGTTAATTGTAATGATCAACTCTGAGCGTCATACTAATTCCTTACATGGCTTAAACTTGAAGTTTTTGTTTTGGAAATCCTTGAGATATTGTAATAGAAAGGAAAGAGTTTATTGGCAATGGAACCTTTCTGTACTTAATTTGAGTATCACTTCCTTGTGTGCGTTTTATTTTTATTCAATGATTTGCATACAAGGGTCACATGAGTAAGAAGTTCCCAGGTGTTGACCCCTCCTTGAGGTATACTTAGACACAAACCAGTGTGTGTTGTCTTATTGTTCAGGCAATAAAGGCTTGTTATTCATACTTCAATATAAACTACAGTTTAAAAAATTCCTGATGAATTATTTATTTAAAAATAAATAAATAAATAAAGATTCCAAAGTCCTATATGTAGGGAAAATCTAGCACAACATATATCTAAAATATATTTCACACAGAGCAGAGCTGTAAAAATACATTTGAAGTAAAACTCAGAATATAATGAAATACTATTGTGGATATATGATTTTGTCTGTGTGTCTTTGTTTCTATGTTAAACTTGTTTTAACCTACCTTTTTCTCACTACCTTCTGCTTATGCCTGACTTTGAAGGCGTGTCTTCTGTAAATCATCAACAATTAACCAAATTCACACTTCGAGAGGTGACAAAGTATTAAAAAAAACAAAGCTATTGTGACCTCCTTGTTGTCTTGTCAACTGAGAGTGGTACTACATACTGTGCAATGTTAAACAACCAAGGGTCATATCAAATTGAATGCTGTTTAATTCAATTCAAATAAAACATGTACAATACTGTACTGAAAAAGAAAAACATGCACAAGGTTGCAAGCTCAGATACTGTATGGATAACAATCTCTGTGCTAAATGATTTGCTGAGCTATCATTACAACATCAATATTTCCCTTTAATTCATCTGAAGGAAGCAACTAGGACTTACAGTAAAACTGTACAAAGACACACATCCCTTTAATGCACTGCTACAGCTTTTTATAATTGTTTTTCAGTATTGATTCAGTGAATGAGGGAATCTGCTCAGAACTGAGTTACTGGGGTCATACTGTTTCTGTCTGTGTAATTGTTTAATCATTTAAAATGTAATGATAACAACTCTATTCAGAATTAAGCTTTTACTGTGATTCATTGCAATCACAGAGCAAAACATGCTATACTGTGTTATCATTCATCGATGGGAACGACACCATGGATTGTAATTATAGGCTTGTACCCACGTGTTCAGCCCAAGCCTTCACCGCAGTAACAGTCCTCTGAGAAAGCTTGCATCTCATTAATAGGGTCTACAACATATGTCATTCATAATTTTGCTGTCTTCAATGATACCTGCTCATGAAAAGGGGGAGTGCTGTGTCACTGTGTGTGCTGCAAAAAGAGCATGGTTTGGTTTTCACTCCACACTCAACCTCTCGACTGTTAAAGAAGGTTGCCTTTAGGATTCCTTCCAGAAGCAAGATTGAGTTCACTTGCTTGCAAGCACTTGAAGAAAGCAATAAATGTGTTTTCCACTACAGTAGCACAGAAAGATATATTTTTAGTTTTACTTAGGCTTCAGATGAACAGATGCATTTCTTATTAAAAATTAAGAATTAACCGTACTAAAAGACAACAGTCAGCACTTACAAAATATGCCCATAACAGCCATGTACTGTACGTGTGTTAAAATCTTGAAGAGATACAGTTTGAGTCTAGGGCCTAGATCAAACCACGTCCAGCATCGTTCATTTTCAACACTAGAATGAGGCAGAATGCTGGATTATAAACATCAGACATACATTTCAATTCCATTAGCCTGTATGAATACTTAAAAACTAGCTGCTAACTTTTTTTTCTTTTGGACTTCTTGAGGAATGTTATCGTGACCATGAAGAGTGTTGTTTTTGGCATTAGCTGGTATGTAGCGCCAAACTCCCATGAAGGCCAGAACATCAGATTATAGGGTCAAGAACACAATGCAAGTCATGGTGACAGTTTGTGCTAAAGTTACTTTTAGACCTGTTCCATAAAACCATCTGTGCAATGAGACAGATCTGTTCTCTAATACAAATATGAAAAGATTGATCAGATTAATCATTATCTAAGATAAGCAGAAGGTTGAGCTGATATGACTGGAATGACATTTTACATTAACACTATTCAGTATGTGGGGCAAGAGTGATGAAGGTAATTTTACAGACTTACATAAGTCTATAAAAAGACTTCAGACTCTGTATAGAATATGGATAAACTAAGTTTATTAGTTCCAGCAACAACAAAGTCATCACAATACAATCTGTCATCAGGAAAAGTAAAACAGGCTGCTGGAATGTCTTGTTGTTTTGTTCTATTTTAAAAGACAGTACCATTGATCAAATGCACCCTATAGGGCTGTACAGTCCTATTCAATTCCAGTAGAGTATCACATTGCACCTCAGAGCCACGTAGAGAATCAGTACATCTTATGGCTGACAAGTATTCCTTACGATGCTATGTCTTCCAGTATTTTCAGTGCCTCACTGCAATATGACTCTACTCTGACAAACACTCTTCACATTATGCAATTATTCACTCGACCTGTCATTCAGAGGTAATGCAAATGCTGTCGCAATTCCAGTTTGGAACCTGTTATCCTGCATGGGCTGCTTATGTAATAAAGTTTGTCTTTTTTTTTTTTAAATGCAGGCAGTACATTACACTTCTTATGTGACATTAATACATACACTGTATAATCTAGTCATCTAAACGCTGCACTTCTATGTAAAGCAAATAATACTATATAAGGTGGACATCAAATACATCTTAATAGATGTTGCACTGGGCTGCCTCGTTGGTTTGTTTCTCCCTAGTGCCCTTCATTGGCACCAGTGGTACAGAAGCTTATAGAAATGACTGACATGTGGTATTCCCTCTGCTTAGTGTGAGCAACACAACATCATTCCTGCTGTGCCTGATGTTGTTGCCTCTAAGCACCAGTGCTCAATCCCTCAGCCCTGATACACTCCCTTTTGTTATTCTGAAGCTGCACCCTAACCCTTCTGACTACCTGAGCATAGCAAGATGTTACACTGTCAAATTACACACTCTCGGCATGCCTTACCAATGCTCGGCACACAGGTCAGTTCGAGCTTTTTCAACGTGCTTCACAGTCTTTCAGTTCCACTAGCAGGAACGACACTGTAAAGTGTGTGTGTGTGTGTGTGTGTGTGTGTGCACTTTTTAAGTAGAGTTATAACGTATGGCTGAACTGTCTTGAACATCCCGATGAGCAGCATTCTAAATACATAAGTACCAAAAACTGACACAGATAATAAAGCCAATGCGGTAAGATAATATTCAAGTCAGGCAAGTTCCTTTCATTAACCTTACCCACTTTAAAGACTCACATAACTGCCTGACAAAACTGAGCTGAACACGCAAGAACGAGGCGGGGTTACCACTCACAATAGGCTTCCTGCCAGAGAGAAAGAATTTCATTGGATGCTGAAAAGGTTCACCTTAGTTCACAGTGTTGGCTGACATTTAATTTAATTGCTGGATTGGGTGATTTCCCAAGCAAACAAAAGGTTTATTTTCCCATAGTTTAAGGCAATGACAAAGCATTTCCTTTTAACTAAAACAACCTCTTAACATGAACACAGCAAGGGGACGTATTGTAGAGATACACAACATGAAATAACACTAACATTACGTTTTGGTACAGTAAATATTAAGCCAGGTGTTCAGTCCATTAGTTTTGAATTAGTTATCACAGTGATCCAACAAACTTGATTCAATCCTGATTTAGTAACAGGGTTATAACAGCCTGTTATACCCAACCCCAATACAAAGTGATCAAGACCTGATCAATACATAGCTACAGTATTAGCATAATACAAAACAACATGAGCAAGATAACCAAGCAATATAAAAAATTATATAAACATACACGCATCGCAAGACATGTCCTGTTGCACTACAGCTGACATAATGAAACATGCAATAGCAATTATATCCATTGCAACTCATCCTAACACGCGTGTTCTTCGATCAAGAGCGACGTTCATGCTTCGTATCAGTACAGACAAATGAAGAGACATACTCAAATTGACAGTAAAGACCCAGTGTCTACATGTACCTAATTGATCTTGCTCATAATTCTATAGGGCAACTGGGAATGACTGGAATGTCTTAATCTGCTGGAAAAAAAAAAAAAAAAAAAAAAAAAAAAAACTGTACACACAGCCTTATTACAGTACAAATATTTTAGATGAAAATATTAGATCATCTTGCAATAACTTGATCTAATCCTTCTCCCCGGTTTAAATGTAATTAAGCACAGGTACATTTAGCAAGCCTCGATTTGTATTGTTTTTAAAGATATAACATAAAGACGGAATTTAAAAATAAAGGAGGAACATTTTGTGACGTTTCTGGAACAGGGCATATTTCAATACAATACACGTGTGACCTCTAGTGTTTAAATTGGAACTACACCTTGTATGTAATTGAAACATCTCACGCACAATTGACATCATTAACGCCTTCAATCCTTTCTGGCTCTGCAACTAGGTTGATCTGTGCAGCTCGAACGCAGTGCATGGGAGCTCACAAAACCTTTTTATTTTACTATTCAGCCTGCTTTCATATAGACTGTTTTGAAAAGGGTTGCAGCATCTGTATTAATGTGAATGAATGTTCAATGTACTTTAGAATTGCACACTGTAAAGGGACATACCCTTATTAAGGTCTTCTTACAACTATAGATTACAGTAACAGTGTCTGTGTACGTAATAAAACTATGTAAATATTAACAGGAAAATATAGAATTGCCAATCAGGGTTGAGTACAACTGCATACACAGGAGGCGTATTTTTATATACAAATCATGAAGACTTTACTTATCAGCCGATCTTAACAGTGTGTCCTCCCCTTTAAGATTCCGTTGTTGCTAGCGGCGATTGCGGCGCGGAAACTAAACTGTATCGTACCGGAGCTGACAGTTGAGACAGCCTGGCTGAATTACTGAAAACATAGCAGAAATTAACAAGAACTTAAGAAACCAGAGTTTGCATAACTTATCAATCAATTAATATATACACGTGTCATAAACGCAAGGTAAACAAAAGCTTAGTAATTATTCAAAGGATTTAAATAAAGTTACGGAAGAAAGCACTTGACTGCTTGAACCAACTGCTTCGTCGATTTAAAAAAAAAAAATTGTAGTACACTTTTTTTTTTTTTTTTTTTTTTTTTTTACGACTGCAAATTGAAAACATTTCTAGGAAAATGAGTTCCGCATTGGTAAGTAAATACATCTTGCATTCATTTTGAGAACTGCAAACCAACTGAGTTCTCAATCGATACTGTATGTAAAAAGCAGACACATTGAAATCTCTCTCTCTCTCTCTCTCTCTCTCTCTCTCTCTCTCTCTCTCTCTCTCTCTCTCTCTCTCTCTCTCTCTATCTATATATATTTGTTTTATATAAAATGGTGAGGCTATGCTTTTTTATTATTACATGTCTCAGGATGTGTAAAGATGTGGGTTCTTTTTGCTTTCCTTCAGGAGGATCCTACTTTAGAAAGGCATTTTAAAGGTCACCGAGACACCATTACCAGTGTTGACTTGAACCCCAACATGAAACAGATTGGTAAAGTATTTCTTGTTTTTACACAGTTTCGACTCGTTGCTAAAATCTGTGAATTGTCACTTGTTTCTGTTCCAATCTGAATAGAAATGAAATGTCCCCACCTGTATCAAACCTTACAAGATGTTGTCATGTTTTCCTTTTATTCTAAGTTGACATATTGTTCTTGAGTGAATGTGCATTCGCTTTACTGCCAGGCAGAATGGAGAGGATGGGTCTAACTTGTTAATAAAATTGGATTTTCAGTTCCATTTTTTTCTTCTTTCTTTACTTTTTATTCATTCATGAACATGGTTATTTGCAGCCACTGGCTCTATGGATTCCTGCCTGATGGTGTGGAATATGAAAGCTCAGATGAGGGCCTACAGGTTCGTGGGTCACAAAGACGCAGTGATGTCGGTGCAGTTCTCTCCCTCAGGACACCTTGTAGCATCGGCATCCAGGGACAAAACAGTCCGCCTCTGGGTACCCAGCGTGTAAGGCTTTTAGTTTGATATATTTCTCATTTTTGTGAAATTAGTACAAGTACAATGGCACGGCTTACAGTCATGTACACCGTGGCACAGTCCTGACACTGCTGTGCCAAAATGGTTCTTGTGGAGTGTTTTTTTTTTTTTTGTATGGACTAATGTGCACTGGGATCTAAGCTGAAACCTGAGTTAGATGGGGCATGTGTTTTTTGTTGTTCTTGTTTGAATGTTGAGTGATTCACAGAATAGCCCAAGTACAAAAAATACCACAGTTTAACCGAACAGGCTGCTAAACTGTCACTAGGTGGCACTGTTGCAACAAAGGTGCTTGCCTTGCTGCAAATTGTGATACTGTGCACAGTCACGAATGCAGAAGCCACTGCTTGAATAGAAAGCTTTACTGAATTTGAGATTATGAAGAGAAAGCATTGACAGGTTCTGTTGTCATAGGCAATATGGCCGTTTTGGAAATCGGTGTGTTTTTCATACCTGGAAATTGATTTTGTGAATGTTTGCCCTTTAAATTTCTGATGCTGTGCTGGTTGAAATAATTGTTTGCTCGCAGTTTCCAGTACTGAAGTTGCAGCAAAGCACAAATAAATAACACATTTCAAAGGGGTATGGCAGGTGCATTTTTTGTGGAACTCATTTAAAGCTGGGAGGGCTACCAGATTTAAGCTTAACATTATCTGAAAGGTACCCAAGCATTTTCCATGCAGTCATTTAAAACAATTCTAATGCAGTGGTTCTGCTGCTGTTCTCAAGACCCTTTTTTCCTGTCCTGATTCCAGTGTGTTTTAGCTAGCATTCCTAAACTGCAGGCAGTCCTATCTCTCTTGCAGCGGGACAGGATTAACAAGCATTTAACTACTGAAGAAGGCAATTTCTGAGAGAGTTTTTAGTGAATGGAGCACCTTAGACTTAAAATATTTTTACATGGATATTGCCTTTTAATGTAATGCCTTGTACTTTCAAGTGGTCAACCAATTTGTCTTCTCTGTAAACTATTAGCATAGCATTTGGTTACAGACTGAACAATACACTGTGCATGTAATTAGTAAATAGCACATGACATGAGCCTGCAGTATAACAGAGAGTTCTGTTTTGTGATTGCTTTGCTTGTGTCAGATTTCTCAGGTGCTGCACAGTGGAAAGATATTTATGAATTAATCAAATAGACA
Source organism: Polyodon spathula (assembly GCF_017654505.1). NCBI lineage: Eukaryota > Metazoa > Chordata > Actinopteri > Acipenseriformes > Polyodontidae > Polyodon > Polyodon spathula. Next base: position 34,084,945 of record NC_054549.1, on the reverse strand, counting down.
CATTATATTTAATACAATTGCACTAATGTCCTGCAGACATGTAATCAGTACAGGGGTTATGACAGTATTCAATTGCACAGAAAATCCATCCATCAGCATATCTTCCAGAGACTGCGCTAAATTCAAAATAGATCATTGATATTGAGGTCTATTCATCATTGTCCATTGGTAGGATTATAAACAAACCTAGAAGCATTTCTTGATATCCCAGAGTGACTGGAGTGGAGCTAAATTTAGTTAATAACATTTAAATACCTATTGAAGCTATACATTTAAACAGTATGCTTAAATCACAGAACAAGATTGCAGGCCTGCAGTATTGCTGGTCATTTCCAGTGCAGAAAATAAACAGATTGCTGCACATTTCCAGATGTGGTTTCTCAGTTTATTGTCATTTTAGAATATGTGCAGTTGTCTCATGTAATGGATGACATGTTCATAAAAATAAGTCCTGATACGTATTTTGAGCTAATGTAATTTGTCTTTAAAAAGGCAAATCAAAGAGTGCTGCTGCAAAAAGACCTCTTCAGTTCTTTTTTTTTCCTGGAAGAGACAACAGCCACTCTATAAATAACCCACTGTTAATCTACTCACACTGTACAAGCAGCCTAATTATAGCATATTATCTATTTCTACATAGAGTGCTCTTTATGTAATAGAAAATGCTTGTTAAGGGGATTGGATGGAATAAATGACACAGCCAGCTGGATTTATCAGATAAGCCATTTGTTAAAAGTCTACCTTATGAAAACAAATTTATAAAAATACACAAAACCTGTAAACTGTGATGAAGCAATTAAAATTAAACACGAGGACTCTTAAGATATGCTGCCGAGCAACAAGGAATGTACAAGTAGATGTTGCTTCTGCTTTTTGCTGTGACCACAATAAAGAGAAGTAGGCTATGTCTTATTTTTAGCCCAGTGCTTTGAAATTAATTTCTGCCATAAAGAAAACAAGACAGTTGAAATACTCTTATGTTTTCTGTTTATTCTCAAGCTCTCCTAGCTGAAAAAGTGTACCTGAAAGTGGGCTCCCTGTAGCCGTAAGGACAAGGCATTAATACACTTTCTATTTTAAGCTTGATACTTTTTTTTTCATTGTTCTTTTTTCAACCCACTAGCAGACAGTTCCCCAAAGAAGATTTTTCAGTGTGACATTGCTTGATTGATCATTCTCAAGATTTTTCAGTGTGACATGCTTAATTGATCCCTCTCAGTCTTTATACCATGCATTTAATTCTGGTAAAGAGCTCCTATTGCTGTTTCACTATCTCATGTAAGATTCCCATCTTGCAAAGCAGTTTGATGAGCAACCATTTGGAGTTTTACTATGAGTCTAAGCCCAGGAATTTAGCTCACAGTAAAGCTTTGAATGACTGAAATTGACATGCAGTAGGCTGTATACATTTTAATTAGCCACTGATCTGCTATCATATTTAAGAATATGATATTGTATGTAGAATGTGTTACTAATTTGCTATTCATCTTTTCGTATGTGTGTGTTTATTTTTTCAGCAAAGGAGAATCCACTGTATTTAAAGCTCACACAGGAACAGTACGAAGTGTCAATTTCTCCAGTGATGGGCAATCCTTAGTTACAGCATCAGATGACAAAACGGTCAAAGTATGGGCAGTACACAGGCAAAGGTTCCTCTTCTCACTCAATCAGCACATCAATTGGGTTCGCTGTGCCAAGTAAGTAGATCTCCATCTGTAGTGTTTGAGGTGTGTACCGATCTGAGGTTCTCAAGTAAGTAGATCTCCAGCTGTAGTGTATGAGGTGTGTACTGATCTGAGGTTCTCAAGTAAGTAGATCTCCAGCTGTAGTGTTTGAGGTGTGTACCGATCTGAGGTTCTCAAGTAAGTAGATCTCCAGCTGTAGTGTATGAGGTGTGTACTGATCTGAGGTTCTCAAGTAAGTAGATCTCCAGCTGTAGTGTATGAGGTGTGTACTGATCTGAGGTTCTCAAGTAAGTAGATCTCCAGCTGTAGTGTTTGAGGTGTGTACTGATCTGAGGTTCTCAAGTAAGTAGATCTCCAGCTGTAGTGTTTGAGGTGTGTACTGATCTGAGGTTCTCAAGTAAGTAGATCTCCAGCTGTAGTGTTTGAGGTGTGTACTGATCTGAGGTTCTCAAGTAAGTAGATCTCCAGCTGTAGTGTTTGAGGTGTGTACTGATCTGAGGTTCTCAAGTAAGTAGATCTCCAGCTGTAGTGTTTGAGGTGTGTACTGATCTGAGGTTCTCAAGTAAGTAGATCTCCAGCTGTAGTGTTTGAGGTGTGTACTGATCTGAGGTTCTCAAGTAAGTAGATCTCCAGCTGTAGTGTTTGAGGTGTGTACTGATCTGAGGTTCTCTTATAAGGCTAGTGTGCTGTTTTAATTACTGTTCAGCTTTTTACATATTTTTGCTTGCAAAGTTGTTAACAGGCTGAGAACATATCTCAGGCACGACAAGGGTTAATATAATAATAATAATAATAATAATAATAATAATAATAATAATAATAATAATAATAATCTACATAGCCTACAAGGAGTTAAAAATGATGCTTTTTAGAAATAATCTTTTGCTGTATATTTTTTACATCCTATGACTAACTGCTGCTTTTGTAAATCCTTTATTTGTACATTTAATGAAGCAGGTTCAGTCACTTAGCTAATAAAGAACATACAGGTTAACAAGGTCCATGTAATATTCAGAAGATAAGCCCCTAATACATTCTGTAACATTTTATAATATCATTTTGAATTAATAAAAATAAAAAAAGACAAATATTGTCTTTCTTGGTGTAGGTGTTATGATTTGTTCCCTTTTTGTTTTCTTTTTTTTTTAAATACTGAAGTACACGGATCGTCAGTCTTGAGCTGATATAATTTTACATTTCCGTCTTACTGAGAGGAACTATTTCATAATCAGAGGCACCTTTAGTTTGCTTACCTAGTATTTAAGCTGTAGTTAAACATTCATGCCAGGTAAAAATAGTGGAGGCACCCATATGTAAATATGTCACACTTCATTTAAGGTGTTTAATCTACAGAAATGCTTCTGGAATTCTGATAAAAGTTGGTTCCAGCATTCTTTACTGTGTGGAATCTTTGCATGTCAACTGTACATTTGAATATTCAGCACATGAGTAGTTCTTCTTTTTGTAATACTGAGTTTATATTTGATCTATATTTTATCTTTAGGTTTTCTCCTGACGGGCGATTAATCGTCTCAGCAGGTGATGACAAGACCATTAAAATCTGGGATAAAACTAGCCGCGATTGTATTCACTCGTTTTATGAGCATGGAGGGTAAGTGCATTTCATGTTGAGGAGAACTTTTATATTGTCCTGCACAGCCCACAGAAGCCTTTGAAGGTGGTGTACTCAGACAATCTTATTTTAGTTACATGCTTGCATTGCTAATTCTGCTACCATTGTTAAAGCAAAAATGTCCCAGCGTTTTGATAGATGCAAACAGTCGGGTTTGTTTAATTGATGTAAACGATGGCTCCTCAATATTACTGCCTGTCAGAACACTGGCAATTTATAATTAAAGACAAATATACTAGCATTTTCAATCTGTCAGTGTAAGATGCTGGTTTTTATAGCTTTAATACGCAAGGGTAAAACTCAAAGTTGTTGTAAGACTAGGAACCATTTTTTCTTTGCTTTTGTACTGTTTAGAAATATGTTGTAAGATGAAAGCTGCATTTGTTATTCAAAATGAATAATATGTTTTGTTTCTCAACAGCTATGTCGGTTATGTAGATTTCCACCCTAGCGGTACGTGCATAGCTGCTGCCAGTTCAGATAACACAGTGAAAGTGTGGGATATTCGAATGAACAAGCTGCTGCAACATTACCAAGGTAGATAGGTACAACATTAAAGAGTACTGCTTTCTCTCTCTCTCTCTCTCTCTCACACACACACACACAAACACCTTATTGGGATACTTCTAATTTATAAATGCTAGAATTATACCATGAATTTATTTTTGTTGCTGTGATTAATTTGAAGTCAGAATGTTTCGTTTTGTAATTGCAATCCCTCTGCTGTTTTAATTGTTTGTCTTAAAAGGTTACCATAGTTATTTTAGTTCCATTTCCTGTGGATGAATAACAAGCCTAGCCAATTTACATCTATAATAATATAGCTAGTTGGTTAAGGCAACACTTTATATTTAAATAATGTAAGAAATGTGCTCCAGTAAGTCAGAGTTATAAGCAAGCTTCTACAATCCAAATAATTCATTAATTATAAGACGCCAGCATAGGGTCTCTGTCTATTTCAGTCCCTCAAATTGTATTAATTATCCTTCTAATCTAATAAGAGAAATTGTCTCGCGTTTGCCATGGATTTTTTTATTGGTGGTTATTTTATTTTTTTTATGGTGCTACACCAAATCTAAATAAAGTAGTCTTTGGAAGCAGAATGAAAACAACGTTGAATTTTCTGCAAGAAAAATTTGACCGCAATTTTTCCTTATTTAAAAAATAAATAAATAGGTAATGGAAAATGATAAAGTAAAAAAAAAAGAAAAAAAAAAAAGCTTATATTAAAGAAATATCCATAGCTAATTATAATCAGACTCAAGAGGACTCTGTGACCTGCAGGTTATTTGTTTTTTAATCTCATACCAATCTCATTTTAATCTCTCTCTCTCTCTCTCTCTCTCTCTCTCTCTCTCAGTCTAGTATTAAAAGGCTCTCTTCATAGCATAGATATTTATTAAAAATATGTTTGTAAAACTGAACAGCAGCACATGTAGACTGGTTGTAATTGTAGCAGAGTTCCAGAAGAGGGCATTGCATGCATACAAAAAAGTACAATTCAGCAACATTCTATAAGTTCAATAATTGGCCATTTTACGTGGGAAGACCATTTTGTAACAATACTGTATAATTCCAGATTCAAAAATACAAAATAAGCTACCTTTTGATTTACTTAAAACATATGTAAGGAATATCTTGCAATTGTATTTATTTTATTTTTACTCCTGTTTGGAAGTCAGTTCTGTTGTTACGTGTAAAGGACAGTGGCATATCTAGTATGTTGCACTTATTGTGCCAATAAGAAATAGCTATGTGGTAAAGAGAGAGAGCGAGTAACAATGTGCTGTTATTTGATTGCAGTGCACACTGCTGTGGTAAATGGGCTATCGTTCCATCCATCTGGAAACTATCTCATCACAGCGTCGAATGACTCCACACTGAAAATCTTGGATTTATTGGAGGGAAGGCTACTGTACACACTCCATGGCCATCAGGTGAGTTTGCTGCTAAAGAGATTTACATGGATCATAAGAATATACAATGTTCATTGCTCACGTTAGTACAGAATTCAAACTACAGTGTATTTAAAAACAAACAAACAAACAAAAGACTTTGTTGTGTGAAGGAGCCGTCCCTGGAGCAGAAGACCAGAGTTCAGACCACTGTGCACCCAGCTGCCAGTTTCTGAAGGTGTAGCTTTCAGTGAGAAACTACACATTTAAAACAAGGAGTAATTTCAGTTGCAGTGTGACAGGTACTTTATAATGAGTGTCTCTGAAATTAGATTTTAATGACGCAAACAACATACTCTCATTGCAACTATTATTGTAGCTTTTGTCTGTAAGTTATACAAGACTTGGAAAGGAACAATATTTTGCATACTGATCTGATTTGAACATCTGCACTGATATTGTGGGCATTCGTCACAAGTACTTCCTGCAAGTAATTATTACTTCCATTATGTTCTGGATCTTCACGTATATAGCTGGGTCTACATTTATTTCTGCTTTAAACTAAAAGGTGCAGACATAAGTACATTTAATAAGTGTATGTAATATGTATGGTTTATCCATTTATTATAGAAATCTCTAAGCAGTTTTTAATTTATTTGCATGCAAAATGTAAACTACATGCTGTACCTTGGCGGACAAAATTGAACTGCTATATTGGGAACACACTGTGCTGTGGAACATTGTTGATACAATAAGGATTCGTGAATGGAATTGCTCTTCAGTGATACAGCAATATCACACATTTTCTGAATTAAATTGTAAGTCATTAAATCAGGGTTTGCTGTACACCAGATGCTTACTGTAAGCTTTCTCAACTGCCTGTGCAAGCCAGTGCACAATAGTGTCCAGAATCCTTAAATTGACAATACATGTCATTACATTGTTATTTAACGTAATTGAAGAAACCTGTTAGTTTCAGAATAATTGATACTGGAAAAATGAAATGTATTTCTTGAGTGCAGGTACATAGAGATTTCAAAGGCTCTCAATGCCATGTCGCTATTAAATATTCAGTTGTGTTTTAGTTCGATCAATATGCTGGCTGTTTGCTTATGTAATTGGAGACAGCATGATGTTACCATTTTTATATTGCAAGAATTGTAATTGAGTCCCAGTACATTGTGGGAATCGGCAGACAATGTCAAGATGTCAACCTTTATTAGGTTTATAGATTCTTGCAGAAAATCTCACTCATAAGAGCTATATGGTTAGACTTTCCTTTCAGATTTAACACGGAATGCAATGTTCTGAAAGCGACCTATATAGCCTCCAGCAAGACCTGCACTTGCAGCTAATGATCAGATTTACCACTACCAGCAGATTATTATGATTGATTTGAGGTTGCAAAAATTCTAGGGGTGTGGGGTCTAAAGTAGTGCAGAAGCATGTTTATACCAAGGGTGTCAGATGGGATAATAAGTTATTGAAATCCTTGGAATTCTTACAGGATCCTTTAGGCAACTGGCAGTAAATTAAAGTGACAAAACTAAAACTGTACAGATGTGTCCTAGAAAGAGGAAGCTGGCGCCGATTTCAGTGCCAGTCACTGTTTTGGGTGTATCTGTCTTGCTTTAGATTTACACTGTGTTTATGAAGAGTCTTAATGTGAGGAATTCCACATGGCAACACCTGTGTCAGGAAAAGAATGCTTAGCAATAATGCAGTTAAGGGAACAGAACTAACCCATATGCATATTATAAAGTAAACTGTGGCGTGGTTAAATTCAAGAAACACTTTGATGTGTAAGTAAAAATAAAGAAGAGCACAATTCTGTCATATATTTTTCTATACCTAGCTAATTGTTCCTGTTAGATAGCAGACACTTGTTTTGGGGGTGGGGGGTGGGGTGGGGGGTAGTGATGGATCACTGGCCTTGGAAGATATAGGATCCCTCAGGCCTGGTTTGACATGCTTGCACCTCTGTTTGAGGCACCTGGAATGCAAGTTACCAGCTGATGGATTGTGGTTTACACTATAGTGGGTGCCAGGTTTACATTCCTGCGTTTAGTTACAGTGATGCTGGTCCTTTCCAGGTGAAGGTTACTGTGGAGACAGCTGTTCTCAACTGCGGGCAAATGTCCTGATACTGCTGGCTTACTGCAGCTATTCAAATCCAAAGTGTTCTTCTTATTTATTGTGTACTTTGTCTTCACTAAGACAATTTTAAAAAGAACATTTTAATACATTTGTTATGGATACAAATGCATTTTGTAGAATTGTTTTTGAAAAAAAAGTATTTAATCCCATCTGTGATATACTTTTTATTGGTTTGTGGGCATAAATCGGTCTCTATAATTGCTCTTTGATTGCAGAACAAAACAAAGGCTGAAAGGGTGACTGTAGAGTTTCATTAATAGTAACATTTACTGCCACAAACATGATACGTTTACAGTAGATTTTGTGTAATTTTCAGTTGTAGATCGGATTATATGGGATCTGGCACCAGATCTACTTTTACAGAGCATTTTTATAGTGCAGATTTAAATGTGGTTTCGTAACCATATTTTTCTAATCAGGAAAACATGTGGATATGAAGTTGTAGTTCAACAAAATAGGCTGAACTACCATGTCACTCCCTTTGCCTCTTCTGTCACTGACAGCACTGTCTGGTTCAGCATACAGGACTTCCTTAATGTTTACAAATCTCTAGTAAACCATGATAAGTGACCTACATAGTGCAAAGCAAATTCATTAATAAATGAACCTTTGGGCTTTTAAAGTGGTTTAAACAATGTGTCGTACATTATCATAGTATCAGCATGTGTTATGTACTCACATTCCACTTAACAAGCACAAACCTTTTTGATATGAAAACAATAACTAATTAATGCTAGTGTCACACTTGAATAAACAAATAAATGAACTCTATAAAAGCGTTATCTTAATTTGGCTGAATTTCACAGTTACTGTTGAAATACAGAAAAAAAAGAAACTGTTTATAAATGCGACCTTATCTAGGCAAGCTTCGTTCCCCACCAAAAAATAACTTTGATCTGCAGCACAGTGAGGCTAAGTGTTTCCTTTAGCCTGTGTAAACTGCGAATGAAGTGTACTGTACCTACGGCTGCAATAAACAGGAAATGGCCTGTCTGTATGTGGGGTACGTGCTTTCCCACTATATCTCGGACAGGGGAAAAACACCCTATGGGCGTCTTTCAGTGCCTGAAAGAAGAAACATGTAAAACGAAACTATTCCCTGTCCGTGCAAGCATGCACACGACTAAACATGCAGACAGTTTAATTGACTTCATTATTCCAACAGGAAGTCTGCTGTTGCCTGCTGAATGTGCGGTGGCTGTGTAAATCAGCAAATGAATGTAATCTCAAGAAGAAATCACACGGTGGCGTGGTGCTTAGCGCTGCTGCCTCCCGGCGCCAGGATCCTGGGTTTGATTTAGGCCTAGGGGTCTGTCTGTGTGGCGTTTGCATGTTCTCCCCGTGTTCACGTCGGTTTTCTCTGGTTATTTCTGTTTCCTCCTACGGTCCAAAGACATGCTGTTCAGGTTGATTGGTCACTATAAATTGCCCTGTGCGTGTGTGGTGCCCTGCTTACAGTTACTCTGTCAGTGGTTTGTTTGCATTCAGAAAGCTCAGAAATATCAGCATTGTGTTTCAGTCATCTGCTCTTGCCAGCCAGGTAATCCTAGAACACATTTTCTATTTTCAATGCAAGTGATTGATATGGGCACCTGTTTTAAGCAGCCTCTCTTCTATTAAGCACAGAGATCTTTACAGCACTTGAATGTGTGAGGATTGATTTTTTTTTCCCCCTATGTTTTTGTTAATAATGCTGTATTTCTTTGCTCAAGCCCTTTGGGTATAGTATGTTTTTATAACCATCCAAGCATGGTGTTTAACAATCCAATGTAAACATATTACAGCAATAGAGTGTTATGGGAACTAATAACCTATCCCTTGAGTGAAATACCTCCTTTCTTGCAAAGGTGGTTTCTTTTTTGCTGTAAACCTTATTCCTGTGTTAATGGGATTTTTTTTTTTAGGATTAGTTAACTGAGATGTAACAGTTTTGTTTTTTCATTTGTATCCTATTCCTGTTGAACTGTGGGACAGGGAGGTCAATTGGCTTGCATAAGGTCACAGAACATAAGAACATAAGAACATAAGAAAGTTTACAAACGAGAGGAGGCCATTCGGCCCATCTTGCTCGTTTGGTTGTTAGTAGCTTATTGATCCCAAAATCTCATCAAGCAGCTTCTTGAAGGATCCCAGGGTGTCAGCTTCAACAACATTACTGGGGAGTTGATTCCAGACCCTCACCATTCTCTGTGTAAAAAAGTGTCTCCTATTTTCTGTTCTGAATGCCCCTTTTTCTAAACTCCATTTGTGACCCCTGGTCCTTGTTTCTTTTTTCAGGCTGAAAAAGTCCCTTGGGTTGACACTGTCAATACCTTTTAGAATTTTGAATGCTTGAATTAGGTCGCCACGTAGTCTTCTTTGTTCAAGACTGAACAGATTCAATTTTTTTAGCCTGTCTGCATATGACATGCCTTTTAAGCCCGGAATAATTCTGGTCGCTCTTCTTTGCACTCTTTCTAGAGCAGCAATATCTTTTTTATAGCGAGGTGACCAGAACTGCACACAATATTCAAGATGAGGTCTTACAAGTGCATTGTACAGTTTTAACATTACTTCCCTTGATTTAAATTCAACACTTTTCACAATGTATCCGAGTATCTTGTTAGCCTTTTTTATAGCTTCCCCACATTGCCTAGATGAAGACATTTCTGAGTCAACAAAAACTCCTAGGTCTTTTTCATAGATTCCTTCTCCAATTTCAATATCTCCCATATGATATTTATAATGTACATTTTTATTTCCTGCGTGCAGTACCTTACACTTTTCTCTATTAAATGTCATTTGCCATGTATCTGCCCAGTTCTGAATCTTGTCTAGATCATTTTGAATGACCTTTGCTGCTGCAACAGTGTTTGCCACTCCTCCTACTTTTGTGTCGTCTGCAAATTTAACAAGTTTGCTTACTATACCAGAATCTAAATCATTAATGTAGATTAGGAATAGCAGAGGACCTAATACTGATCCCTGTGGTACACCGCTGGTTACCACACTCCATTCTGAGGTTTTTCCTCTAATCAGTACTTTCTGTTTTCTACATGTTAACCACTCCCTAATCCATGTACATGTGTTTCCTTGAATCCCAACTGCGTTCAGTTTGAGAATTAATCTTTTGTGCGGGACTTTGTCAAAAGCTTTCTGGAAATCTAAATAAACCATGTCATATGCTTTGCAATTATCCATTATCGATGTTGCATCCTCAAAAAAATCAAGCAAGTTAGTTAGACACGATCTCCCTTTCCTAAAACCATGTTGACTGTCTCCCAGCTGTTACCATATAGGTAATTTTCCATTTTGGATCTTATTATAGTTTCCATAAGTTTGCATATAATAGAAGTCAGGCTTATTGGTCTGTAGTTACCTGGTTCAGTTTTGTTTCCCTTTTTGTGGATCGGTATTACGTTTGCAATTTTCCAGTCTGTCGGTACCACCCCTGTGTCAAGAGACTGCTGCATGATCTTGGTTAGCGGTTTGTAAATTACTTCTTTCATTTCTTTGAGTACTACTGGGAGGATCTCATCCGGCCCAGGGGATTTGTTTATTTTAAGAGCTCCTAGTCCCTTTAACACTTCTGCCTCAGTTATGCTAAAGTTATTTAAAACTGGATAGGAACTGGATGACATGTGGGGCATGTTGTCAGTATCTTCCTTTGTAAAAACTTGTGAAAAGTAATCATTTAACATATTTGCTATTTTTTTTTTTCTTCCTCTACGATTTTGCCATTTGTATCTCTTAAACATTTAATCTCCTCTTTGAATGTTCTCTTGCTGTTGTAATATTGGAAAAACATTTTGGAATTGGTTTTAGCTCCCTTAGCAATGTTCATTTCTATTTCTCTCTTGGCCTTTCTAACTTCCTTTTTGACTTGCGTTTGCAGTTCTGGGTACTCTTTCTGTGTACTTTCTTTTTGGTCCTTTTTTTAATGCTCTGTAAAGTGCCTTTTTTCGCTGAATATTTTTTTTAATTGATCTATTAAACCATTTTGGCAATTTAGTTTTACATTTAGATTTGTCTACTTTAGGGATATAATTGTTTTGCGCCTCTAGTACTACATTTTTGAAGAACAACCATCCTTCTTCTGTGGGTGTTTTCTCTATTTTACTCCAATCTACTTCTGTTAGTCTCTGTTTCATGCCTTCATAGTTTGCTTTTCTAAAATTGTAAACCTTAGCTTTAGTCTTTACTTTTGAGGATTTAAAAAACACTTCAAATGAGACCATGTTGTGGTCTGAGTTTGCCAGTGGTTCTCTGACCTCTGTTTTAGTTATTCTATCTTCGTTATTTGAAAAGACTAAATCAAGGCATGCCTCCCCTCTAGTGGGTGCCTTGACAAATTGTGTTAGGAAGCAGTCATTTGTCATTTCCACCATTTCTATTTCATCCTTCGCGCTACCCACCGGGTTTTCCCATTTTATTTGGGGGAAGTTGAAATCCCCCATTAGTATGACTTCTCCTTTGCTACACACATTTCTAATGTCATTGTATAACAGATTATTGTGCTCACCGGAATCTGGCGGTCTATAGCATGCTCCTATTATTATGCCTTTTGAATTTTTGTCTGTTATTCTGACCCATATTGATTCGGTTTTATTTTCTTTGTCCAGGTTTAACACCTGGGCTTCAAGACTGTTTCTTATGTATAGCGCTACCCCTCCTCCTCGTCTGTCCTGCCTGTCTTTCCTATACAGTGTATACCCACAAATATTATATTCGTCCCCATCACTCTCAGATAACCACGTTTCTGTAACACCTATCACATCATAGTTACCTGTTAGTGCAGTAGCTTCAAGTTCTAGAATTTTGTTTCTGATACTTCTAGCATTTAGATAAATACATTTAATGGTTGTCTTACCTGAGTTGTTGTTCTTGTTTTGATGCGGTCTCCCTTCTGTTTTTTTGTTGATTTCTCCCCCCTTCCTTTCTAGTTTAAATGCTTCCGAACCTGCTCGAGGATCTTTTCTCCAAGTAGACTAGTTCCCTTGTTATTTAAATGCAGTCCATCCCGTCTATACAGATAGTCCTCGTTGTAGAAAGTGGTCCAATAGTCAAGGGCTATGTTTATGAACCCTTCCTAAAGGATAACATTATTTTATTTTATTTGTATTTACTTTTATCATTACAGTCATATCATATCAGTCATTGGATAGAGGATCATCTTGTCATATCTTTCATATCTTCTTTGATGTGCAGATTAATTAAACGGTTAAAAAAAATTGTAAGAATTATGGTAATTTTGTACCACAGTATATTACCTAACCAGTTTCAAAACACTTTCAAGGCGTCCAGTAATTGCAAAGTTCTGTAGGTACTATTTTCTGTATGCCCATTTACAGGTTTGCCTATCAGAGGAATTGTCTGCATTTCTAATTTCCACGCAAATCCTTACCACTTTTATCACAGCCGCTTCCTTACATCTTTGCTGAAATACTGTTATGTTATGGGATTTTAAAAACCTTGTTCTACATTTTGTTCTCAATCAGTAGTACTGATTTAGAGGAGAAACCTCAAAATGGAGTGAGGTAACCAGTGGAGTACCACAGGAATCACTATTAGGTCCTCTGCTATTCCTAATCTACATTAATGATCTAGATTCTGGTATAGTAAGCAAACTTATTAAATTTGCAGACGACACAAAAATAGGAGGAGTGACAAACACTGTTGCAGCAGCAAAGGTCATTCAAAATGATCTAGACAAGATTCAGAACTGGCAGACACATGGCAAATGACATTTAATAGGGAAAAGTTTAAGGTACTGCACGCAGGAAATAAAAATGTGCATTATAAATATCATATGGGAGATACTGAAATTGAAGAAGGAATCTATGAAAAAGACCTAGGGGTTTTTGTTGACTCAGAAATGTCTTCATCTAGACAATGTGGGGAAGCTATAAAAAAAAAAGTCCAACAAGATGCTTGGATATGTTGTGAAGAGTGTTGAATTTAAATCAAGGGAAGTAATGTTAAAACTGTACAATGCATTAGTGAATATTGTGTTCAGTTCTGGTCACCTCACTCAAAAAGGATATCGCTGCTCTAGAAAGAGTGCAAAGAAGAGCGACCAGAATTATTCTTGGTTTAAAAGGCATGTCATATGCAGACAGGCTAAAAGAATTGAATCTGTTCAGTCTTGAACAAAGAAGACCACACGGCGATCTGATTCAAGCATTCAAAATTCTAAAAGGTATTGACACTGTCGACCCAAGGGACATTTTCGACCTGAAAAAAGAAACAAGTACCAGGGGTCACAAATGGAGATTAGACAAAGGGGCATTCAAAACAGAAAATAGGAGGCACTTTTTTACACAGAAAATTGTGAGGGTTTGGATCCAACTCCCCAGTAATGTTGTTGAAGCTGACACCCTGGGATCCTTCAAGAAGCTGCTTGATGAGATTCTGGGATGAATAAGCTACTAACAACCAAACGAGCAAGATAGGCCGAATGGCCTCCTCTCGTTTGTAAACTTTCTTATGTTCAGTGTGCCTCTATTTGGTGCGTTTGTAGCCCAAGAGCCTCAGTCTGTTAGAACTGTCAGAGGAGTTATTCAGAATGACTCACGTTTGACATCGACTCCGAACACCACAAATGTATAATTAAAACACTTTCTGTTCCTTAGAAATTATACAGAATGCATCCGTGTCTTTCATTTTAATTCTTCTCTTGCTGTTTTCCGGAAGTGTGGTTGATGAAGTGTGGTTGATGAACAGAAATGGACTCCTTGTTTAAATTGTGCATGTTTAACCATGTCTGATGTCTGCAATAGATGCTTGTTTTTAAAGAAGCGCCAGCCAATGCTTTAACATTTTTATTAGCATTTGCGACATTGTCACTGCTCCCCTATTTCAGTTGTTCAGGATGAACACTCTCTTAAAAGTTTAAACTGCTGCTTTCTGGTACAAAATCCCTTCAGATCTTGCACTGTATATAGGTCACATGGTCTGATTGCTGTTAAAGTCTGACAATCTACAACACAGAAGTAATTTGTTCCAGGAAGAAAGTGGCAGCTTTTAATATGCTGTGCTCTATTGCAAGAAAAATCAGATATGAAATAAAGTAAACAGTCAAAGAAGCAAAAGAAAATATGCATCTGAGAGCATTTTCCTTGTGCTTATGAAAAGGTGAGAACGTAGAATTTAAAGCCATGGTTATCACCCCTTAGTGTTTTGCAAGTGTGATTGGATAAGCAGCCTGAATTTTTTAAATGAGGTGAAAAAAAAAAAATATATATCATGATGAGATCTAAAGATATCGCTTCTAGTCATGAAGCAGAGCAAACACTGGAGACAGCAATGATTTCCTCTGTGCTGATTCAGAAAGACTGTGAATGTGTCTGAAAGTTCTAGATACTCATCAAGCCTTTAAATGTGAGGGGGGGGGGGGTGCCTTATAAAGAATGTAAAACTCTCTAATGTAGTAATGATTAATATTTAGCAAACGTGAGCATTGCTGTTCCCTAATCTAATAAAACGTGTCTTAAAAATCACCTTAAAAAAATATAAAAAAAATAAATAAAGTAGACACTGCAAATTCAGTCAACAAGTTTTCCCAGTTTACATGTAGCATAATCCTCAGAAATGTAATTATTAATTAGCATGGAAGAAGTAGACCATTGCTAATTAATTTCTTCCCTGCTACTAGCATAAAATTATTTTCTGAAATGAGATTGTTCCTCATATGCTTAAGAAGCATAAAACCCTTTGTGGTAGGTGAGATCACTAGCAATATAAAGGTGGAATTTGAAAGGTGACTTGCATTGCATTTTTAAGGAGAATTCACTGTTTAGTTGGGGTTTCTTTGTTTGAAAAGAGTCTTTAGGGTGGTGGAAATCTGTTTTTTAAACAGATTGCATATGCCATATTTATGGTTCAAGTTTTGCATTTAGGAAGTTGCAGCTCATTACTGCCCACCTTCATGAAATACATATTTTAAAAATGAAAGCATGACCCCACAGTCAATGGTGGAGCCCATCTTTTCAGGATTACTGATTTAAAAAAAAAAGTTTCACAGTTCAGCCTTTGTTCACATTGTCAAAATTCTATACTTCATTGAAAATTAGCTGGAGAAGTAACCATAGCAACTATAAAACTAGAGCATCCTGTTCTTTGTTACCATGGCTAAAAGTAAACATTGTGGACAATTCCACAAATGTTTGGCACGTATGTATTTTGTAATCCTGGTACAAATTTGATATGAAGACGAATGGAATGCCTAGAGGGAATGACTGGGCTATGAGTTGCATTTTTGCTTTCTTTCTTAGATTCCTACATTGGAAGCTAATCTTGTCCCAAAAGGGATTGGAATGCATGTAATTATGGGTGACTCACAAACATGGAAGAAACTAATGGCCAGTAATTGAGCTCTCATGAGCCCGATTATCTTCTCGTAGCATTCTGGTGATTGGAAGGACCCGCCATTCTTTGTGTTCAGATCCCTGGATACAACATTCTGGTTTAAATAATATGTTACAGATCCAGGACACCAGTACAGTCACTGTAAAATAAATGCATACATGAGACAAAAACAGTACTAACTATATACACCTTCATTCTTAGATTACATGCTTGTTTTAACAATACCACGATTTCAAATATATTTTTTGTATACAGTGACGCGTGCTGCTGTATACTGAGATGTATTCAACCATGTATTCATGTATACTTAAGCAGCCACTGTGAATTTTCTGTTTAATATGCCATGCAGTTTTTGGCATTAGGATTTCATAAATATTAATCATTGGAAACAGGGGTGGGGGTGGGGTGGGGTGGGGTGGTGTAGCACAGGAAATCAGTTCTGTGCACCTTGAGTACAACCCAAATTGGTTTCCTGTACATGGAGGGGAACGCAGGTCCTTAGGCTTCACAGATTGTTCAATTTGACAAGTGCCAACTGCTTTGATGCTCAGAGTGAAAAACAAGTCTTAAAAATACATTTTATATTAACATTTGGCATCAGTGGGATGTAATTTAATAGATTTGATATTCTGAACTAAGAAGTGCATTCTTTGTATTTTTTTTTATATATGTAGATATGCTGTTGCATTGTGTACATTTGCAATAATAGACTCAACAGTATATTTTTTGAAATGTTTCTATTGCATGTACTCTTATATTGTACACTAGTTTCCGTTTGGCTGACATGCTTTGTGTATCTTGCAGGGTCCAGCTACCTGTGTGGCCTTCTCCAGGGCTGGGGATTACTTTGCTTCAGGTGGTTCCGATGAACAGGTGACTGTCTTAACTTTTCCAAAAAGACTACATTAAAAGTTCAGTGTCTTGGAGATAGCTACCATTGCATGCTTAATATTGTTACGAGCCACTGCCCAAATGAGTATCAATACCGAGGGCAATGTTAGGCCCCTACTGGTAATGGCAGTGCAAGCCAGCTCTCATTCTCTCATTCATGTTTAAAATTAATGCAGTCCTTTAAAACACAGAATGTGATGCAGCTTCAGTTTATATTCCCTTCCCCCCCCGTCTTACCCTTCCTTTTCTTTTATTCTACTTCTCATCACTCTCACAATAAACAGGGACCTTCTCCCTTCTAACTGATCTACTGCAATAATACCACCATGGTTCTTTTTAATCGGTGTACTGATGAAGGCATGAGCCAAAACTGTTATCTGCTTGACTTTGTTTCTCATAAATGGTACATGATTTATAATCCCCATACGTTGCTTATGGAGCCGTTGGTTTCCTGGGGTCGGTCTCTCTTTCCAGAATCTTGGCTGTTTCACGATCTTTCTTCCTCTTTTTGGGAGTAGGTGGATCTCACTCATCATCGAGTTCTGATCCCCTTGCTTTGTCAGGATTTAGTCCCTAGACCATTTCAAAATAATGTGAAGCCTGTGTATTCTGAGGTCAGTCAATACAGTCCTGTCCTTGTGCTATTAGAACTGGGTAAAAAAAGCTACTGGAATAGATTGTGAGCACCGTTTAGAACAACGCTCAACGCCTAATGCATCTTATGAATATTTATAGGAAGCTATAGATAGCACTCTTGACAGCCCTATGAGGTCTTTCTACCCCAACACAACTTGCTGAAACAATCTAGGTTGTCCCTGTGCAGGGGTGAAACCTCTGAGCCTCCAGACTTGCATTGCCCTGCTTGTTAAAACAAGGACAAACCTTTTAAATATAAAAACAGGATCTCATCCCTGATTCTTAATTCCCACATTCCTAAGCTCTGAGCCAGCAGTTCACCCTATGTCCAAAGCCCCAGCAGCGAGCACTGTGTTTTAAGTAAACGGGTCATTTGAGGCCTCAGAGCGCATCATGGTGAAAGAATTTGTTCCATAGATTAAAACACAGAGCAAACCAGTCTGGTGGATGTTGAGTGAAATGTCTCAGTTGAGTACCTGCCGGATCTGTTTGCACTGCACAGTACTTTTCTTGTTGAAAGATAAACAGGGTTCAGCTTCTTAATTTTCTGGCATCCACTCTAGTCAGCTTTTCCGATTTAGTGAGGGGACAGCTGTCTGAAAGAGAGGGATTCCTTTTTTTATGTGGTCGGCAGGAAAACAGCCAGGAACGGTGTACTTCATCAACCTCTCAAGATAACATTTTACTAAACAAACCTAAGTGAAATTAGATGCATGTGTTTGTTAACACAACATAGCTACTGTACACTAGCAATTGTACAGAAATAAATACATTATTTGTTTATGAGCAACTTTATTTGTACATTGTTTAACCAAAAACACACTTGCCCTAGTAGCACAAATAAAACAATTAAAGTAGCATGCTTCATAGTCTGTGCCTAGCAAGTTATATAAGCAGAGATGTTTCTGTTTTTTGAAAAAGGAAAATATATATGTGTGTGTGAATTTACTTTATTTGGGTCCCATGTTTTGCAATCCCATACTTTATCAAGCAATATTACTAATCTCTGCTTTTTTATTATTATGTTTTATTTGGCCACGTTCTTTTTCTTGCTTATTAAATTAAGCAGGTTAATTGTGCTGAACAGCCTCATATTGTACTCCTGCAGCATAAAGCCACAGCTGATAATTTCCTAATGGTTTATTTATCAGAGCTTTAAAACACTAGATCTTCCTGCATCTGCTTCTGTTCTTACACTGCATCCCTAAATTCCATTCAATCACCGTGCCTTGGACTTCGAAACACTGTAGTTATAATGAAAAATTCTAATTTATATTGTGTGCAAACTTCAAAGGCATTTTCGGTACAGTATCTGAAAGATATTGATAACCCTGTTTTTTCCTCAGGTCATGGTGTGGAAAACTAACTTTGACGCTGCAGATTATGAAGAGGTGCTGAGATCCCAACAAAGAGCCACCAGTGTGAACAGTGCGGTCCAATCCGGGGAAAGACAGTCAAGGTCATCACTACGGGCCTCTTCAAGGTCACGTGGAGTGGAGGTAAGGAAGCATCCAATTTGCGCTAAAGAACTGACTCGTCATGTATATCTCTACACAGTGGTCAGGGTTATACCTTTATTTTCAGGAACAGTGACGCAAGTTTCAGTAATCTTGTGGATTAGCAAATTAAATCTGATCTCAAAGTATTTCAAGGTTTCCTTTACTTTGTGATACTTGGCATTGCTCATTCATGGTTTTGATAGAGTAGTGCTTCTAATAGTTTGAACGTTGTGAGTCTGTCCCACTTTTTTACCAGATAAAGCCTCAGTGAAGTGTCATCATTCCATGAAAAGTGTATTTCCATACAGAGCACAAGCAGAGTGCAAGCTAGTATGTATTTTTTTTTAAATGATTGGAGACATTCAAAAAGATTTCTAGTTGAAACGTTTGTCATTTCATTTATTAGGTTTCTTTAAGCATTGCTAAATTATTTGTTCTATTAATAGCATAAAATAAACAACCTGATCAATAATTTTAGAGGCTGGTGTTTCTAACATTTTAATTTAAAGTGTACTGTATGCTTTATCAGGTTTTGCTGATGCACACCCATTGTAAAAACAGGAAAAAATGGCTCTGTTTTGTCTGCCGTGTACACCTGGACTGGAGTGAGGTTGAAAGGAATATGTGTAACAAAGTGCTTTATTTGAATTCCTCAAAACATTGAAGGCAGGTACAGTGGCTTGCGAAAGTATTGACCCCCCTTGGCATTTTTCCTATTTTGTTGCCTTACAACCTGGAATTAAAATGGATTTTTATTTGGATTTCATGTAATGGACATACACAAAATAGTCCAAATTGGTGAAGTGAAATGAAAAAAATAACTTGTTTCAAAAGATTCTAAAAAATAAATAACAGAAAAGTGGTGTGTGCATATGTATTCACCCCCTTTGCTATTAAGCCTCTAAATAAGATCTGGTGCAACCAATTACCTTCAGAAGTCACATAATTAGTTAAATAAAGTCCACCTGTGTGCAATCTAAGTGTCACATGATCTGTCACATGATCTCAGTATATATACACCTGTTCTGAAAGGCCCCAGAGTCTGCAACACCACTAAGCAAGGGGCACCACCAAGCAAGCGGCACCATGAAGACCAAGGAGCTCTCCAAACAGGTCAGGAACAAAGTTGTGGAGAAGTACAGATCAGGTTTGGGTTATAAAAAAATATCCGAAACTTTGAACATCCGACGGAGCGCCATTAAAGCCATTATTAAAAAATGGAAAGAATATGGCACCACAACAAACCTGGCAAGAGAGGGCCGCCCACCAAAACTCACGGACCAGGCAAGGAGGGCATTAATCAGAGAGGCAACAAAGAGACCAAAGATAACCCTGAAGGAGCGACAAAGCTCCACAGCGGAGATTGGTGTATCTGTCCATAGGACCACTTTAAGCCGTACACTCCACAGAGCTGGGCTTTACGGAAGAGTGGCCAGAAAAAAGCCATTGCCTAAAGAACAAAATAAGCAAACACGTTTGGTGTTCACCAAAAGGCATGTGGGAGACTCCCCAAACATATGGAAGAAGGTACTCTGGTCAGATGAGACTAAAATTGAGCTGTTTGGCCATCAAGGAAAACGCTATGTCTGGCGCAAACCCAACACCTCTCATCACCCCGAGAACACCATTCCCACAGTGAAGCATGGTGGTGGCAGCATCATGCTGTGGGGATGCTTTTCATCGGCAGGGACTGGGAAACTGGTCAGAATTGAAGGAATGATGGATGGCGCTAAATACAGGGAAATTCTTGAGGGAAACCTGTTTCAGTCTTCCAGAGATTTGAGACTGGGACGGAGGTTCACCATCCAGCAAGACAATGACCCTAAGCATACTGCTAAAGCAACACTCGAGTGGTTTAAGGGGAAACATTTAAATGTCTTGGAATGGCCTAGTCAAAGCCCAGACCTCAATCCAATTGAGAATCTGTGGCATGACTTAAAGATTGCTGTACACCAGCGGAACCCATCCAACTTGAAGGAGCTGGAGCAGTTTTGCCTTGAAGAATGGGCAAAAATCCCAGTGGTTAGATGTGCCAAGCTTATCGATACATACCCCAAGAGACTTACAGCTGTAATTGCTTCAAAAGGTGGCTCTACAAAGTATTGACTTTGGGGGGGTGAATACTTATGCATGCTCAAGTTTTCTGTTTTTTTGTCTTAATTCTTGTTTGTTTCACAATAAAAAATATTTTGCATCTTCAAAGTGGTAGGCATCTTGTGTAAATCAAATGATACAAACCCCCAAAAAATCCATTTTAATTCCAGGTTGTAAGGCAACAAAATAGGAAAAATGCCAAGGGGGGGTCAATACTTTCGCAAGCCACTGTATACAGTAGGGAAGGCCAGCAATTTTAACACAATGCTCCTCCGACCATATCTTTCAGCTCCCTGCACTCTGTGGAATCCAAAACAAAAGGAAATGCAATCCTGGCGATGAGGGTTAGGGTTAACTCTCTTGGGTTGTTAGCGGTGGTCTCAAACTCTGAAATATCATAACATTAGTAGTGAAAGAAACAGAGCACTTGAACAGTGTAAAACATGTCATGTGTGTGTTGCCATGCATTCCAATATTGTAACGTAGCAAGGATGTTATGTCACAAAGCTGTGCGTTTTTGTAGCACTGCTAGTTATCTAGTATTGCTAGTTGGATTGTGTCTTATTTCTCTGACTGAAACTGATTGTGTCGAAAATGGAGATTTGAAAGATGTTTACATTGTGCGTAATAGACTTCACAGAAATTTTAATATGAACACACAATAAAATAAGGTCAGGAAACTATTTCTGTATGCGTGCAATTAATATTTATCTTGGATTACCATATAAAAGCATAATTTTATGGTACTAGATGCATCTGGTTTTAAAAATGGAATCCATCTCCTGTATCCAAGGTTACAAATTTAAGGCTTTCCTGGAAATCCTGTAACTTTAGAAGTCATTAAAGATTGCAAGTAGAGGTATCCTACATCATTACGCTGGAGTTGCAGTACACATAATTCCCTTTTGAAATGTCTGAATTGTGAACCTCAGTTTCAGTACAGATATTGAAATGTAATTTTACAGGATGGACCTTTTGGAACTGTCTTTTGATATAGATTATTTGGATAAATATTGAATTGTTTCTTTGGCTGAATGTTTGGTTTTGGTGATACTGTCTTTACGAGCTGAGTTCATATCAACAAAAGCACATGAACTTTTGGCAGTAGCGCAGATAAAGGGATTTTAGATAATGTTATTATTAATTCCCTTCTGTTTTATTAACCAGCTAACCCCCCCCCCCCCCCCCCCCCCCCCCTTCCCTTCCACTGAGTCTGTATTCTAGGAAGATGTAATTTTCTCATTAATTTAGTAACACACATTTCACAGGTTATTAGAGGACTGAGAAAATACATTAAAAGAATATTGTTGATCAAGGACTAAGGGCTGCTCGTTTGTCTAATTAAAAATAGTTTTTAAAAGGAATGTCATCTGTCATGCAAATATTGATGGAATGCTAGCAGCCTTGAGGATATAGTCTTGTTTAAAACTAGGCTTCATTTTTTATTCCTTTTTCCATATACCATAATATTTTATTGTGCTAATTGTGGTATTTGACTAGTGCTATCACCTGTTACACTTGCTCAGGCCACTTGTTAAATAATTTGCACATTTGGATGCAGCTGCTATGAACCAAGCCAGAGCCAGTAGAATTAGTTTTCTTTGTACCCTGAACAGACATCAGATAGGAGTAGTGATTGCTCAACGCATCCCAAAACAGTGTCCTTTTGGGGTGAAAAACCAAGGCTCTTATCAAGGAATAAATATACCTCATTTCAATTCAAAACAAAGTTTATTTTCCTTTTATCTTTTTATTGCTCGCTGTCTCTGATCTTCAAGATGATCCAGCCAACAAGGCAGAGTTCAGTGAAGAAACAGACTGAATGTGCAGATATCTATCAGCCTGGTTTGTGACGTGTGCTGCATGCCAGGACAACAATGTTTTATATTCACCGGGACCACCAACCCAAAACCTTTACTGTCTGACGCTGGCGTCCTTCTGGAGATTAAAATAAAAGAACCTCATTTAACTAATTTATCCCTGCATGACTGCTCAGTAGACAGTTTTGCTCTCCGTATGGGAGAGTAGGAACGTGTTGTGTTAAGACACTCTTTACTTGTTAAACAGGAGGCCAGTGGTAGTCAGCAACAGCAGGGAAAACATCTCAACAAGAATACAGTTCACCCGAATTTTGAAATTATAGTACAGGTGACACTCAACTGCTTCACGTTTTTTGCCATCATGTGTCTTAAACTACTGTGGTCAAAGACACTTCATTTGTGCACTGTATATGTTGATGTCAGAAATTGGTTCATTGTTAGATTTCCAAGATATTAAGTGGATCTACTAAACTTAGCCATGGCTTACACGTTAAAGTTTGATGTTTGCCGCACGATGATGAGTTTGGATTTGAAACCTGCCTGCCTTCCATACATTTTATCTGGCAGCATGTCGTGATGGGTTACCTAGGGTTTAAGTTCTTCTGTATTGATAGTGTTTGTGAGGCTTGGGATACTTTTTGAAAGAAGCTGTTGTTTTTGTCAGTATGTCTCTAATTTTATATATTTTTTCTGTCTAGAGAAATTGGACAGATCAATTTTCATTGTCACCTTTTAATGGTCCATTTTTTTGTAACATAATTATCTTTAAAAATAGACGTGTTATTAAAGAATAATAGCACACCATTAGTTCATGAGCTAATTAAAGACACATCTATTTTAGAAACTAGAAGTGACATTCATTGGGATCACAGAGGTCTGGAAGGTGACTTGTGGTCTGATTGCACATTGCAGTAATTTTAATCAGTAGCCAAAAGACTTGGATTGCAATCTGTTTGGTTAATGACAAAGGATAATACAATTGAATACCATTTTAAATGACTGTAATCAGTTGAGATTGTAATCAGTTAACCAGTTCAGTATGCAATGCTTTCCTTTTTCTTGTTTCCCTCCTATCTAACCCTATGTGCTCCTTCTCCTGGGTCTCAGTAACACCGGGTTGTGGTCTGTCACATTAAACGACTTGAACATGTGCCTAATTGCACTGGTAGAAAATCAAGAGATTTTCAATAAACAAGAATGATCTGCCCTCTTAAATAGGCAACTAAGGGGGCATTCGGGTACGCTGATTAAATGTTACCCTTTTCTGTTGCTCTTTGAATACATCGGTCATACATCAATGGTGTAGAGTATGGAAGTGCACAAGTCAGTTTCCTCTTTCTCTGAAGATTAAAGCCTTTTAACTACACTATAATAAACACGCTCATTTTCATTCATCAGGGCTGGATTGCCTTTTCCACCTCCTTTTTTATTCAAACAGGCAAGCTCTTATATCTGTCAGAACAACATCGTTTTATCAGGTGTCACTAACAGACAGACTCATGCATCTATCTCAAGTCTAACTGACAAGCTGTAATGTCAAGATCTTCACATACATGTTTGCAGTCTGATGATATATATAATTTATTTACAAATTCTACTGTACCTATAGTCTAATGTAGGTTAAATACACCTTTTACTTTAGCTATGTTCTTCTGTTTTTTGACTTTGTGACTGTCTCCTCCTAATTTGCCAGCCAGTAACATAAACATTCTGTCTGAGAAACTGATAAATTTTCAGAAAATCAGAGGCCAAAAACAATTCATTGTAGATTTTCAGATGGTTAAGTTGAAATAATTCTGAAGAACACGGGATATAAACGGGTTTAAAATGTATATTTGTATTTAGGCACGAGGATTGCACTGCACTTCACGTGCAAGTAAAATGTAATAATATGTGAGCACATGGAATTGCACTTTATTAATTCACTTGCAGTTGTACCGTGACTCCAATTGAATGATTGATTAGCAATCGAGTTACGGTACAGCTGCATAAAAGCAGCATGTTTTCACTCACTCGGGGTTGTGTGTTCGGTGAGTGGAGAACAGGATTGGAGACAGAGATAATAATAATAATAATAATAATAATAATAGGTAAAATATCAGCTCACCTTGTTTGTTTAGTGTTAGTCCGTTTTGTTTCATCTCTTTGTTTTGGCTACCAATGCTGTCTCCTTTGTTTTGTTTGTCTTGCAACCTTTTATTTTCTGTCTGTCTGTGCACTATTAAATGCTGAGCGAGACCATTCGCTCAGCTTCACCAAACTCCATCTCTGTTGTTTATTTCCTGGTTTCTGGTCTGACGTCACCCACTACAGCCGTCTTTGTGACACTGCTGTATTCGTACAGCAGGGCACTGCCTAATTTGACGTGAAATAGTTTTGTTGAACGGATATCTTTTCAATACACGTCCTCCAGAGAGGTTTTGTCTCAGTTGTCTGTTCTAGGTGTTTCTCTTCCAAGTGACGGTACAGGGTTTACCTCCAGAGGTCACCTGAAAACCTGTCTAATTGGGCAGCACCACTTCTGCGAACATAGAAACCATCTGTCTGCGCAGCAGGCTTTGTTCATTAGGGCTGTAGAGGTTACTGAGCAATTCACTGCTGCCTCTGCTCTCTTACAGTGCTTCGCTTTCTTCACCTGCTGTGCCATAAGTACATAGATTGCATCTCATTGCTTTGTTTATATGCACCGTCTGTCTAACATGACATAGAATTTAGGGTTTGCTTACGAATAATTCAATCATATAACAATTATCTTGGAGCAGGGTTATCAAGAGGTTGTACATCTAATATGTCTAATGTATTTGACATGTGTAATGCATGTCAATCCTCCAAAAATCTTCTTCGTACTTTTTCTTTGAATTGCAGGTGTTAGCCTCCCCTCCCACCCCCCGATTTGTCCCCATTTAATCCCATGCCACAGTGTTAATCCCAGTTTTGGACAGATCTCCCTAAAAGTAGTTCATGACCAGTTGCTAAATGTTCAGTTTGTTAATGACATGGAGGACTCTCCCTCTGCACCTTTAAATGGTTTGTGGGCACCATGAGATGAGAGTCATTGTCCATTATTCTTTATTTCACAGCTGTGTGCCTCTGATTTCATATATACCATAAAGTCATTAAAAGCGAGTCATTTACAGTTCTATGGTTTCATTACAATAATCTCTTATGTAGGTTTAGGCTGTTACAGGACAGACACATCTCTTCCGTTGGAGGGCAGCTTTTAATTATGCCCCATTCTGTTTGCCGTTTCTCGGAATTCATTATACAGTAGGTTCAGGGTTTATTTATTCACTCAATTCATCAGATGCTAAACAGTTTTTTTGTTATATATCTATACAGGCTGCAGGAGTCTTGTTCAAATTGACGATTTACTTTACAGTAAGTAGGTTAATTGTCCTTGCGTCAGGCTTGAAGAGGCAGGCATGCTTGTGTGATATGGCCTTTTTTCTTCTTCAGTAAGGGAAGGCGGTGTTAGAATATGACAGTGGACAGCAGCTGGAGCATAATTGCCAAATCCATCTGCTTCAAGGTGTGCACTGATGTATGGATAGGAATACAATGGTAAAACAACTTGTTTGTTATGGGGCTCTAAAATGCGATAGCATAATGTATGGATACAGTATGAGATCTAGACATTTGCAGATGAGGATTCAGAAATGTTTGGAACCTCAGAATTTTAGCTTGCCACTACCATTCTTTAGTTTGATAATCCAAGGTCTGCAATGCTGAGCTCAAATCAATCAGCTTTGAGATGATTAGAAATGCTACTCTGTGCTTGAAATTAAGAGGTGCAGGTTCCACACATTGCCAGAGACGGGACAATAAGCAGCTGGGATAACACATTGTCTGTGAAGACCTTAAGAGAAGTGTGAAATAGTTTAGTGACGTACAGTAAGTGATTATTTCATGAAATAGTCAATAGGAAGCAGGTTTTTGTGAGGGTGTAATGTAAGGGTGTTACAGCTGTGACACACTATATTTTAATGTATTGAATCATCATCCCCTTATGGTTCTTGAACTCATGATGTTTCTCTTATATTAAGATGTTATTATGTGTCCTATGCCTGTCTTTAACGAAGTTTAGTGGGCATTGTTGTTGTCAAGTATGGTATAGCATTATATCCTATAGCTGGATGTTTCTGGAAAGGCAGTGTCTAAACACTAGGAATTCATTTGAATATATGTAGCTTTTTTGTTTGGAAACTTAGTTGTAGTGCTAGGCTATAATGTAATAATCGTATGTGATTTATATAGAATATAACCGGTATTAAAGGAAATCTAAGTCTTCCTAAAATGTCATGGTCATGTTACACCTTAATACTTTGTAATGATTGCTGCTTCCAGTTCTCCGATTCAAAACTGAAAGTCAAGCTTTACCAAAGAACTACAATTCTAATGCTTTCTCACGCAAACCTCTGAGACAGTGACATTCAACAACATTCTGCATTTCCAGATATCTTTTAGATCTACGTGGTAATAATGAAATATTTAGAAACAGTAGAAATGAGTGTGCAGTAAGTGCCCCAAAGCTATTGCATTCCCTGAACACACAGAATTCCAGCTGTGTAAGTAAGGCTTTAAACATGTAATGCAATTTAGTATGTGCACAAGACTTTTTATTTCAGC
The DNA here is from genome assembly GCF_017654505.1 of Polyodon spathula. Lineage (NCBI taxonomy): Eukaryota > Metazoa > Chordata > Actinopteri > Acipenseriformes > Polyodontidae > Polyodon > Polyodon spathula. The sequence continues at coordinate 34,057,663 of NC_054549.1, read as the reverse complement.
ACATGCAGGAAATGAATGTAATGTTATTATAGAGCCTCATGCTGGCTGTTATAAAATTAGTTTGATGGGCCTTATTTGGTATTAAAATATCAAAAACTAATGTTTGGCCTTTATTTCTCACAGTAAAGAAGAAAAAAACGATAGTCTAGTTAATAAAGAATCCAAGACATTGGGAATAACAGACTACGCCAGCTTTCAGTGATTTGGAAATATAGTTTAGATATGTTAAATGAATGAATGAATATGTTAAAAAACATAGGGCAGCATTTAACTTTCTCTTGTTGTCACTGTTATTTGTTAATGACACTGTGTCCTGTGTCACACAGTTCTCCGTCAGTCCTGCTCAACAGTTGCAAGGTTACTAAAGATATATAGCAACAGCCTGTTGGTTTCCTTTTGATATGATCAAATACATTTTTCTCCAGGAAAAATTGGGTTGGATTTTCTATTTTAGATTTTCAAGTTCTATTGGAAATAGTTATGAATTACAGTTTTTGAGGAACATTCAGTATGAAACTATTACATTTAAAAGTGAAATATGAATCGTGTGATTTATTGCATAATTTTTTCATTACCAGGAAACTGCTTAACTGTAACAATGTCTGTTTATCTCATCCACAAACTGGGTTTATTCCACCACCCCCATCTTGAGCCTTTTCTTTAGGCAGTTTATAAATGGTACACAAGGTAGAGAAAGCATATTATAGTGTGCTGCTTGTCTCCATTAGTTTGGAGTCAGTTCTCTGTGCACAGACGGTTGGGAACGCCATCTGGAGAAAACTCTCGCAGGTCACATCAGGAGAGAGCGAGAGAGAGATGGCTGCTGCAGGTGATTCTTTAAATGAAATTTGTGAGCCTAGCTTTCAAGTCACCACTTTAGTTAGTCTCTTTGTACGGCTCCAATTAGATTCACTCCAAACCTGTTCCATTTCCTGCTTGCGTGACCCATGGCAAATTTTTGGCATTTACATCACTTAGACTTTTAGACATCATTTAAAAAATAAATAGCACAGAAATAAAAAAACAAGTACAGATTGTCCTACAGCTATGGCACGTTTTAACATCACTTAGCCTTTTTAACATCAGTTAAAAATAGTTGAACTATAACGTTTTTAGACTTTTAGACATTTTATTAAAATAGGAACATAATTTAGTTATTTTATTTCACGTCATGTAATCAAAGAAACTACAAAATGATACGGTAAAAGACTACCGGAAGCAATAATAGTAGTTCAGTATTTCATGTTAGATTAGTTTTTTGTTTAAGTATATGGAAAACTATGAATCGGTATGTAATTCAATATGTTAGCGTAACATTATTCAGCAGGTTTCATTGGACTTTATGAAGCAAAATTAGTTAATGCTACAGGGTGATGCAAAACTTCTGGCCATAGCTGTATGTGTGATGTAAACTTTTTTTTCCTAGTGACATCCCAGATAAAGTGTGACAGGGCCGAGGCCCTGCATCTGGGGAATTTTGTTTTGTGGCTGTTTTAACCCAGCCACAGGTTTAAACTATTGTGTTAATTGTTTTATTAATTTAATTAGGCACATCTGTGTGTAATTAGTAGGCAGGTGTATATTAGCAGGTCAAAATGTTGCTCTGTGTCTGTGTTAAAGCTAAGGCCAGAGAATAGACCTGTGTTGCTGGGGCTGGGGCTGGGGCTGGGGCTGAGGATGAGGATGAGGATGAGGATGAGGATGAGGATGAGGATGAGGATGAGGACTGTTTTGTTTTTTGTTATGGTTACCGGTAAACGGATTAGCCATCCGGTTCTAGTTAAAACTTGGAAACAGTTTAATTAGCACTCCTTGGAGGAGTCAGGCTTTTGTTTTGTTTTGATTTGTTTTGTGTTAATAAGTGTACAGGCCATGCCCTGTTGAAACCTACCTGTGCTTTTTGAGTGTTCATTTTACATGAGAAGACGAGTGTGAAGAGGTCCTGAAAATGTCAAGCTTACCCCAGTTTGCCACAGTAGCTACAGTATAAATAAATTGCTCCCATCTGTCCAAAGCAATGCTTTGAGGGATAACAATGTGTCAGCATTATGGTCTCCATTGCTCATTTCACTTTAAAAACCATGATGAAACATTTAAGCAAATTGTTTTTCAAAACTGTAAACAAATACACAACCCAGTAACAGTCACTATGGGACATTTTAGATACTTCTGGGTGATGGCGTTCATTAACCCGAAGCATCTAGAGGTAATTTTAGTGTCATTTTGTAAATGTGTGGGTTTCTGGATATTACAAACTCGATCAGTTTGACCATCCAACACAGGTTTGATAACATCAAATAATTGGCACGTTCAGTAATTGCTCAAATTGTTTGTTTTTTTGTTTTTTAATACAGAATTGACTGCCAATCCTATGTAGTAAGCCTTTTTATCCTGGATCTATATCCCAGATATAACACTAGCTTTGTCTTTTTTCAGTTACGAAAGTGGAATCAGAAGGCGGCCAAAGATAATACCATATGAGGTTAGATTTAAAACTCTTTGAGGACCACATGCACAGTATCTTTAATTAGTAATTATGTCCTTGGCAGATGATATGTATGTTACTGACATACTTACAAAGTGGGAACATACTTCACTGGATTGACTTTCAAAGTTAGGTAAATTTGGCAAAATTGTGGGTGTACTTGTGTATGAATCTGCACTGATGAGCACTGGCACCACACACAATTCAAACTTTGGCTGGTTCACGGTATGTGAAAAAAAGAGCTAATCCTGCACTTGGCAAAAAAACTCACTATCGCCTTGGTAATTGCTTGAATATTCCTTATTTGTGAGCCAATGTTCCTAGATCGTGTCCCATTTACTCCCCACACAGCTTTAACGTCAAGGATACCACTGCAGCACTCTCTTGGAGTAGGAAGCTTTTTTCTAAGTGTGGGGAAGGAGTGGGGAAAGAAAACACTGCATTCTTCAGAGCTGCAGCGTTGTGTAACACAACATTCAATTAACCCTGTCTGTGGTATGAAATGTCTAAAAATCATTAGAAACATGGAGAGGGCAGAGCGTAATATACCATTCAGCCAGGAGAGCACTAGAAGGATAATTTAAAACTCACTTTAGTCCATGTCAAGTATCTGAAGATACAGATTCACGCGAATGGGTGTTATCTGTATATTGTATAGTCTTGACGGGCCAGTCTGATGCAAATCATTTACATATGCCACTTTGTGTTCTGGATCTAGAATTGATTTGATGTTCAGAAGGCAACATTTAGTTCTCCAGAGACTGCAGGGATCAGAAGAAATAATTTATAATAATGCTTGTCATACACAGGAGACAGAATCTGCAGTGCAGTGTGACCATACTTGTACGGGGGTGGGGGGGTGGGGGTGGGGGTGTTACATTTATAAATGAATCTAACTGATAGAGGCATTTGCGTAGACCAGCAAGAATTGATGTTGTATTTTTTTTCTCTAGAAAATGAAACTGTGCTGAATGAAGGAGCATTTTAGGAGCTTGTAAGGATTTGCCAAGAGTGAACTGGACAGAGTACAGTAACATGCATTGTAAGCCCTTATTTTCTTCTGGTTTGTGTCCACCTCTGCTGTTCCTTTCTTTTATAACCCTGTGCAGACATACAATAAACGTGCCTAAAGTCAGATTGATGGTAGCTGAGCGTTGAAAGAAAAATAAAGGTTGCTGACTCTTCAAAGCAGGAGGAGCCGTTCTGCTAGACACTGGGCCAGTAACAAAACCTCCCTTGCACTCCAGCTCAGATAAGCAACCAGGCAGGCATAGAAGGAGTCTGTCTTCTGTTATCAGGTCTGTGCACAGGGCTGGAGACAGAGTATTATCTTCATTCCTGAGAACACATGGCAGCAGGTTTTGAGATCAAACATATACATTCCACTGAGTCCAAGATAGACTTGTTTGATTTCTAATGCCCAAGCTACTGAAACAGTAAAGTTCTGACACCAATGGTCAATGTTTTTGCATTCATAAAGCATTAATACACTCTTTGACACTTATTTGCTGTATTTATTTTCATTAATTAAACAAAATACATTTGAATTCAAAGTAGTTTTTTTTTCATGGTAAAAGTTAACTATATGGCTGTATTAACATTGGCAATAATGACTTTGCCTTTCTTGTCCAAGGATACATTTCAGATGTCCTGAGGCAACTTTTCCACAGTTAGTTTTTCCAGTCCAGGTGATTCATTACATCTGCTGTATCATAAGGCATTGTGAATCACAGGCTGTGAATGGACATATGTGTAAGCAGCTGCAGCAGATGTATTATGGGGCTTTTGCTAACAGCTAATTCCTTCACCAGTAGTTAATTTTACCTTGTTACTGTTTGCTTGGGGGCTTTTCAGTTGTTTTTTCTCCATCTCAACCAGTTTGGAATTGGATACTGTACAAACTGAAAATCTAATTTCCTTGGGGGGGGGGGGGGGGGGGTGTCTCCCTAGCAGGAAATGAGGGTAAATAAAGATGTCCCCCTGCCTTTTCAGCTGCCAGTGTGAACGGAACAAACACAATCGCAAGCCGATAAGGGATAATTATAACAAACATTTTTCATCCGAGAGAGAGAGAGACAGAGAGATTTTTCAACCTGCTGGTGCCATCGCAGATGTCCGTAAAACACTTATTAATGTGATCAGCCTCAAAACCATATTGCTTATCTGCTTTGCTGGATGCTGAGAAAGCTTTTCTCTTACATAAGGCATTGAAGAAATGAGAGCACGAGAAGCTATGGCAATAACAAACTCGTCTAAATTTTTTTAAGTCTTTGAGTTAAAAAAAAAAAAAAAAAAAAAAAAAAAAAACAAAAAAAAACTTTTTCATCATTGACTTTACTAGAGAAGACTGAGGTGAAATCAAGAATCTGAGTGGCATTGGGAAAACAAACTGCAGATAAAAAAAAGAAACCATTTGATTATATCTGCAGTCCATAACTGCCCGTTTCGTCGTCAGAAACTAGTCTTTGGATATATACATGCGTTGTTAATCGCCATTCCTACTAAGGCACAAAAAGGGTCATTTTGTCCATGAGCTGGTGGTTATGTAGAATAAAAGGAACACAGAGAGAGAAGTAAACTAATCTAACAAAAGTACATGTGATTTTATACAATCCAAAAGCAATTTCAGATGGGGTTTGGAATCATGTCGGAACTGCGTTTAACATACGCAACACATATTGTCACTTCTACTTATTGTATTCTGCTTTTCTCTTTTTGTCTTTTAAATAAAGATACAGGTACTGCCTAATATTTTGTGGGTCATACAGTAATGATCTGTGTTGACATTGTGATTCCTGTATGAGACCAACAGTGCTGTAGTGTTTAAAACAGAAAAAAAAAGTATCTGTGCTGCAATCTATGTACTCTGGACCAGATCCATATTGCTTGGTAAATTCTTCAATCTAGCCAGGCAGTGTGTGCTCTAATAACCAGTCTGGGTTTATATAAAGTATATACTATGTATAGAAATATTTGAACTGCAGGGTTTTGCAAGCAATCAAGAGGTACCCCTGATGGAGATTAGGCCATTTCTAAGAGCCAATAAAAAAACCTTTAATGTAAAGTGCATGACTAAGATGTATTCAAATGTTACAGAACACCTTGGAAAGAATACCTGTGTCCCGTATTGTCTGTATAGCAGCGTTACATTTTTAAACAAATTGATAAAAAGAAATATCAAAACTGTCGGGAATGTGTTGAAAACAAATGCTGTGATGTAAACAACACGGGATATAGCGTAGGTAAAATGATGTGTTTCTTGAACATTGCAAGGGGTCTGTAACACTTTGATACATCCAGGGGTGGTAGATCTAGGGAAGTTACTAATTTAATTCTGCACACTCCCAGTTAATTAGCTTTTAACAAATCAGTTGATGACCAGGTGTTTCTCAATTTCCAGATAAAGCTAACCTATTATTCCATGTATTTGAAGAAAAATCCAACTTTATTATTATTTTTTTTCAGGAATAATCGGTTTCCTCTGATTTTATATAATATTAATTTAATATGCCAGAAGGTCTAGTACTTTTCTCTTCTGAGCATAATGTCTTATTTCTAAAAACTGCTATGAACTACAAATAAATATTACTCCAGATTTGCAATCTGTATTGTACAGTATGTACTTATACCTTCCTTATATTCCCTTACCAATCTAAGAATGTAATTCAATTTTGTGAAATCAGGCTCACACAGAGAATACCTGCTGGATTACTGCACACAACAGAACATTAAATAGGGTTCAGATGTAGCAGCTTCCTGTTACCTTCAAGCCAGATTTTCACATGGTTTGCGGTGCTTGTGTAAACCACCCTTTTTATAACCTTATAAAAAACCAAAATACAATTCAGTGCTTCCTCTCCTTTTTGCCATAATGGACTCTCTCCTTTTTCTGGGAACAAATAAAAAAAAGGGGGGAGAAGTCATGATTAAGAGTGTGCTGCGACAGGTACAGTTGTGGATAAGTGCGGACAAACAAAACGCAAGTTTTATACTTCATCAATCTGAGGAAATCCAAAATCAGCTTTTGAATTTGAATTTTAACATAGAAAAATGTAAAAATATAAGACAAGCAGTGCGATATACACAGAAAGAAGAACCACCAGGTGAAATCTCCAATAGAGACCAAGTCAGCAGTTGAGCCTGGGTGGCATAGTGTCTACCACTTTGGCTTTTTTAAGTTGCAAGACAGGGATTTTAGGTTTTGGTCGTCGCAGCCTAGCTGTAAACTTTGGACCACAAAAGAAGAATTTTGTTACCTTTTCATAAATTGCTCCCTTTTATGTGGCAGCCTTTTAGACAATACCCAGTATGGTCAGGCCTCTCGTTTGCCTTATAATTCCCAACCACAATCACTTGTATTCTTGTTATGAGGCAGAAAACGAATAGCACGGTCTCCACTACGCCCCCCCCCCCAACTACAGCGTCTAATGTAAAAAATTAATAATAAAATACAAAATGTATTTTTTCAAAAAGCATCTGAATACATGCCATACCCATGTGTTGTTTTTATAGTGATCTTTGGGAGGTTGTGAGAGACTGCCCTGCCAACCTTTTGTTTGCCTCCCTGTCACCAGCATCATACAATACATATTTATTCACTGTACCTTGGATCAGTAATCTGCCTTTACAGCACCTGTTGAACAGATGTTGAGGTAAGCGCCTATAAGAATAGCTCAAGGTGAAACGGTTTAAAGCAGGAATTACTGTTCTTGGAATGTTGCCGGTTTTGTTATTGGAGACTGTTGCTTAATATATAAAAGATGTGTTTTTTTTTTTTTTTTTTTTTGCTTGAGTGCACAGATTTTACAAAGGATATTGTTTCATATACCAGAGGATTATGGACATACTGGTAGATGTTAGATATTTCTTAAAGTGAACGATTCATTTCTACTGTGTTTTTTGTACATTTTAGTAGACAAGTTTATAGTTTTGTATGTTATCAAACAAGTCAGTCAGTAAAAATGCAAGCCTCCTCAGTTCACAGTGTTTGCAAAGGTCAAGGATCAGTAACGTTTACTGTATTTATTCTTGTGAATGACCCCATGCTTGATTTTCTTTTCTAAATCTAACTAAACTGCACATTTCTTTTCCAATTCTTTGCCCTTTTTCTAGTCACAGTCCTCAGAAGGATTTGAGTTCTCAGACATTTCCCATGTTGAGAAAAGGAGTCTGAGCCAGACTTGTCCTTCACAGGTTCCCAAAGATACTCCTGTCTCATCTCCAACCTCACGACAGCAGCAGCCTCAGGACAATGGGGTTCCAGCAGCCCTGGCTAGCACCCTGGAACATATAGTGTGCCAGCTGGATGTCCTTACCCAGGTAATTAGAAGCCAGCATCCATTTGGTGGTGCTTTTAGTCCTTTTAGTCTGTCAGACGTTCTTATGCATGGTTCTAGATTTGTCTCTACTGGTATGGTTTGGGATGTATTTCACAGAGATATTTGTTTAACATATCGCCCTGATTTGAACTAATGCACCCTCCCTATAGCTGCCTCTTATTTGAATGTCTCATTCAGCACTGAAGAAGACAGTATATAATTGCCTCTGCTGCAGGGTTTACTGTTGCATGTCCCTTTTTTACTGTTTAGGGATCGTTCACTACCTTGCCAGGTTTTTCTTTTGCAGGAACTCTAGTTTCAGTTAAGAAATGATTAATTCTTAAATTTGAGGGACTAAAAACGCTGTTTTTTTTTACAATACATCATTCACTTGTTTGTATAAAAGGCTCTGATATGGGGGTGTATACCGTAAAGTCCAGTTTAATTCCCCTATGAGTTTGTACTGTTAGAATAGCCCCACCATGTCCCAGTTATTATGCAGCAGAACACTTCCTATCCTAGTGCTCTTAAAACAAGTTGATCTGTCTGTGTGAGTACCAACGAAGCCTTCTCCACAGCTCTGAAGACTGATTACAGTCATTAGTTATAATTGTTTTAAATATGTGCATGTATATAATAACCCAAGTGACAGTTGTGATATTATCTGCATTAGATTTCATGGGCATTTATTAATATTACAATCTGACTGTGTGCATCAAGGGCCGTCTGCAGTGGCTTTAATTGTCACTAAGTGGGTCACTGCACTTATAAGTGTAGACACCAAAGGATGGGCTAATGCGTTCTTACCTAATGGGCTTCATCATTCTGTTAATTGTTGTACTGATGGTGTGGGCAGCGTATCAGGCAAGACTGCTTCAGTTTACACTGGTAATGGTATATTGTGGAGGGAGACTGCATGATTTTGTTTGCTAACTGAAGAGGCCCCTTTTCCTGGCAGACTTCAGCAAGCCAAAGTAAGGGGCAGGGAATGTGTGTGTGTGTGTGTGTGTGTTTATTTTTTTCTGGGAATGCATTAGGAAAGCATCTCTCTTCTTTCTGGAGGAAATGGAAACACTGTATTCTGATAAAGGCACAGTAGGCATGGCTTGTGTTTTGAATATCGGTTGGTCTGTACACTGTTTTTATTTATAGCCCTTGACTGTAAGATAACACAGACACTCGCTGACTGGCAGATAAATTTGGGAGTGTTTTATTTCAGCCTTTTTGACTCTTAAAGACTCTTTCACATTCTTGTTTCATGGGATATCTAGTCTCCATTTATTGGGAAATTTAATACTCAGAAGCCTAGATCCTTTGGTGTCAAATAAACTGCTGCAGTGGGAAACTCAAGACTCTTGAGGCTTTATTGCATCTTTTTCTGCTCACCTTGCAGCTCAGTTCAATCATACAAAATACTGCGCTGTGGCTAGGCCTTGACTCAAGGTCACTTACCCAGCATTTGCAAGCCACTATCGTAATAAATAAATGTTTTGTTTTTATCTTAAAGTAACACTATGACAAATGTGGAAATTTCATGTTCGGATATCCGTTCAAGATTCAGACAAGTATTCGAATATGTGTTAATTTTCTAAAAGTTATCAAAACCAATATATCTAACACTTTATTAAAGTAGAAAAATATCCCACAGGTAAGAATACGTTTGAAAACCTTACTTTACCCTTGTCAATTAACTGTAAACATGGGATGCCATACAGTAGGAACAATATTTATTTCAGGCAAAAACAGCACAGAAAGTTGACACCATGACTTATATATATAAAATCCCTGCCATTGCCATAGACCAGGAGTGGCCAACCCATGTTCCTGGAGAGCGTCAATCCTGCAGGTTTTGTAGGTAGCTCTAAATCATCAATCGCTAAATACCTGGAACAAACAGTCATTCTGACCAATTAAGCCCAATCATTAAGTCAATTACATCATTAAGAGGTTGGGGTAAAACAAAAACCAGGACACCCTGAGACTCTCCAGGACCAGGGTTGGCCACCCCTGTCATAGATGCATGTTGATACATTTTAAAATCATTGCCACTTAAAAGCAAAATGGTAAATTGTGTGCTGTGTAAACTGGTGAACGTCAATTGAAATACATGTGACAGCAGGAATGACTCTCTAAACTGACGATTGTTTGGTTTTGCACCTTCCTGGCCAGACCCAGCTAGTGCAATTGCATTAGGACACTGAGTAAAAGTAGGTTATATTTTCTTAAGGGGCTGGTGCCGGTGGTTAACCCAATATATATGTGTTGTGGCACTGTTTAGCTTGCTATAAACCCATGGGGGTGATCCAATTTTCAACAAAAAGCTTATTTTCTTTCTAGTCTGTATACTTTAAAATATTTATTTTTACTGACAAAGAACATTAGAAATCCAGATTGTTGTAGAGAGGGCAAAAAACTGGGTGACTGTCAGTCTGAGGCTAGCAAATGAGTAAAGACCGTTAGGGTGCGGCATTTTAAATAGACAAAGCCACTGAGCCAGCTGGCATGGTACCTTTTCTTATACTTAAGTGTTTGAAACAAAGCAAATAAAATATATGTATTTTTAATACATGTGCCACTGATAATTCCAATGTCAAACAGACTTGTGGAAGCGTAATGATGGCAATTCAGTTGGAGCCAGAGCTGTTCATAAGCTTTAGATTTGTAAATATGAAATCTTTTTTTTTTTTTTTTTTTTTTTTATTGTTACCACAGGGTGACTCACAGTATTAGTCAGTGGAACATAAAAGAAATCGCCTATAAGGAAAATGTATCATTACTGTGAACTAGCACAGCAGTTGCTAGTCTAATCTTAAACATAAGGACAGTCATTGATTAAGGAAAGGCAATTAAACTCAACATTGCATAATATTTATTTAGTAAATTCAGTCAGAAGAAAAGTGATTGCTTTAACCCATTCTCTCTGGGCTCTGCTATAAAGTAAATGTGGCTCTGTTGGTTATACCAGTTATTTATAATTGTCTAAAAGCAATCAGAAGCCAATTTTACAGTCTACTCAATACACAATATTTAAAACTGGTACAGATTTTTAGGGTAACTTCTGATACATTTTCTTAGTTACAAAGAAACTGTACTGACCAGACTTTTTGCATGGTAGGATGCAATGGCAAATTTGGTTGTGTTTAGGTTTATGGTAGTTAAACCATTATAATGTCCTAAGGACTGCAAAGGTGATCTGGAATAAGAAGTTGAAGGTTATTTTTGTACCTCAATTAATCCACAGTGACTGTGGACAACGCTATAATAAACAGACATTACAACTGATAACGTCTTCACAACTCTTTCAGCTGGCAAGATAAAAAAAAGAAAGAATGAAACTTTCTTAGGGCAGGGATTGTCTTTTAGCCTTTGATATCAATAACTGAGTGCATCCCTATGTTGGAGCCATAAATAAGCACCGATGTAAAATTACATTCAAAGATAACCCATTCCGAAAACAGTACTCCACTGAGCTAGAGGGCTTTTGATCCATCTTATCTTTTTTCGGAAGGATGTGGATAATTATTCATTCCTGCATTTTAAGTGTCTTTTAAAAAGTGACTTGTTATGCTGTACAACAAGAAGCCTAATTTATTCCAGCTGTGATTAGTTTAGCTGTAGCCTTTGTTTGCTCGGGGCCAGTATTTTGATGTTTGCTCTGTGTTGATCTTCACAAATTAAGCCATGCCAGTGTGCTCCCTTTGCTGTTGAATGTTTCCATGTGTTTTTATTGCTTGACCTGGATGCTGGTATTTGTCCGTTACCTGGGGGGGTGGGCAGGAGGGGAGCAGTGCAGCAGATGGTTTCCATTGTGAGTGGAAGTGGTTTTGTGCCACTGCACCTCCAATAGCATGTGATAAATAGCTCTGGTCTTCATGAAGACAGGGGTGAAGAGGCGACCATGCACATGGGACCATTTATTGACATTCCAGGCCTTCATCCATTCACAGGGAGCAGTTCCCTCTGACCTATCAGGCAGGTCTTCTCCTCTTCCCAGTCACGCTTTGGCAACTTCTTCAAAGTCTTATGAAGTGACTCCCTTTATCTCCTTGACACTTTCCTTATTAGCAGTGGTATAAGTAAACCCACCTTGCACCATGCCTAACCTCATAACAAAGCAAGGGGATGGAGGGGCTTAGCCCTTGTTCGCTGTATTTATCACAAATGTGTTCTGAGTCACACATACTGATAAATCATCTCCTGATCACTTGATTTATCATCGAACTCCTCAGTAATGGTATCCAAGTCATTATTTTATTACTATAACATCTCAAAAAGCTTGGCAAATGTCTGATTTTGTTTGAGTGCTGGATGCAGAAGCAGCTGTCTTGCATGTTTATGTCTGTGTTATGTCTGTGGTGAAGGGACTATGTGTATTGCTCAGATCTGCCTCTTTTTTTGTCTTATCTCGGCCATTAAAGTCTTTTCTCTGCTTTGTTTGGAAATAACGACTAGGGGCCTGTGAATGACATATTTTTGATGATGTTGGACCTGGTCTGCAAAGGACTGTAAAGGGTTAATAGTGCCTCTTGACAGCTTGTAAGGTTTAAAGGGACTATGTGTATCCTGTAACCTCAGATATAGCCTCATTCTTTCTTTGTGGATTATCTACCATTAAATGTTTGTTGGACTAACACTTTACCCCACCGGTTTAGAAGTAAGTTTTTTCCCAGCAGAAATGAAATATATTATAAGTAGGCTTGCTACTATTCTTTTATTTTTTATTTTTTTTACCAAATTGACGATTAATATCGACGTTTATTTTAGAAAGAATTTACCATTTTTTTCTATCTGTTTTTCCATTCAAGCAGAATGGGTGAAATCGACCGCTATACTTAAAAAAAAAAAAAAAAAAAAAAAAAAAAAAAACAGACTTTTTATGCCATTGAGAAACGTCTTATTTAGCGAAACCCCTTTATCATATTCAACATGCAAAAAAACATGGTTATCAACATTCTAATTGAAATAACGTTTGGTCACAGCAGAGCTTACCTTGTATAGATATACAGTAGGTCCTACACAAATTTAAAAAATTGTCTCAAATAAACCGTAGGAAACGCAGCATATAAAAGTGTATTAACCCAGACTTTTGTAGCATACATTTCTGAGTAAAAATAATATGCACAGAACGAAACATTAGATAGTTGAACAGAACTAACTTGCACGTATTATTTGGAGTCTGAGCACCCCCTCTCCTACTTCAGGCTCAGCACAGCTGGACTCAGTAACTGGAAGGTAAGGCAGACAGGCCCGCCTCGTCCTGCCGCGGACACTTCAGCCGTAGATCAGGGTATTTTGCACAATATTCATTAAGTGATTTCCTCTTGTGCCCCATTTTCAAATCATACTAGTAACTGTCACCGTATACCTATAGCAAAAGCCTACCTATGCCTTAACCTGCTAATTTCAAAGTGGGCACTTTGAGTGCCAGGCGCTGCAGCTGGCAAATGAAAGTGCACAGTCGGTGCAGGTCTTGATGACTGAGAGTCATTTCAGTGAATGTGAGCATTGTAACGCTACTTCAAAGAGATCTGTCACAACAGGGTGAAATGACAGTGACAGTGAAACTACTGTACTAACAGACCACTGAGATGATTGACAGCAACCCCTAGCCATTCAGAGCGGAAAGAAGACTGGACAGACAGTAAATATAAAAACTACACAAACTAGAGATGATTTCTAAATGATTCTTTTTGGTAAGAAAAATTAAAAATAGCGAGTGGGTTTTATTGACGTTTATCCTATATAAATTTATTTCAGTCAAACTCATATTTTTTGGGGAATTTGACATCTAACGAGCTTTAACAATTAATATCGAAAAGTGGCAAGCTTAATTGTAAGTGTTGAAGTTACAAGCTCCTGTATGCATCTTTTTTATTTTAGTAATGTTTTGTACTGTTGTGTTACAAACAGAGATTTCAAAGTGTGAAGCAATGTGAACAGCATAAAAGATGCAGACTTTCCAAACTGTACTGAGAAATATGTGTATTGGATTTGAGCTAGGAAACCATAGTTTATTGGACTTCACCCAGTACGCTTAAAATTGTTCCTGTTAAACTATCATTCAACCAATAATAGTACAGAATTGTAAAACGGTATCATGGATCAGTTTAAATAAGCAGTTTATATGTGTATACTAACTTAATCATGAGTGTGCCTCTTGTCTCTGGAGTTTCGTAACATACTAAGCTAAATAAAAGTATTACTGGTATTAATAATTTTATATTTAGTACTCGCTTCTCATCTAGCTGAACAACAAACTATAAAGAAGATCTTCAGAGGAAAGAAAAAAAAAGTTAGACTTTACCTGAACCTTAAAGGCTGTGGATGTAGAAGCTCCTGCCAAGGACAAAAGTGTAGGATTCCTGCTGTCATTTTACAAACAAAATGAGGTGCCTGTCGTTGTGTGTCTTTATGGACGTGCAGTAATACCTAGAGAACTACTGGCCAATTGTGATTAGCTACAGCATGCTGTATGACAAGTTATAGAGAGTATGAGAACCTGGGATGCATGGAGATACTGTGCGGCGGTGCTGTATGTATGCCATGCATACATTTTGTACACAGATGATGAAGCTTGTTGGGATTGTGACACTAATGGCTCCACTTTTGTATTTGCAGGAGGATAAATGTTATTATGCATACAATAATTATTGTTAAACAATAAGCAAAAAAAAAAAAAAAAAAAAAAAAAAACATTATTAAAAAAATAAGAAAAACCCTGATGATTTTGATAAAACTGGTTTGTCCTCTGCCATACAGGGTGAATGATATCGCTGGCAGCACAGCTTGCAAGCTCATGATGGTGTGATAAGCACACTGTATTGATTGGAAAAGCACACTCTGATTCTGGCTGGCGGAGAAGAATGGGAAGGAAATGCGAAACCCTTTCCCTGTAGCATGAAATACCAGCAGACGTTATCTTGTTATGGCTCCTTGGCCCCGCGAGACTTATTCAGGAAGCCTGTTGACTCTCGATTCTCAGACTCAGCCGCATGTTGGAGCGCACAAAACACAGCCATTCCCGAGCTGTGATGACCCCAAACCCTCTGCTGGAACAGTGCAGTCGCTGTTGTCTGAGAACCCTCAGGGCCATCATAACTGTGACTAGAACATACAAAAAGAAGTTTCTTTTTTTAAGCATTCACAGAGAATAAATGAAATTGCAAAGCTAAAAATAGCAATTACTAACCTTGCAAGCAAGACTGATTCTCTGTATGTCTGGCGTATTTTGTGTATGGGGGCTTGTGAGCTAAAAATTGCTGTGCGGATCCCTTTGTCTGACCAGTATTAAAATAACCTGTTGTTCCCTCTTTTTAAATTAGATAGCCTTGCTTTAGTTGACAGTGCTATATTTAACTGTTCTTGTACATAGCACTGTTGTATGTATTGTAATGGAGTTTTGTTGATTTCAGTCCTTGAGTCGAGGTTTTTATCCATTCATGTGCTTTATGAAATACCTCTGTAGTCTTTTGTCTCTGTCAAAAGATTCTACACTTGCCTCAGATGACAGATGCCAGCACAGCTTTGCAATTTCATGCTGCACAGAAATATGACAGCTTTTCTTTTTTTTTTTTTTCAAAACTATGGCAGTTACCTGTATGGTAGCTCAAAGCATGCTAGCTGGGATGACCTGAAGGTTAAACATAATTTTATGTTGGTTGTGGTAGCTTTACTTACTCCTAGACTACTTCATTTCAATCCCTCGTCTAAACCTTATATTAAGGTATTATTTATTATTTAGGTCTCTTTTATGCAAGAAAAATCATTGTATATGGTCTTAGGGTATTTGAAGCAAGTTCACAATATATGTGAACTTGAAACTCAGTAATAGCATATTGCAGTAATAATGTGTGCGTGTGTGTGTGTGTGTGTATGTGTGTGTGTGTATATATATAAAATATTCTTTTTTCTTTTTAGCTCTGATCATTAAATGATGGCTCCAGTCTTGTTGCTTCTCTGTCTCTCTGGAATGTTAACAATATAAAATTGAGTATATGTGTGAAATGTTGGTCTATTTTAAATTGATTTTTTTTTTTTTTCATAATGGAAAGAAGTGATGGACGAAATAAAAAAACAGACATCTTCAGTTGCTTTTTAATGCTTTAAATCAAAACGTTTGTTGGCGCACCCTAATTTACTTCCTTTCCCATTTTTACCTATTATCCTTATTTTGTACATCCACAACAGAATGTTGTTCATATCTCCTGCCTTTCAACTCCCAAGCACTCGTCTGTACAAGATGAAGGAAGCACAGTCCAAACTGCAGTGACATTCAATTGCAGTTTCATTTTAATTAACTAAGGGGCTCTCTGAAGCACTTTGAGTCTGTGGAGCTCAGCCTGTCAGTCGCCAATCTGGACAATATATGTAAGGCAAGTCTGCAGGCAAGGTAACTCCAACCACTTCAGTGCTCCCATGGGATCAGGGACAAGTATATCATGAAATTGATATATTTGGCTTTTGAAACTCCTTCTGTTTCAGATGATTCTCCTTCAAAAAATTATCCATCCATCTGCTGAAGACTGAACAAAAAAGTCTATAGTTGTAAAGATTGTCCTATTGCCAGTGCATTCTTTTTGACAGTCCACAAAAGCACTTAAAACACGAACCATTAAAGCTAGCTCAGTTTGATATGTACACTGCATTCCAAGTATCGGTTGATTCAGGACAATGATGCTTATTCATGGTGGCGTGCTTATTCAAAATGACAAAATCTTATATGGAATCGTATTTCAGGGACTCATTCGGGATGTAAAGCAGATACAGCTGGCTTTTCTGTCTGCTTCTGAATCTGCGTGTGCAGCCAGAAACAAATACAATAGCATAGTGTATACTGCATATGGGCTGTGTTTGTAACCAGCTGTGGGCTTGTCATGTGTCTGTGTGTAAGTGAATGAAACCTTAATCATGTTTCATTTTAGTAAACATAGTAAAAATGGTTGGATTCAGATATCTTTAACTGCTTGTGTGTACTAGTAAATAAACATCCAGGATCCTGAGTATATCATTTACTTTACTGAAAGACAGGTCTGATCTTTTTTTATGCGTCTTGATTTAAAGTTATTTGTATAATTTGAAATATCCCTTTAGAGCCTGCTTATAAAAAACAATCATTAGACATTAACAGTTGTTTTAGGTGCATAACTGAACAGAGACTGACTTTGACTGAAGACAAGCTCAGAGAGTGCATTGACAGCCAGCAGATGATCACACTACAGCTTCATACTAGTAAATAAACATCCAGGATCCTGAGTATATCATTTACTTTACTGAAAGACAGGTCTGATCTTTTTTTATGCGTCTTGATTTAAAGTTATTTGTATAATTTGAAATATCCCTTTAGAGCCTGCTTATAAAAAACAATACATCACTAAGTTATTTAAAGACTAGTTTCTTTTATGTGTTTGTTTGCATAACTGAATAGATTTATTCCTGAGCTCATCCTTAATCCAGTTTAGTATGTGTGAGCCCAATTGAGCTCTTGCAGGTGAATGTTTGTTTTCTGTTCCTTAATTGAAGTGCTGTGTTTGACATTGTGTCTTATTAAACTAAATGTAAATATTCTCTATTTTTGTACAAAACTGTTTTGTGAATTTTCTTTTAACATTTTGCCATCTGTACAATTTTGTAGCTTAAAAAAATGAATATGAATATATAATATATGAATGTTCTCAAATAAGGAAAAGAAAATGAGAATGTGGTCTTGTTTTTTTTCTTGTTAGCAGAAGATGTGAAAGTGGTGTATATCTATCAATTATAAATCACCTCACGATGCCCACTGTGCTTCATTGTTAAAGCTAATTAAAAATTTGCATTTCTGAAGTTATTTATGCTTTCTTTGTATTCACTCACTTTTTGTGATCACTTTCACAGAGCAAATTGAACAGAAGAAGTGGCGATGAAACTCCCCGGGCAGCATATCTTATGCATACTGGGCTGCAGTGCTCTACGGTTCAAACCAAAGCCATTACCTGCAGTACGATAAAAAGGTAGAGGTAGCATGTGTTTAGTTTCATTTCTGGTTAATAAAAAAAAAAAATGGTCCGTGTCGTTTGTCTGCTGTATTTAATAAGAGGAGAGGTTCCGATATCGAAACGCTACACTGAGCTGGGGTGTGACATAGAGGGCGCTGTTGACTGCAAGAGTGGCTGAAGACTTATGTGGTGTGGGCATGTGACCCTGTATTAGCCAGTTGGGCTGCTACAGTTCAGGTTTTAATTAACCAGTAATGGTAGCAAAGGAAATACATTGCTTTACTACATAGAGTTAAAAGTACAGTGGGCTAATCCCCCCCACCCCCCCTCTTATTCCAATGAATAAGCCTACGTATCATTGAAAAATGTTTGATTCATGGGTGTCTGTTTTGATAAAAAAAAAAAAAAAAAAGAGAGAGCCTTATCTAAACCACAAAACAGAGTGACTGGCCGTTAATTATTTTACATTATCTTATTTCCTCTGCTTCAGTACTAGGAACAAACAACTGTATTCATTTCAGCAAAATCTGCAATCCTGGTCTGCAAAGGTTATTCATAAAAGCAGTGTCAAACTTCAGCATGGTCCAGATGTCAGCTGAACTAGGAGATCACCTGACAGCACAGAGTCTGAGACACCTCTGTTTCAAAGCTAAAATAACACTAAAATTAGACTCAGATAAAAGTGACGTAGGTGCTGTATAACAGGCAGTCCAAAAAAACTAAAGTGCTATAATTGAAAACTTTTTGTCTGTAAAGGGTACATTTTCTTTTAAAGTGGTAAACAAACTATTTAGACCTACAAGCGTGTGTTCCAGAATTGGTTTCGACCCACAACTGGGTTTAGATTTTTGGAATCCCATTTTTTTTTTTTAAGCAGCAGTGGTTCAGTGGTTATGACTGACACTAGGGGGTGTACAAGCGATGTTGTGATTTGATTTGCCAGCTGAAACTGCATAGTCTGCTCTGCTGGCCTCATTTTGTGGGACACCAAACCAGCCATCGAAGTGCTACTTGAAATAGCACGACGTGTGTTGGTAAGACTGCAGGAATCCAGATTTACCTGCTCACTTCAATAAACGTAGCCTGTCATTCAAACACTGCCTGTCGGTGGAGGAGCGCGACACTGGTTAGGTTTTTTCTAAAATAAAGTAACGCTCTGTGAATTTTCAAATGATTTTGTTATAAACATTTGCAAGTTATATATTATAAGGTGCATTTTCATTGTGCTGATTCTGGGACTGCAGCCACAAATGTAAACATCCTACCAAGCTGCCTGAAGCAGTACATCATGCCAAAAAAATATTGAACATTATTACAAGTGATCCAGGACTAAAACAGCACCTCAAGGTCCCATTCATCTTACAGGTATTGTTATAACCTATATGGATGTGAAGGTGTCTATAATGTGACTGCATATCAATGAAGAGTAATTATAAAACAAGCAGCCACAGAACTTGCAGCTGCCCGCATACAAAACTCATAAGACCAATTGAACTTTCCCTCGGGGTGACCTAGGATTAAAACGTCAACACAAAACCTAACAGTAGAAAAATAGCAATTTTATCACAAATATGTTTTTATTAATGTTGAGGGTTTTATTTATTTATTTATTTATTTTAAGCTCTTCACCTCTGTCTGGTATGATATTTTATATTGCTTAAAAAGTCTCCTAGTGTTAAATAATTCTGTTTTTGCCCTGCAGTCTAACAAATTAAATATGGTATGGCATATACCTCTATTTGTTTTTCATTTTTAGTATAATTGATTCTGGTATTGGGTGTGTGCACCATGCTATTTTTTTAATTAATATTAGCAATTGAGGTGTCACAAGGTGATGCTATGTACTATAGGAGAGATAATATTTATATTACTGTACTTGTAGAGACAAAATCAGGACTTTTAAATCAAAATTTAAATCCCTAAATGAAGCTTTCAGCCAAGTTCTTTAAAAAAAAAAAATTGTTGTCATTAAAGTTGCCAGACAGATGACCTCATTAGAGTTTCTGCAAGAGGCTCTGTTGTGTCCTGATTGGTCCCGAGGGGAGCTGCGTATGCCTGCAGGCTGCAGAAAATGAATTTTCAATTACTCTCTGTAGAGTGTGTTAAACACAGCCATGGTCCATGGAAAAAATAAATCCTCAAGCAAGGCCCACTGTTCCTTCCTGTCTGGGAGCTGGCATTGAACTGGGCCCCGCTTTACCCACTGAGCAAACACTTGCTTGGCACGGTTATGAGAGAGCGCTTGAGAGGGAATTATAAAAACTGGTTTCAATAAATATACCATGAAATGTGTTTTGGGTAACTGCTTTTTTTTTTTTTTTTTCCTGGCAGCCCTTCTTGTTTAAGATATGTTTGAGTGTTTACGGCACGTGCAGCCAAAGAATCACTGGGAGAACTCTCGATCCAGAATTTCCACCCTCTGTTGTGGACGACGGTACATCTGCATTTAGTTTGCTTGTGGTAGAGTCTTTGTTTCGGGATAGCACTATGTCATGGTTCTTTCTGTCCAGCAACACAGAAAAATGATCTGGAAGTGATTGCAGGCTCTATATCTCTGTACTTCGCCACTATTAAAAAAAAAACAGATTCATCAGAACAAAAAGCTTTCCAAAAACAATTAGACCAGTGCTAAAGGTCTTGCTCAAATGAGATTTACCTTTCACTGTCTGGTCTTCAGTCGATATATCCTCAGCAGTAAGGCTGATTGAATTCTAACAAAGACCTCTTATGACCCTCAGAACAATATTATTACATGGACTTGGCTCAGTTCTACATTGCTTCACTTCTCGTTTACACTCCCTCGGTGAGTATTCAGTTTGTGTTTGTCTGGGAGAGTCGTGGCCAGTCTTCCCCTACGTGGGCCTTCAACTGAAACACAGGCAGCTGCCTAAAATAATGTTTCCATCGTTGGAGCTCGGTAACTGTAAAAACACTAGCACCAGGCAGGGCAAGGAATCAGTCCACATGATCTGCCGACTGTGCAATGTCTTATAGTAGCGAGAGATCTCCTGGAGTTTGCCTCCACTTGACAATTTCTTGACAATGTTCTCAATTGCCCTGAAATAGATGTCTACTGACTTCATACAGCTTGTTGATACAAGGTTGATTTAAAGCAGTAAGGTGCTGTTGCAGGTGGATGGTTTATATTACATTAGCATCCTTCAGCCAATAATTAGTACCTAAAAATACTGTTAGATGCCACCACCATGGTAAATGTGTTTAAAAGTCTTCAAAAAAAGACTGCTGAGTACTGTTCATCTTGTATCTTATGGGACAAGATCATTTTCAAAAGTCAAGAACTTTAAAGGTGTAATAAAAGTAAAAAAAAAAAAAAAAAAAAAAAAAACATTAGTTAACTTCTTAATAGCATTGGCAGCATTGTAATTGGTTCCCCTTTGTGCTGAAAATATTTTGGTTTGCACTTTCATTCCCAAGAGAGAAAAGGTTGATGAAGGGAATTCTTTTAAGTGGCTGAGGTATGTGATATCACATGAAGGGAATTCAGGTGGCACCTCAGGTATTATTGTTTTCATGCAGGTGACGTAAACGGTACCTTTATCGATAATGAGGTGCAGTAAAAACTCAGTATGGTAAGGCTCATGTTTGATTGCGAAGTGTGGTATCATAAGCACATAAACTGTCTCAAAGGTCCTCAGCAGAATATCATTTATTATAATACATGTAACAGACATTCCCGCATCTTCTCAATAAAACATATACACTACCCTACAAAAAATATTGGGTCGCTGACACCTATGTCACAGAAAGTCTTAACTGCATTTTTTGGGAGTTAGGTTGGTTCTGTCGCTCATCTAACAAACAAACACAGCTCTTGCTGACGTGGTGTGAATTGCTTTTTTACTGCAGCTATTATTATCGCTGGTTACACCTCGGATTCATGCACCCTTGTTTCCTGGATACAAGTATTGTAAGGTGTAACAAATATTGAACATGCGTGGCATTCATTTTCAGACTCCACCTAGTTTCTTTTGTGCCTTTCAGTAGTGGAACTGCTCTCAAACCAGAGTATGCTCAATATGAATCAGCTTTGACTCTTTATCCAAAAGACAAATGATCTGCTTTATTTGCCTTGTGTTGCCATTAAGATAGTGAAGGATTACTTACACTTGGCTACTGAGTCATCATTGGACTTTAGGGTAACAACCAAGTAAATGAGTAGAGAACAAGGTTCTGATAAGGAGAATAGGTTGTTATGAAGTGCCTGTGACTGAACTGTTCCTGTCTGTATCAAATGTTAACAGTTGAGAGAACTACTGAAGCTAGTCAACCTGAAACTGCACATTCTTTTGAAACTGAAAACACCTAAGGCATTGACAAACAAAACACACTCTATTCCCTAATTCATTCTGTATTTTTTCTTCTTTTACAAAGCACCATTAAAAATGTTGTCCAGGATTTTAAAAGCATGATATTTTATTTCCTGCCTTCCAGGATTCTGGCTTGTACAATATCACTCCTAACCCTTTTGCTTTCAAGTTGTGACAATGTGTTTTGATAACATCCTACTGAGTGCTAAAGCTACGTGTAAACTGTATATATTAAATCCCTCACCCACATTTTGTATACTTTATGTGATTATGCTAATAAGGTTAATGTACCTTCTTTCCCCTTTCTGCAATGGCACTGTTGCAAATTCACTAAACATAGGTATTTATGATAAAAAAT
The DNA here is from genome assembly GCF_017654505.1 of Polyodon spathula. Classification (NCBI taxonomy): domain Eukaryota; kingdom Metazoa; phylum Chordata; class Actinopteri; order Acipenseriformes; family Polyodontidae; genus Polyodon; species Polyodon spathula. The sequence goes on along the minus strand of NC_054549.1, from coordinate 34,035,200 downwards.
AAATTAAAAAAACACATCTTTTCTATGGTCACTTTTAGATTCTAATGCATATCCTGTGAATGACAATGCACATGACTAAGCAGCCTTACAGTATGCTACATACCTTGTATAATGCACATGTCTTGAATAGTGTATAGAATGCTATTACCCAGGTGTACAGATCACTTCGTAATACGCAGCCTGAATATTATAGTCGGAAATTCTCGGTATTTGTAAAAGGGTGTGCGTTGTGTGCTTTGTGCATCAGCATGCTCAGGTTAAGAGGGCAGCCTCTCTGGGAGACTCCAGTTATTTTCTGTGCTTCAGACACCTCTCCTCTAAGAACTAAACTTTGACCAACAAAACTCATTTCACACCACCCCCGCTTTATGACAGATCACCAACCCCACTGAGTGACCTAGGCGTGCTCTGTGCTTGATTCTTTATTAATAACAGAGTCTAATGACTCATGCATCATCTGGTAACTCAATATCTCTACCCACTATCCTCTATCCGCTAAAGAAAGCCTTGCAGATCAAATTGTACTATTAGACATTTATTTTGTACAATCATTTTAATCAGCTACATTGCACAGTCACGTTGAAAGAATAATTGTATCAATGGGTTCAATGTTATCTACATCTTTACATAATGTGATTTCCTTGCGTGCTAAACTAGTTCTTATCACACCTTTTAAGAGTTCAAATAAAACCTGTGAGAGTGTGCGTTGTTTTTTTTTTTTTTTTTTTTTTTTTTTTTGCCTTATGATGTCCAAAAAGGATATCAGTGTCTGACATTATCAGTAGTTAGCATTCAATATGGAAACATGGCTGGTAAAAAAAAGAAAATGCAAACTGTGAACATTACTGCTTAATTACATGCCCAGACTTTTTGTTTTACCACGATGCCCTTATGGAGCCACACGGTCTAAGCTATTCGTCCAACAAACACAGCGAATGGACGCCTGTTTGTAAAGCTGAGTAAATGAGATTCACTTTGTAGTGTTGGCAGTTTGGAAGGAACGCGCCTTCTTGGGTGCAATTATGATATTTTTTCGAGGTTCCTTTGTTGCAGTCTCAGAGGAGAAGCACAGATTACTGAATTCAGACATGATTATGTTTAATAGCAGTCGAAGTCAATTCACTAAGCCCTAGGGCAGCTCCTTTGTGGAGCTGGCTGAGGTTTTCTTTCATCTGTGATGTTCTGTCATCACTTCATTTGTGCTGCTGATATGGTGTATTTTACTGTGTAGACTGCATGTTTGTACCTTACCCCCATGATAATTGCAGTGAGTGTATGTGGAAGCTCCCTACACTTTGATTCAAGCATAGATCCAGTGATGAACTACACGGTTCTGTTATTGCTTTTGTGATCATCCCTCTGATACTGTCCACATGTAAAGCTAATATTTTTTTCTGCTCTTTATCTCACAAAACTGAGTTGCATGTAAACCATGTTGATAAATATCTATAAAAAAAGTTTCATTAAAGTCAGAACAAGATTCAGAACAGAATTATGTGTTTGCATTGAAGTTAAATTGTATCAAAATGTATATGCAGTATATACGCCGTTGATTTTGTTCTTCACTTTGGGTACATATGATGTAATCGTGACCAGCCATGCGGCACAATGATTCCATTATGAATAAATACATGTTCTAGTGTTATTATTTTTCAACTTTTCCTGAAAATGAAGCCTGTACACAAATAATCATTAAACTACACCTCTGACCTTCTTGTTTGCATATTAGCAATCCAGAGATAACTCATTGTGAACAATAATGGTAATGACATAATGATTTTATTAGTGTCTGTGCCAGACTCTGTGGTAAAATCATTAAGAGTGTTTGAGTAGGTGATTAGTAGCATTGTGTGAATGAAACTGCTGCTGTAGTCTATGTTGATTTAAGGTTAGAAGTGGGGGTATATATATATATAGATAGATAGACAGATATATATATATATATATATATATATATATATATATATATATATAGTAGTGTGCAAATGTATTAGAACACCTCAAGATTTGTCATTGATATCCTTTATATACCTACCTGCATGAAAACCTCTGGGTGTGAGAATTTCAATTTTTGGTCAGTAATCATTGATATAGAAACAATAGGCACTCGTGTGAAAATGTTAACCACTTTGCACACTAACAGTGTATATACTGTGTGTGTGTGTGTGTGTGTGTGTGTGTGTGTATATATATATATATATATATATATATATATATATATATATATATACATACACACACACACAGTATATACATGGCTGAGCTCTCATGTATCATTTAAGAAGATAGCAGCAGGATTTTGAAATCAATTCACCTCCAAGCCTCGTTCCTCTCCCACAATTGGCCTTAAAGCACTATACAAGTAGCTATGACATTTGCACATAACAGTAAGACCCCAAAGAATTAGACTATTAGCTGTGAGCATTTCGTTTTTACATTTTTACTTTTAATGGTATTTGGCCATACTTTAAGGGGCACATTGTGCATTTAAATGGATAGGTGCAGATGTTTTAAAAGATGTATTTGAATTAATTATTCAGATAATTATTCCCATATAGAATTGTAGAACAAAAACAACTGTTTAAGTAAACTCAGGCAGAGTTAATCAATCAACAAGCATTTAATCAGTCAATACCCCTAGTATACATCATGCCATCCCAAGAGAAGGAAGGCTATCTTTTTTTCGCTGTACTGTACATTTCAGGAACCTTCAACTACAGCAATGAAATCTAAATTCATTTGTCATTATAGAAGTGTAGCAGAAAGTAATCTGTGATGTCAAAGTGTTACAGAAACACTCTGCCTTTGCTGTATTCTGTCCTGTCTGTATCTCATATATTTTTAAAATATAATTATGATTTCTTTGATATTTTTTATTCGGCATCCATAAAAAAAAAATCATCTGGAAATACATTTCTCTGCTTTTACTCAAGGTAGTTGACCATGAGAAAGACCATGTTCAGCTCGTTCTGTTCCCCAGTTGCTTCCACTCCTTTCAATGTGAGCACCAGCATTGCTGCAAGAAGCAGCATGATCTGGATACACACTAAATTGAAACAAAAGCTCTATAACCTATTAATAAGTCTCATTTAGGGGAATGCTCTATTGGTAGCACTTGCGTTCCCTTACTTGAATGGAGGGATTAAAGATGTAAAACTTGTTAGGTATATGTGAAAAAAAACTTCAAATACTCTGTAATTCTCAACTCAGGTTGAGGTTTTTGAGATACTGGTACATTGCTGGTGTAAAAGTACTGTGAAGGAAGTATAAATTAGGAAAAATATGAAACATGATGTATATTCCAGCAGTGACTTTGTGAGCCTCAAACTGGGTTGTGTGATCTAGCTGCAGGCTTGTTAAACTTTACAGGAAATACCATTGGATGCGTGGGAGTTGACACTGTGAAGGCAGGTTAACACATGAGTGCATGAGAACGGGCGCCCTCTTTATCATAGTCTTCACTACAGAATCACGAAACAGCACTTCACCGCGTAGCACAAACTGCAGCTTTAACCTTCGATGTTACATTAACATTGGAGAGTGTCTCGTGGCTCTTCCACTAATGCAGTCCAGAGATTCACACTGGAATGTACTGGATGAATTGTCGTCAGGAGTATTGGGTTGCTGTTCCTGTCTGGTTTGTTTCAGAAGGTTTTCAATGGAAAGACCAGTAGCAGTAGGCAACAAATGTCTTAAAACATCATCTGTCCGCAAAAGAAAATAGACAATACAGTCGTGTTAAATTGTACTGTACAAACAAAATATAAAGCAAAAATGCAGCAGCAAAAACTGACAGCCAATAGTTATTCATCTGGAACTGCAGCTTGCATGTGTTCCAATCATCTTCCAGCTTCAGAATTCAAAAATTCAGCACCAGATGGGAAGCTCCTGCACTGTAGCGGATCAGCTAAATTGATAGTGAACATTGTAATCTTTTGATTACTCCCTTGTGTCATATGTTTTGTAGTCATTTATTGGAAAACAAAATTAGTTTGGAAAATAGATCTTGAAGGCATGTATTGGTTTCGATAATGCTTTCTCATAGAAGCATTTTAGCACAATCACTACAGCCTTCACACATGCAGATACTGATTTAAGGTAGCACCCTCACTTCTTCCCTGACCATTAAACACCCAGTAGATTTCTTGTTACTCTTGAAGGAATTGCCTATGCCATCCAGGACCCCCTTTATCCAATTAGAATTGATGGAATTTCTGGTTTTCATTTTTGGTTTTGTTTTCTTTAACACTTAAAAAGGTCACATGCTTGGAAAATCAAAAGAGTACTTTGTTTCTTGTCTTGATGCAATCAACATTAGCCCACTTCCAAATGCAGTAAGAGCTAATATTGCGTGAGTCTCTGCGTATATGGAGCAAGTTAGATTAAATTGTGTGTGAGGATAAAAGGGGGTTGGAGTGAGGGAGCCAGTCAGTAGAGTGGCATCGTTTGCTGGTACCTCCCGGAGCCAGAGAAGTAACAGAACATGGCTATTGTATTCACACTCTGTGGTCAGCACTAGGGCAAGGAACCAGGCGACTGAGATAGAGAGAGACAAAGAGAGCAAGAGAGAATAACTTCTGTAAGTGCAGTGAACTGGGTTTCGTGAACAAGAGGCAGAACTGTCAGGATGCCAGCTATGATGTCTTCTCTCATCACTTACCCCATTAGCGCTCTGCACACAAACGCTACATTCATGTGCTGTGTAGAAGCGAGTGGCCTGGCTCTTTGACACAAAAAAATACCCCTTCGCCCTTGTGGAGATAGGATTCAAACCAGATTTCACCTCAGTTATCTTCTTGCCTTTACTGGCCAATAGATACAATGTTTTTTTTTAAATGCCATGTTTTTTTCTTGATTTGTTTAATCCAGGACAGAAGAACTGTTAACTCAGAAAGAGGGGCTGTGTGTAGATATATGGCTTACGGTGTTGTAGAATGCCAATGCCCATGCCTCTGTGTCTATTAAGAGAATGGTTTGTTGGAGTGCTAGCTCAGGGATTCACTGCCTGCCTACCTCCGCTCAGCATTGCTTTGAAGGCTAAGGTGGGTAGGGATGACACAGACGGATTGACAGTATTGTTACTCACGGGAGTACTGTATCCTTGCATTGGCTTGGGACTCTTTAGAGTTAAAGTAACCAACTTTAGGTTCAGGATACACAACTTAAGTAATGTAGGCATGTACTGTAAGCTGTGTTTTCCAAAGCATGTTTCCTATGTTTTCTTAGCATTACTGCTTTGTTTCATGATGCAGACAGAGTTCCTCATTGGCTTGGGCCCTTGGTATGATGACCGGCTGTTTCAATAAACATTTTTGTTGTGTGCCAAGGGCCTGTCTCTGGATATTACTGATTGGTGTGGCAGTGGAGCAGGGGGTTGTCTTTAAAACATGCTTCATAATAACACAAAACAGTAGTATTGTATGTCCCCTGATATGAAGTTGAAAAATATTCCAAATGTAACTTTTAATAGCACCAAGCAGTCATGACCAGAGGGAAAGCCTGTTACTTATTGTCCTAGGAGAAGCCGAGATGAGATGATTCAAAACACAAGAGCTGACAGTTTCAAGTAACTGTAACTAAGCCGGCTTTACAAAGCCCCATTGTCCCCGGACAGAAATCCTTCTGTCTCTGAGCGCACAGCTGTGATGAAATCAAATGTCCCTCTTCTTATTTTCATAGAGACTGTTTCACAAACTGCAGAGTCTCCACAGTCATTGGTCAGAGCCGATTGCTCCATCCTTTTCTACTGTACTCCAGCATTAACCGCTTGTTTTCTAAGTAGCCTGTGGGAAGGTGGGTTCGGTTAATGCAATTTAGGCTTTCTAAAAGTGGAAACATAAAATGATGTAACTATACGCTTTCTACAGACTTTGACAGGTGGTGGAATCAGACAATGACAAACAAAATTCTAGGACTATCACCAGGGATAAATAGGTTCATTAGCAGGCTTCAGCTGCTGTGTTTTATATATTACCACAACAGTAACCCCAAAATACAAATAACTTCACAGTCTACCTGTACAGCTGTGAAGCCACACTCACATTGTAAATGTAGGAACTTTGAGTCAAAATGATCATCCAGCAACTCTGTGTGTGTCTGTTTTGAAGGGAAAGTAATCAGGGATGACTTCCTTGCATTTAAGAGGTAGAAGTACAGTGCTCCCAGCCCTGGGGCACTCTGTAACTACTCCATTAGAAGAGGTCCATAGACCACAGACTCCAAAAGAGACATATTTATTCACAGGGTAGCGCCTGCCATCATTGCATCATTTAGCATAAATAACATATTTTCCAAAAGACTAGACCAACCAGGTGTTTTTGTTGCACTCCTGAAAAGACAATGCAGCTGATATGAATGTAGTAGCACTTTTCCCTTTGTTGGTCACTGGCTAATGAACCTTTGAGATATATAGGAATCCTCTGCAAGGTTTCCCCTCTCAGGCGGTGAGGAAGAGTTTTAGCCTCCATGCCCATCTATTCCTCTGTTTCCATTTTTTCTGCCCACAGCCAGTTGTCCACAGAGGACTATATTTAAACCAGTAACTTTAAGCCAGCCTACGAAATTAAACGATAATGAATGCATTAACACACGTTGCCATTGAGGTCCCTTACCAATACCAGTAATTGTGCAGCCCAGGGAAATCCATACTTCTTCCTGTGACACATTTATTTCAATCTCACCATGTGATCAATTGCCTGGTAATTAGAACAGTGAAACAGGAACTGAGGGATCTGGCGAAGCTTCTGTGCAATACTTCCAGTAACTTCCAGTGCTTTGCATTAGTCTTGATAGAAGGAGAACATTACTACAAATGAGCAATCTTAGCAAGCTTTTCCTGTTGACCTTTGGTTCGTTCTTAGGCAGTATTAAGTGAACAAGCAAACAGAGGTAAGTAACCTGCATAGCTTCCGTGTGTGAAAACAACACAGGGGTCTGTTTTAATGCATCAAATAGCATCTAACAACCAGCACCTTTAACTCTATATTAATACTCCCAGGGAGAATTCAAAGAAATATTCAATTAAATCACTTAATACAATAAATGGATGATGGAGACAGGTCAGTAACTGAGCAGATTTGGGAGTTTTGGAGTGGCAATAATACTTTGCAAGATTAAAAACTGTCAGACTGAAATGTAATTCCCCCCCAAAAATGTTCACTCATATTTAAACTGCACAGGCTTTGCTCGCACTTTTATGTGTTCATTGACGTCAGAAAACCACCTCAGTGAATTGCTTCCTCATGTTTACTGCAGATAAGGTTAGCATTGCTCCTTTCTAAACACTGAAACATCTCAGGAAAAACAGAATTAGATCTTCACATGCTCCGTGCTATATCTATTTTTACGCACATTATGTGCCTCATTTAAATGTTCAGCTGTAAACAACACTAGAAGCTTATTAGCCTCTGATACTTTTCTCCCACTTACAACAAAACACTAGAGCATGTTTGAACCTAAAGCAGTGGGCATTTAAAAAAATGAATTGGTTTATCCAGCAGCTTGTTTATGGGACACCGAATTGTTCCTTTTTTTATACAGCACAGTGCCATTCATTTCAGACCATTTTGCTCTGTCCATTTAGTTGCTGAATTTAATAGCTGCTAATTGTGCTGACTACGACACCTACACTTGTACTGTTTGTCTTCCGTCAGTAAAATGTATGTCGCCTGGTGTTCTTGTGCTTTGTTTGTTCTGTTTTGTTTGGGCGTTTTCAGGGAGTATGCGTCATGTATTCACACAAGTTCCACACTGGGAGCTACTGTACTGTGTGGTTACAAGATAGAGCAGCAAAAAGAAAAAAAACACACACTTCCTCAGCCACAGCAGAAGTGTTCTCTGATACGTGACTTTACTTCCTTCAATACATTTCCTCTTGGAGTGTATTGTGTAACAAGTTACAAACCATAATCTTGGACACTGGAAGGCCTCACGAATTAAACCAGTAAAAAGCTAAGTTGTTAAAACTTTAAACTCTCTTTAGAAATCCTCTATTCATCCAATTGGAAACAATAATATTTCTATACTGCTATAGTATTGGCAACCAATTACTACTGTGTATCTATTGCAGTAAAGTTGTATCCTGATTGATCTAACTTGTGCTCAATTTATGGTACTGGCATTTAGTGTCCTGGGAAGGCATATTGAATTCCTGGGACACCTTCCTCAAAACCGGGACAATCCAGGGAAAACGGGGGCAGGTGGCACCCATAGCTAAGACTCAGGGAAGGTTTTAACAATCTGCACTGCCTCATTCCTAGAACAAGACCAAACCTGGTAGTTTGGACCAAAACAAACTGGTGGGTGGGGTTTATTTACACAAATGCTGCTGTTAGGAGCTTGAAATTGTTTTGAAAACAACAAATACTACTGTGGTGTCAGCTCCTTTAACACAGGGTCTCTGACTCCGGTCTAGGAGAGCTACAGGGCCTTCTGGTTTTATTTTCAACCGAGCTCTCAGTTACTTAATTGAACCAATTATTGGCTTAATTAGTCAAGATTAACATGTGTTGCAGATCTTTAGCCATTGATTATGTAAAGATACCTATAAAAGCTGCAGGATTGGGGGTCTCCAGGACCAGGGTTGGAGACCCCTGCTCTGACAGTAGGTACAGTTATGCACAGTGGCACTGGAACGATTTTAAAAGTGGGGGTGCCGAAAGCCATTAAACAAAACTGTAACCCCTGCATATGATGTAAGCCATGCAAAGCCAACAGTACAGTTATGCACAGTGGCACTGGAACGATTTTTAAAGTGGGGGTGCCAAAAGCCATTAAACAAAACTGTAACCCCTACATATGATGTAAGCCATGCAAAGCCAACCCCCAGCACCCCTAGTTCCAGCACTCTTGGTTATGCAACAAAAGCGGGTGATTGTAAGCAGAACAAAATGTGCACTTCTACCAATTCATTTGAGTGGTGGTCAGGTATCCTGGGGAACCATAAGACTACAAAGCCCCCCCCCCCACCCCCCATCCCCGTATTCCCCTGCTCTTGCTAAATAACCAGATCCCCAATATTACCATATCAAATAATGAAGTCAAATGAATCATATCCCTGCTGATTTATCTGAGTTATAATTTTTCATACAGATACCAGCCTGCATCCATATCCAGGATTACACTGCATTGATACAAATGTTCACATTTCAGACAGAGACAGGCGGGAGATATGCAGCATTTTGTGTTCTCCTTTTTCTTCTCAGAGGCAGAATTAAAGCTTTCATATGTTTTGAATTTTCTAAACATAATTTGCATGGCCATCTGGTTCCATTTTCCACAATTCGAAATAGTTCCTTTGGGTCAGACTTGAAGAACTCAGGAAGAGCCTGGTTTATTTCGTCAAGCCTCATAGCTTAGACAACACACAGGTTTAACTTGCTGATTTTTCCGGCTATGCAAAATGTATTCTGAAAGATTCAAATAAAAATGTAAGCAAAATCAGAACGTCTTTTCCAGTGCAAAATGTGTTTGATACCCAAATCAGAATGTGTGTGCATTATTGTTGTTTTACATTGTGTATTACATTAACAGTGCTTAAATATGATTATCTCTGGATGCAATTTATAATGCTAGACATGATTCCAGTGCACTTTTTGCTAAGCTTTTGAAGTAATGCAGCCCCCCTTTATATATTTAATTTCCCGCGTTTTCTTATAGGCAATTTGATATACTGTTGTTGAACACATACCCTCGTGGGGCATTCTATCTCCACCTACTGCACACTGTGAGGAATGCTGTGCTGTAGGAGTGATGTTGGCCACTGAACTGCCAATCACATGCTTGACACTTATTGCCTTTTAAAGAGACAGGGCTTTTTTTGTTTTGTTTTTTAATGTAACTTTCTTTGCAATGTGGTTTGATTGGACGAACTTATCTGTACCTTAATTATACGGGACTACGTTGTAAAATAAATATAATGTCTCTGTCAAGTTTGTTTGTAATGATTTCTTGTCCTGAAGATTTTTTTTTTTAAATGTCCACAAATTCATAATGATTTGAAAGGGAACACGACATGATTTCCAGTTAATGCATTGGAATGCAGGGTGTTTTGAATTGTTTTTAAATGTAGTCAACTTCATAAACTAATCTTCCATAAAATGTATGTAAAATAATAATAATAATAATAATAATAATAATAATAATAATAATAATAATAATAATAATAATAATAAAAACAGGGATAACTGTTTTTTTTTTTTAAATCTGATCGTCTGATCGTTATAAATATTGTATATTTGTTCTGCGTTCATCTACCTTAGGCAACTGTTGAAACGGTCTTTAGGTGTTTTCTCGAAATCAAATAACTTTATTTCAGTGTCCAAAAGTGCTGGCAACTTTGATAAAGCAAAATACAATTACCGATCTCTTGAAAGATCCCTTTCTCATACTCGTGCTAGTGATGGGACATCCTCTGTTCTTTTCCCCAGCCCCCACTCTGAAGCCTACACCTTTCTCTCTGTAGGGAAGATTTCTGTAATTCTGTCCTATACAGCCTCGGCCTACGTTATTGTACACATTAGCAGAGATCGCAGCTATAGTAACTGGGCCCTTTTATACATCCTGTGTGGACGAACTCAGTCACCTGATCCTTTACTGTCACTTCAGAATTTAATGAATGTTCAAAGATCTATACCACAAAAAACAAACACAACCCCCCCCCCCCCCCCCCCCCCCCCCCATAAGGCTTGATTATTACCACTTGTTAAAGTCCCCTAGAAAACTATATCAAACGCAGATCTATTCTCATTGCAACAGTCATTTGTTGAGCTATACAAATAACTAAATAACTAAATAATAGCTATTGACGGGGGGGGGGGAGTAATCATAACTGCATTTAGTTACACATTCACTTGGATTATTCCCGATAATGTATAAAAAGAATGTTAGAAGAGATAACATTTAATCTAAGAACGGTGTAATGAAATTTAAACGATTGACTGTCAATAATTGACACACAGGTGTGAAAATAACATTTACGTAAGGGAACAAATACAAACATACTGCGTCTTTAAATCATACAATGTAAAACTCCGCCTTCTCGATGACGTAACAGCTGTCAGCAAACCCCTTTAATTGGGACTGTCAGAGAGTGGTTGCAGGAAATGACAAACTGGAGGGAGCAGAGCTGAATGGTTATAACATGCTGAAATATCATCTGCACTGTAAATCCAAAATACTGACACCATTAGCGCGTGCAGCTGTACAGTTGTGCTTAAACTAGCAACCAGGAGGGTTGCACGGTGAACACCACAAGGACCTCAACATTTCAAATCGTAAAAAAAGAAGAAAGGGATTGCATCAGCCCGATTCACAGAGGAATAAAAATAAATAGTATTCATGTTTTTAACGTCCTAATTGCAAAGTCCATATAGTATTACGCTGCTAGATCGGTGGACTTCGTACTGTATCTGACTTTTTGGAAGGGGTGCCTCTTTAGTGGTCGGATTAGCTTGAATATATTTTTCTTCATTACCAAAAAACACCCTGCGTATATTTTCCTCATGAAAAATAATCTTTGGAGCAGCTCCCGGGACATGACCATGATGATGCCGAGCAAAAGCGTGGAATGGCTGCAGGAGGAACTGGAGTCCGGGGGGAGCTCGCTGCTCCTGCTGGATTGCCGGAGCCACGAGTTTTTTGAATCGTCTCATATAGAGACAGCCATCAACCTGGCCATCCCGGGACTCATGCTCAGGAGGCTGAAGAAGGGGAACTTGCCTATCCGGTCCATCATTCCCAACAACGAGGATAAGGAGAAGTTTGTGAAACGGTGCAAGACTGATACAGTGGTGCTGTATGACGAGGCCACCTCTGACTGGCAGGAGAATGGAGCGGCTAGCTCCGTGTTGGGGCTTCTCCTGCAGAAACTCCGAGATGACGGGTGTGAGGCTTATTACCTGGACGGTAAGAACAGCTGCATGTGTATGGCATCAAGCAGTCCGCCTTTCAACTCTGTTAGTTGCAGTGACCCTTAATGAACTAGTGAATGGACTTGCCATGCACCAATACGAGGCTTTTGTGACTTGTGAAAATGAAACATAATGCATTTTTGGGGGGGTGCTTTTTAGGATCAATCACACACACCCTTTACCTACAAAAAGGTTTATTTGAAACAAGTGTTTAAATTTAAACGTCTATTTTTTTTTTTAAATAAAAAAATAAACTTAAATATTTTTAAGAGATACAGTTGTATCTCTGTATCACTTACAATAATAATAATAATAATAATAATAATAATAATAATTATAATTATAATACTTATGCAAATAATATAATACTGCAAACGTTTGTCCACACGTTGCAAGATTAAGTCCATGACCACCAGGTGGTCTCTGTTGAATCAACTTATATGTAGGTACTATTTAATAACTCTGTGACACGTCCTTGGCAACCGTCTTTAGAATTTAAATATACGAAATAAATTAATAATTATAAACATTCTTAAGTTCAAATTTTACGTACCTTGTTTGATAGAGGGGTGTATATATATATATATATATATATATATATATATATATATATATATATATATATATATATATATTATTATTATTATATATTATTATTATTATTATTATTATTATTATTATTTTGTCGAAACATTATGGTGCAGGTTTCATTCCAAACACACCGATAGTCAAGTAGAAACTTTTCAATGTCGATAATCCTAAATAGGATTGTCAGTATGTTCTTCAAATCGATCGTGGGTTTGTTTCACGAATATTTGCTTAAAATGTTTAATTTTAAAACGCAGCAACAAAACAGCCGCATCCTACAGCAATGCTGTTAGTGTTTCCAAAGTATTTAGTTTCCTTGCATAGTGTAATCTTAGCAATGAAACTTTGTAACACTCAAAACTAGGGCTCAAGGGGGAAAAAAAAACAAAACAAAACAACTTAAGTTTAGTATTACAAAAAAGTTACTTTTGAAGGACAGTGTAAGGATATTAAATGTATTGGATGCTTTAGGGGTGATACTTTCAAATGACAGTAGAATCACTTTATAAAGTATTTTGTTTCAGAACGTAACGTTTCTTAAATGTACACACTGTCAATCAATACAGTCTATTCTATATAGTATTAAATATCACAAAAATAAAACCAGTAAGTATTAACTTGTGTTTGCAAATCGGCATTTCAAATGTAATAATTGCGTAACATTTAAACGCGCAAAGGTTACGAATCTGTAGAGCGAACTTTGTGAAAGAATGTACCGGAGACAAAGATGTTTTCAATTAAAATTCCAAAATGGCTTCGCCATGTTGTCTTCCTTGAGGAAAAAGCCCTGCTTTTCATGAATTGCCAGCTAAAAATCCGAGGGGGTGGGGGGAATCATTGATATACACTCCTTAACAGAAACCGTGCTGGTTTTTAAAGTGCAAACCACGTTAATAACAAGTTCGTCTTGTGGGGGTTTTTTTTTTTTTTTTTTTTTTTTAAAGCTTTTATAGCCTTTTGTTTTGTTTTGTTTTGTTTTTTTGAGACTTCCTTGTCATTCACAAAAAAAAAAAAAAAATCATTCAGAAGCAGTCTAAAACAGTCGAAGCAGTCTTGTCTATATGTTTTTTTTTTGTGATTGTACGTTGCTATTGATATATTTGGAATGTTTTAATACACAGAATTGCTGTTTTTTAATGTTCTTTATTGAAATAAGCTTTACTACAGTGGTGTACTCGGAGGGAAGCTACACTAAATGAAATACACATCTGGACTTTTAAATCCCTCTTATGAACTTAACATAATGGCTAAATAATATTCTTAAAAGAATAAACTATGTTGTCTGGTTTTGTAACAAACCAGCCCAAACGATCTTAGCATGTGCAGTACAGTGTTATATCTGTTGTTTTATACTGTGGAACAGGCTATTATTATGTTTAATTTACTAGCATTCAAGTACAGTAAATATTTATTAAAGTGCTGGGCAATCAAGTTAAGCGTAATCTCAGGACAGGACTGTGTGTGTTGACAGCTATTATTTAAAAAGTAAATAATAAAATTGATAAACATTTGAATGTCAACCTAACTTAGTATGTCTTTGTACAGTACATGTGAAAAAATAAAGCTGCAAGTCATTTTCAATATATATATATATATATATATATATATATATTATATATACACACACAATTTGAAATATTTTGTTGTTTTATTTCTCTTAGGTGGATTTAATAAGTTTCAGACAGAGTACTCTGAGCACTGTGAGACAAGTCTGGACACCTCTTGTCCCAGCAGCTCTCCCCCAATGCCTGTGCTGGGTCTGGGAGGACTGCGGATAAGTTCCGATTGCTCCGATGGGGAGTCAGATCGGGAGCCCAGCAGTGCCACTGAGTCAGAGGGAAGCCCGTTGCCCAGCAACCAGCCGGCCTTCCCAGTCCAGATCCTCCCGTACCTTTACCTGGGCTGTGCCAAAGACTCCACCAACCTTGACGTGCTGGGCAAGTACGACATAAAGTACATCCTGAATGTGACACCCAACCTGCCTAACATGTTTGAACACGACGGTGAATTCAAGTACAAACAGATCCCCATCTCTGATCACTGGAGTCAAAACCTTTCTCAGTTCTTCCCAGAGGCCATTTCTTTCATTGGTAAGTAACTCGTCATACTCCTTGAGCGATGCATTTATCTTGAGTTCCTTTCCGCCTTGATGTGTTTACGCTTTGGGTTGTTTTCATTCTTTTACTTCCTTCCTTACACCCCTGCATGTTCTCAGAAAGCTTCTCACAGTTGTACTGTTTTACACAAACCCCATCCAGTCTTAAAAAAACTATTTAAATTATTCTGCCTGGGTTGGCAAGTGCGCTTTGGGCTGTCTTGGCATGAAAGCTGCTATACAAAATCAATTTGATTGATTGAACTCGGCCTTAAAAATACTACAAGGGTTCTAAAATGCTGAACTACTGAGCTAAGGAGAGATAAACAGCAATTATACTTAATTTCTCTGATTAATTCATACACAGACTATAATGCTGTCATTACTATTTCAGTCTGTCCTCCGCTGTTGACGACTTCTTCAAATTACTCATCACTTTTGTATCAGGGAGGTGAATGTTGCTATCTGTTCTGTTATCTGATAGCAGACTCATTTAGAGGATAATGCGAGGGCTGCATATATCTGACTGTTGCTTTTTCATGTACGGGACAGTCTGATGAGGTTTACCTCTGGCAGACAGACTGTTTGCTTGAAGAACGACAATGAGATTGTCATAGGTGATGTGTGGGGAAGTTTAGAATGAGTTTCCAGCAAACGCCTGTACGATCTGAATGACATAAAATTGGTGGGGCGCGGTTCAGAAGATGACCATACACTCCACATGAACATGAATGGGCAATTTCCACATGAAAACCTGCAAATGACTGCATATACTTGTGCATTGAATAATACATGCATACCATGTAGTTTGGTTTTGTTTGGAGGGCAGGCAGCTGTCTCCTCCAGCACTGTTCAGCAAAGCAATTCAGTAAGTCAAGTTCACCTTGCACTGCGTAACAAGTTGGTAGACTGAGGTATTTAAATATTCATGTTATGTGTCAGCTCCATGGTTAATTCATATTTTTATTACAGCTTTGCACTAAAACACAACTCAAAAAGAGTACAGTATACAACTCTGTGGCGCATTAAAGTTATTTTGAATTGTATTGGAATTTTGCACAATCTACACAAACTGCAGGATTTACAGGCTCGCAGAGTAAAGACTGCTTTCATCCAGTGTCACTCGCATGCATCCCACCCCACACACACACACTCATTACAGTTTTGTTAATCTATTAAAGCCTTGTACTAAATATATTTTTTTAAGAAAATATATTTAGAGGGTAGGCTATCTTGTGATCAAGCCTTAATTGCAACGACTTTGGAATGTGTATCGACATTGACAAAAATATAACTCCAGGCCAGACAAGTACTTGCCCGTCTAATTAGATTTGAATCTATCGGTATGGTAAATCTCCACCATGGGTCTGGCCAAGGAAGAATAAGGATCACCCCCTATTGTTTTTCATCCAAGGGAGAGTCCCTGTGCAGTATGTGTCAGCGGAGATGATGCTGCTTTTGTCCTTGAGTGTTATTTTTCCTTTTGTCTTTGTTTCCTTTAACCTTTCAGTGCCCTCAAACGCAGAGGCTATCTCCTGTTGTGACTGTCCTGCACAGGGCAGTGAGCCATCTTCCTGAAATAAAGCAAGTCCAATAGACACCTCCAAACTATAAAAGAAAAAAATAACGTTCTGGTCGGACAGCTAGGGCTGCGTGTAAATCTGGTAGTATACGTAAAGCTCTCGCACACATTTGTCTTATTGTGTTTTTTGTTTCAAAGATTCGGTTACAGTAGCAATTGTAATGTTTTGCTTGACTTCATTTAGGGAAGTGTTGCTTCTGCTTTCTGTGGCTTGCCTGGATTAACAGCCACTGAGCTGTACACCTCAACTATCTGGGAATTTCTAACTGTCTGAAAAAATAATAAAACCGTAAAAAGGATCTTACTTGTTACTGTACATCTTCTGTTGTCCCAGCTTACTGTATGTCCCCACAAAGTTTAACAGGGCGTTCAGCCCAGATTTGAAAGCTTCGTGCTTTAAATGTGCAGCATGTTCTGTGTGACCTGTACTGTCATCCAGAAAGCACATGGGTTCTTTTTATATGTCTCTAGTGCAGCCCTGCATGTACAACTATGGTGATCTTTACCCAGGGTACAAATGTACTTCCTGTTAGTGAGTTCAGCAGTAGATTAGATTACAGTTCATCTTTTCTGTCAACATTTTCCAGTGCCTGCATTTTTATTGATGTCATAGAATATGTTTTTTTTTTCAGCAGTGAGTGTGGTTCATATTGGCAAACAACCCTTTTAAACATGTACATAGAGATTAGGAATGTTTGTCTAGCTTTTAAGGCTGTTCAGAGCAATGTTTATTTATACAAAGAGCCACTGTTTCAGAAAATGACCCACTCTGAAGAAAGCTGAAAGGTCAATTCAGTAGGGGGAAACCGTTACTAGTATTAGACTATTTCAGACTAACTTCATATTGAATAAGTGGTTTAGAAACAAGCTCTTCTACTGAGGCGAAACATGTACTGCACTTTATGGCTAATTAAACTTAAAATGAACGCCAAGATCCTCTTTAAGAATGGCTTGTAATTGTTGTAGTACAGAGAAACAGGTTCTTACAGTCCGCATAGACATCTGTGGGTTAGGGATTTGTGAATTTAGTCTCACTGCAATGGAAGACAGGCTAGATATAATTAGTCCCCTGGGCTGGCTTGGTGTCTTCAGCGGGTATAGTTGATCATAAACTCTGCTTGGTAGTAAAGAAGAGCTATGAAGTCCATAATAAGCAGCTGCAGTAGCATTAGCAGTAGCTGCACAATCCCAGGGTTTGTCTGCAGGGTATACAACTGGCACAACTAACAACAGAAATCCATTTAAACTAAAGCAGAACAAACATGCTACTGCTGCCGAACCCTGGCATTGATCGGTTATGTTGCCCACCGGCAAAATAGGGACACTTATGGGCATCATGATAGCTTGTAAGAACTTTGACTCCTGTAGGGTTAACCAAAAATTTAGCTGGCATTTTAACTGTTTAGTCCGAGTGGGGAGCGGTTTCCCTAATCTGTGGATTTTCTCTGTGTTTGTTGTTTGTTCATCTCATTTCCTGTTTATTCTTGTCTTTTTCATTCCCTCTTCTGCTTTCTGCTTAATGGAGGGGGGGGGGGGTACTTTCATGTACATGGTTGAAATGACAGGAAATGGAGAATTACTTCGCCCACGTAATGTAAAACCAAATTTTTTGAAAACTCGGCCAGTACTTCAAAGACAAGTGTTTTTAAAATGAATTCTGAAACATGGTGACGGAAATGCAGTGTGGCCTGATAGCATCCTGTTTTAACCTGACTAATGTGTTTTATTTATTTTTGTTTTACTCTCAGTGCATCGAGTCCCAGCTGTTCTATTTAAGCATTAAATCGTCACCACTCCGGCACTAACCAGGGTCATGTACACATAAATGGAATACAACCACACATCCTACAACTATTACAAACAGACAGGCAGGATACTGGGTTAACTGCCTTTAAAAAGAAGCCCCCAAAAATCAACTAAACACCTTGCTGTGTACTTTTCCACAAGTGCGATGGGGGTGGGGGGGGGGGTGGGGGGTCACACGGCACGGCACAGCACAGATTGACTGTTCTGCCCTCCTGACGTTATAGGAGTATATACTTTATACAGTATGAAGACCAATCTTTTTTTTTCTCTCTTCCATTAAAATCTCAGCCATCAAGTTCTCTGCCGCTCCTGCAAAGCACTTTTCAAATGGTTAACCACCTTTTTAAATTGAAGAGGTATGCTGGATGCAGCAATGGTCAACGTTTTTGTACAGTGTCTTTCACAGCATTGCCATTCGGATCCCTTTAAAACAGCTTAGTGTTTATTGAACACTCCAGGAGCTCAGAAACAGAACTCGATTTCCTTACAGTGAGCTCAGAAACTTTTACAGATCCGACACTGGATTTGTTATGTATGCTCCACATTGCTGAATGTCACCGTGTAGTCATAGAATGTTTTTAGAATGTAAAATTCTGCTTTTGAGAGTCTTTTTATAGCCAGTTCTTGCACAGAGCATGTGACTGAGGAAACTCTGCTTCATAGTTGAAGTCCTTCTGATAAATGAAGTCTGAGACCATATTTGGTTCCTGTTAATCTGTTGATCTATTGCAAACCGCAAATAAACTGGCCATTCTGTGCATGGAAAGTAGGTCAGTCCACACAATCCTCATTATAAATCACTTGGAAAGCAAGAAGTTTTTGGCTGTGAGGCATGCTCTGTAATGAAGTGGACTCATACAGCTCAGAAGTGAATCAGAAGTGAATCAGGTTCCACAGCCCTTTCTGATATTGTTATTTCTAAATAAATAACAACTCCTACATTGTTATATCTCTGGTCTTGCCTGGTACATCTAGAACACACTGGATAGGATGGGAGGGATGAAAAGTAGTCAACTACAACATCCTGTTGAAAATGGAGCACTGTTTTTGGGCAGGATCCATATGACCAGCACAGATAGTAACTTTTAAAAAAAAAAAATTATTGCAGAAGTGTCTTTTAAAAGTAGGGCTGCTGCACGAAGTACATGGGAATTGGTTTGTTATAGATAAACTATAACCATGCTCCTTTTTCCATTTGCAGATGAGGCTCGTACACAGAAGTGTGGGATCCTGGTACACTGCCTTGCAGGGATCAGCCGCTCAGTGACTGTCACTGTGGCCTACTTGATGCAGAAGCTCAACCTTTCCCTGAACGATGCCTATGACTTTGTGAAGAGGAAAAAGTCCAACATCTCGCCCAACTTCAATTTCATGGGCCAACTCTTGGACTTTGAGCGGACTCTGGGGCTGAATAGTCCCTGCGACAACCGGACGCCCAGTGACCAGCTCTACTTCACTACACCGACCAATCACAACGTATTCCAGCTGGACACTCTGGAGTCCACATGAAGGTGGGGGACTGGCTAGGTGCCTGAATGTTTTTCTCATCTCCTTAAGTATTTCAAACCTCTTACCAGGTGATCTTGGTATGTACTACAGGTTGGAGCAGCTAGATGCCTCTGCCTGCTGCTTGGAGGGCTTTACCTGCATTTCTAGATGCCCTGACACTACTTGAGATGATTAAGAAATGGCTTCTCTTGCCTTTTGACTGGGTTATTGTTAAAAAAAGAAAATATATATATTAAACTGAAGTATGCTATCCAAAGCTTCTTCAGAGACTGCTTACCTGAGAGCAGTGGACTGTTTCAAAGGGAGAGGTGGAAAGAGCCACAGCGCAAGTTAACTTATTAGAGAGACTTACACACTTGACCTCACAAAATGGATGGTGCCAACGTAGTAGTGTCTGGTTGGAGCATACTGCTTATTGAGGTAATCACACTCTACTGAGTGTAGGGTCTGGACTTGATCGAACCCAAATGTGTCCTAGATTGTAACTAAAAAAAGAAAAAGAAAGAACTTTGTGAAAATCTGCTTGTTTTTTTGTTTTTTTTTCTATGTTTGTATTGACCTAATGCAGTTTGCACAGTTGTGAAGCCTTTCACATCCTGGCACTTAAGCTGGTACTCCACAAAGATAAAGAGACACTTGCTTGTTCTCCTGCCTGCCAGTCCAAGGATACGATCGCGCCATGCAGCTGGAGCGTCCGTGGACTGGGAGAGGCGGATGCATTTACTTCAAAGCTCATTCTTCCTTCACTGCTTAAGAAAGATGGACCGCTTCAAACCTCCGCTTCCTTAAAGAAAGCATGGTTCTGGGTTGCCTCATTATGCACACAAACCGTGGAGCTCTGATTGGATATCATTCAGCTGTCTCTGCTCGCGTCCAAAACCTTGAGGTTGAGAGGAGGATGAAGGGCAGGGTGTGGGTGAGTGATGCAGCTTGCCAGTTTCGTTCGGAACAACAAGGGCGTTTTTTTTGTTTTTTTTTAAACTACTGTTGCTGCTGCTACTCCAAGGCCCAGACTTTGCAATGAGGAAGTGGAAGACCTTAATCAAACTGCCAACAAAAAGAAAGCGAGAGAGGGGATTCTTCCAGGAACTGGGAGACACCAGGGCCTGTTCAATCAAAGGGTTCTCTGCAGAGAAGGGACTGTTGCTTTAGGCTGGCCTTATTATTATCTATTTTAGAATGTTCTTCTGCTGACTGTTCAACATAATATTTGTATTTCACTTAAAAAAAGAAAAAAAATACTACTAATAATAATAATAATGAACATTGCGCTTGAACGTTTTATAAACAACTTCAACGGTGCCCACAAATTTGTTTGTAATGGGACTGAAACTGTTGTTTTTCTTAATCTCGGAAAAACACATGTTTTGCTGTATTTTCTTAAATTAACAACAAGCCTCTTTTTTTTCAATTCAGCCACTTTTGTAGAAGATTTTCAAGAAATACAGCTTAACAGCTTCAAAGCTGAGGTAGTTTTCAATCCTGTGGTGACAAATGTGGATTTACATCTTCCGATCTTGAGGGCTGTATTCATAAACTTGCTGTATTATGTGTTAGCTTGCTAAGAAAGTTATTAAACTGGCCTGAATTTAAAAAAATAAATAAATAAATAAATAAATAAACAAAATGTTGCATATTGCTAAACCAATGTTAGGTTTTATGAATATGGCTCCTTGAAAGAAGATTGAACTGACTAGCACACATTTTTTCATGTTGGACACAAACCTGGCCTTGTCTGTCTAAGGTGGCTAAGAGTACAGTTGGCAAACCATCTTGAAAATGGTAGACCCCACGATTGAAATTTACTTTAATGAGGAGACCACTTTTTGTACATTTTTTTCAGCCGCTTTTCTTGTGGAGGAATGTTTGTGTCTTTGTATTAATGTTAAGAGAAACTTAAACATGTTTCTCTGTTTAGTGCCAGCGCACAGGAAGGCAAGTTTCTGTGGAATTTATTGTAGCTTGGAGAGCAAGAGTGAGTGAGACAGAAAATAGTATAGAGACAGAAATGAGTGTAAAAAGTATTCCTTACCTCACTCAGGACATTTTCAGGGATTTTTTGGATCTGCATCGTGTTACAGTGTAAAATGTTAAATAACTGTTTATGTGCTGTACACATTTTTTTTTAAGATGCAGTCTACTTATGTGTGTAAATATGGGCTTGGTAGTAGGGTAGTTCTACTGTCTTGATTTTATGAAGGATCTACAGAATGACGCTATATATTGTATAGTATACAGAACCCAACACAAAACTTGTTTATACTGCAAATAAATATTGAATTATTTTTTCTTTAAAATTTTGCAATGTGTGATTCTTAGAAGTCCAAACTAATCCTGTTAAAGTAATTGAAGCTAACAACAGTGCCATACATTTGTTTTTTCTGTCATAAACATTTTGTTATATAAGTCTCAAATGTGCTGTGTTGAAAAAACAAAAACAAAACAAAAAAAAGCTTTGTATTATCATTTTTAAAAATGGTAGTATACTAGGATAAAGAAAACTCTGATGCAAACCTTGCTTGCACTTTCACCTGGAGGGTGCATTTATCCCCACCCCTTTACTGGCTTCAGCTGCTTCCCCTTTTTAACTGACATGCATTCAACCTATAGCATTACCCAGAAGACCTGACAGAGGGAGTAAAGCAGTAACAGATATCCTGGAAAGTAAGGCAGAGAAACTGTACTTTCTTAACCTGGTGTAGTTCCAGGTGTCTGTTTTTAAAATACAAACCCGTCTTTGCTATAACATGCTTCTTTAAAAGCCACACATTTCAGACCTAGGTAAATGGAAGTGCAGAATGGGTAATATGTATGGAAATATTTTGTAAGCTGTAATTATATTAAGAATGCAGGTGAGAGTTTTAATAGCAGCCTGTAACAACCCACCCACCCAGTTGGAGAGCAGATGGAAGCTAGCAGCAGTTGATAATCCCAAACAATCCAAAAACACAGACCAGATCTGGAAATGTTCCATGTCGTTGTGACACATATGAAGAAAAAGGAGAGATGATATATTTGATAAAAAAAATAAGAATCTAATGTATTGCTATCCTTTTTTTTAAATGTAGCTTTTAAAGTTTTTTTTGTATCCTTTCAGAACAAAGATTGTATTCTTAGCATTAGCTTCATAAATCTATCTCATGAAACTGGCCTTCTGAGTCTTGTAACAATTCCTACTGGCTGTTTATAAGCCAATTGAAAGAGGATTGATAGAGACAACTGTGTACTTTAGATTTCTGTGTCAGAACCATTTTGTCTTGTCATACCGTGAGCGGTTTGGTCTTGATTCTCTATTCCTGCCTGGGCTTGCCTGCCTTCCCTGAACAACTGCTTCCTGTTAGCTAGCAGCAGCGTACCACACTCAGAAAGGACCTAATGGGTTAGAGGCTTCCTCCCTTTCACAGCTTGAATTCCACAATACAATGCTTTTAGTAGCTTTTCCTTTGGGAGATTCATCTGAAAACTATACAGGCTATAGGAGGTCACTTTTAAAATGATCTTGTATCATTTAGTGATTTCATTTTTTCAAGCTATCTTCACCATTTACAGAACATTGTACAGTATTGTTGTTTTCATCTTGACTGACTAGTTTCAATATTACGCCAACCCAAAAGAGTGACCTGGTCATAGACATCTGTTGTTTTATTACAGGAAACCCAAAAGGCAGTAAGCAGGATTTCTAAAAACAACACAAAGACCAGCCTATACTTTACTCAGTCAGATATATGTAATACATGTTTGTTTTCAGGGCAGCTAACTTATATCTCCTTATTAAATCCAGTTACTTGTAGGTAACATCAAGTCGGGTTTAAATGACAAATAGCAAATGAGGCAGGGGCTGTAGGATTGCTGGCAATAATATATTAAACTGATCTTTCATGATCAGAACTATTTATGGGACAAGAAATGACACACAGCTTTTTGTTGAATGTGCTGATTAGCTGTACCATACATGGACGGCTGTGTCTTGAATAAAATGTGATCTATCTGAGCCCGTTTCTCTAATTCTGTCACAACTTGTCCTCCAGTCTTTCTTGAACTTCTCTTATTATGGTGAGCGCAGCTGTTGCTTCTACTTTGACACCCACTTGCTCCTTTCCTCTGACATATGTGTTGAATGTCCAGCGGTAGCTGTATCTAGAGACAGGTATACCGAACATTGTAACCTGCAGCTCAGCAGATGATTAAGAGAAAAAGTTAATAGAAAAAGTCAGTGGAGCAAAGGTTACTTGATGTTTCCAGCAAACAGCAGTGTGACCTTGGTAAGATAATATGTTATATGATAACATGCATGGTATATTTCTAAACTAGCATACTTCTACCTCAGTTCTTATTCTTTATAGCTATATTTATCTTTTACTACAGTTACTCCTCAGTAAAGATCCATGCTGATCGATCCCATATCAGCCAGCTGAATGGCCTGGCTTGTTGTGAGTGTTCACAAGCCATAACTATCGGACCAGATCGGAAGTAATTCACGCTTCCTGGTGATTGAAGTGACGTTTCTGCTAATGCTGTTTGGTATCCTAGTAACAGCGGCCTGTGCCTGGGACTCCAATGCTGTTGAATGCAGTCACAAAGTCCATTAAAGTCATTCTAGAACTCTGTGATAGAATCCCTTTCAACACAGTAGTTGAAATAGAGTTTGATCTGGATGTGATTGCCTACAGACTGGGCTGCCGATGGCATTAACAAACACATAAAGGAGAAAAAAGGTTATTCACAAAGGGACGGGCCAACTTTCAAACTCCATCCCCACCCAGTTACCGAAGTGTAAATTCATCACCCATAACAAACAGAAGTACATTAACATTCAAATATAGTAGCTACAGTAAAGGCCTGGAGAGCCATTGGCACTAGACGGCTGATGTGTTTTTGACGCATGTCCTTACCATGCTGTGCCATGCATGTTAAGTTATCTTTAATAATCATGTTTATTGAATAACAGGAAGTTCAAGTTCCTGTTTAACATTTACTTGTAACACATACATACAAACCGAAATAGTTTGCTTGCATATTTTTCTCCGTCACTCCCTTCACTTGTGCTGCTTCAATCCTAATACGGCTGAAGTCCGTGTATGAGAGGAGTGGTCTGTTATCAGTTCTCAGTCAGTCGCATACGCTGCCTGCCGGTTGCTGGCTGGTTTCCTGTATCCCTGTGGTTTATGACAGAACTCTGCCATGTGACAGATATACATCCGATCTATCTTACCACAACTGTTCCTCTTCCTTCCTCTGCCTCTTAAACACATTTGAGAAATAGAGCGAGCGAGAGAGAGAGAGGGAGGGAGGCTAGGATACAGACTGAAATGTCGCTCTTCAGATTTTATTCTGAGCACAGTACTGTTTTCTTCCGCCCATTGGTTTCCTCTGATATCTGAGGACTCCTAATTTCCATTTTGGCTTCAGATCGCTACTGCTTGTGGCTGTGAACACAATGCCGGATGGCTGCTGACCTTGCCCTAGTAAAGCTGCATTTTATATGTCTTCCGATATCATCATCTGCTGCTAGAACAGTGAAATATCAGCTGTAACTGTGTTTCCTTTCCATTAGAGCGAGAAAATGAATTACAAATGCTTATGTATTCAACTCAAAGAACAAACCTTCATTGTGACAGTTTGATACCACTCCTCCAACACTGGAAAAAACAACAAGAAGATGCTTATGGCTACAGGGAAGTCAAAATGACAATAAGAAATCTAATTAGACACATATATATATATATATATGTATAATTATTACTCAAATTAAATATTTGATATTATAATTTATATTATAAATACATTTAAACACTGCTTATTGTACTGTTCACACAATAAAAACAATTACTGATCAAAACATTTCACTTGTAATGGGTTAAGGTTTTACTGCTAGTGTTTTTTGTGTGCCAAGCGCTACTCTATCAGTTAGTAATTCTTTGTTTTGTGTTACAGTCCCTCTAAGAATATACAGAAGTTCATCTGTCGATAGGTTCTGAACAGTTCACACTCAACAGGAAGGAGTGTGATTACCACTCACACAATCCCAATCCTTTATTCCAGACGATGAGACCAAGGGATCAATCAAAAATAGAAAGAAGCCACTTTTAGGCCTCTCCAGAAGAGTTTGCTGCCTCTTACACGGATTTAAAAAAAATCCACACTGGAGACAAGAAGAGCCTGGTTTATAAAGCTTTCACTCTGGAGTGGAACAGGGTGCAGGCTGGGTGTGAACCAGCGATCCCACACACTGCACGCTAGCATCTTACCCACAATACAAAAGGCTCATCTGCATAGAGCTTTTTACCTTATCCCGCTACATAAGTTTTCACCACTTTTTTTTTTCCTCAAGAAACCATGATGACAATTTTATTTAATAAATAACCAGAATAAGGCATTTGTTTAAGAAATCATAAAGATAAACTTAGGAGTATGTTTTACAAGCAAAACCGTTTTATTTTCTCGAAGAACTAAGAAAAAGCTGTCCATACCTACCGCTTTTTATATATAAAAATTCATAGCTAGCTGCTTTTATTTTGTACATTAATAATGTATAAGAAGGTTGCTAACCCTAACCCTAACCCTAACCCTTCACCACAATATAAATCAAAACCTGTTACTTTTGTGTCCCGAAAGGCAAGCATGAGATATGTTCCTTGACAAAAAAAAAAAGAAAAACAAACTTTAATTATTTTTTGTTGCATATTTACAAAAGGTAAACTTTCCAACCATTGCTGCTTTAATGACCATAGTGGGACTTTATGTTCATGAGTAATGTCTCAGGAATGAGATGCCAGGATTCTTGTCTGGGTGCCCAACATCCTTAAGTGGAAAGTCTAGTTTTTTGGCCTTTAACTGCTGTCTGCAAAGCTGGATGGCTCCCAGCTGGCTGGGAATCAGTTCTTTTCAAATCTATTAGACACAGAACAAGTTTCTCTATTTTTTACCTTCCTTTTTCTAACAGGCCTATTGAAAATGGAAACCAAAGGATGGCTTTGAGAATAACAAGAAGAGCAACTGTCAAAGGTGAATAGAAGGCTTTATCCTGTTCCGAATCCTCTATTCCTGTCAGCTATCCCTTAGCCCCAGTCCACTAGAAACAGTCCTGTTTCAGTATTTTACTTAAAACCTATGCTGAGTACTATAGACATGGTTTAGAGAACCTACCTACGTTTTAATAATGTATAACAAGTAAAGGTTTAGAAATAATAAACATAACCACACAGACACCTTAACTCATGACTTTATTAAGAACCCAAATAACCGCTGGATTAGTCTGATAATATCAAGAGAACAATATGCAAGCCTATGAACTAATGCATTCAGTCCAAACGTGTAGCCCATTAAATCTATTAGCTGAGTTACAGAGAGCAAAGCTCATTATGTTTCTAATTAGACGCAAAGCCTGTTGACATTTCACTCAAAAAACATTTCTTTTCATTTCATTTCATCGGCGCAGAATAGATTGGCTAGACCTTATTAATGCAAACCCCACGGTATTATTCAATTGAGTTTTCCTGTCATTTGCTCATTGTATTCTACTCCTCAGATCAAGAAAAGCACTGTCAGCTGCTTTTTCACACTTCTCTTTTGGGGGCCCAATCTTACAAGCGCTACTCAGACCAGCTCATGGTTAATGGAAGACATAGGAGTAAAATATGACTTTTGTACTGGCTCTGAAGAGACGCTGGAATTGTGGTCTTGCTGTGCCATCTTTTCCAGGCAACAGTGAAGACAGAGCGAGGATGGAGACAAAGTGTGCATGTCACTTCCTTTGGCACAGGAAATGGAGAAATAAAAAACACAGAATGTGGCGGACACAGGAGCAAATGTAAATATTTACTAATCAATGACAAGCCATTCCTCCAATTGACTAGCGGGAATAAAGCCAACCTCTGTTCCTATTCTTTAAGAAAACTACTGATGCTGTACCTGGATTAATGTATTCTTGCCTCCCCCATCCCTCCCTCAGCATGGTAGCGGTAGTAAAAATCTCACATACTACAGAGCTTACTACCTTTACAGCCCTCTCCCTCCCAAACCTTCTCAATTTTAAGAGAGGAAAAACAAGTTTGCGTGTGTGTACGCGTGAGAGGAAGACAGAAGAATGACACTACACCACAGGCAGGCATTCTACAAGTACATCTCGAGAGATTACAGGTGCGTTTTTCATGAAGATGAGTGGCAGAGCGACATAATCACACAGGCGTCAGGACCCCTGTTGACTGCAGCCTGGTAGCCTCTGGGTGCCAATGTGTTAATTGGTCAATTTGAATTCTTGTCTTCTAGCTGCCTGACTAGCTGCCTTGCCCTGGGAGGATGTTGTTGTAACATATTAAAAGGTATTAAAGGGATTCGTCATCTCATCTCCATGCTCTTAATATTACATTTCCTACCTGTGAAATGCTGTAGTTTCTAATACAGTTAACAATTTTTTTTATTGAGCACTGCATCTTCATCCTGGAAAATTACATTCACTCAATTTAAGTCAACATCATCACAGCGGCCATTAAAAAAAAAAAAAAAAATCAGAAACAAAATCAAAACAAAATTTGCGGTTATTAAAAGGGCAAAAGTTGACTCAATAAAATGTGTTTCCAAATTCTATGAATTGTGATCCAGGTACGTTTGTCTTGTAATCATGTAAGGAATGAATCGGTATGGAGCATAATAAAGTGTTTACATCAGTCTTCTTAATGCATTCCTCGTTATCTGGCAATCAGCATATGTTACTGTTGAAAATGCCTTAATAGCCACAACATCCTGTGTACCATTAGATATGTAAGGTTGAATTGTATATGTTTACTAAAACCATTGTGAACCCTCTCCTCCAAGTAAGGAGCCAAGAGCAACAAAATATGTGATGTATAGTGAAATAAAATGCCAAAACCAGGCACTCTGGCAATGTAAACATTTTTACAGAATTAGATTATGCCATCATGAGAAAACTGAATTCAGTACATACTCTGTTTATTGTTGCTGAGCAGAGTTTAAAATGGCAGTTTCATGGAACGTGTGACTTGCTGTAGCATTGCATACTGGGATACTAAACCATGTCCAGAACCAACCCTGTCAGTTTTTTGCAAAAATATATGACGCAAGAATGGATGTGCTGAACAGTATGACTGTGGTGGGGTTCACCCTGCCCCTGTAAGCATTTTGTTTGTTTTCCATTTGTGTCGTGTTATTATTATGGAAATGTATGTTATGGTGGCACTGTTGTTTTGGATTGCCAACGAAAGGTTAATTACCTTACCTGCCAAATCACCTGTGCTGACTGTGCCAGGGCTTGAATTATTAATAAGCACTCGAGCTCAGGCACAGCTGTATAAACGAGCAGTTCGACCGCTCATCAAGGTTAAGTGTTCAGAGTGGAGAACGTGAGAGAGATAGTAAGATTTGTAAAAGTAAACAACTGCTAGTCGTGCTGGCTTTAAACCAATACCATACTTGTTTGTTTTGGCCATCATGCCATTTATTTTGTATTCAGTGTTTTGTTTTGTTTAAACATTTTATTTAATAATTACTCGCACCAGCTATTCACCCGCAGTAGTTGTCAATTTCTTCCTGGTCTGACGTCACTACAAAGTCTATCTGTGACAATGACTGAGACTGAATGTTATATGTATATCACTGACTACCAAGAGGAAGTGCAATTCTTATTTTATAATGACACTTCTTGTGAGATGTTTTTGCGACACTAGTCTATACAGTTTTGTACTGTATAAGGAAGCAAAACAGCCAGGAAATGATTAGATTGGGTTAAATTGCACATGGTTGCAGCTACCTACAAATATATTATAATGCAGATTGTGAGAAAGAGGCAAACCCCAAGCTGCTAGTAAGATGCCATGATGAACCATACCGAAAGGGTAACCCTTAGCATGTTGAAGATGCATTGCACCAGCCCTTGTAAAGAGTTTCTTAATAGGTTGGCTTTTCACAATGTCATCCATTTTGACTTCCAGATTTTCGATAGCTCAGAAATATTTTCCGACTTCTGCAAAACTTGACTCCAGCCGCAGGGCAGCAGCTGCCTTCACTCTTGTGAAATAAGGTGAGCAATGAATGTGTAACAAAAATAGGATGCTTGTGGTTTTTACAGCAAAGTGTGCGGTTATTACTGCACAAGTCTGATGAAGAGGAAGCGGTGCAGTGGCAGCTACTAGCTTATGCCTTTGGGTCCTTTAATATTGTATACTTGACATAACGTTAGCAATGTCCTTATCAGTCTTCTCAGAAAAACGAAAAACACCACCTTCTGATTTGCTTATACTGAAACTACAACAAAGTCATGCAATTGAGGTCACAGATAAATATAGTAATCTATTTTAATATATAGGCTAAAAACTTCTGATTTGTGTTTGACATAAAAGGAGTGGATGGTAAGAAGGAGATGTGCTTGCAATGACTGTCAACTGGTCCGTCTGAAATCAAAAGGCAATACAATCACAAGACAAAGTAAAATCCCCAAACCAACTAAATTTGAAGGTATTTGTAAACATTGGGATCGTAAGGAGAGAGAGACATTTAAATGTGAGAGTAGCTTAATTATGCCAACTGTCATACTAGTAAGCCAACAAACAACACCCAACACCAATTCGTTTCCACGTGTTCTACTAACCCTGTTTTAACTATATCAGCTTCCTTGTCATCATCATCAAAGGGAATAATCAACAGGAAGGGCCAACTTCATTATAAGTAAAAATAATATGTATTCTGCTTTAGATGTCAATATAACTGGGTTAAGGCAGGCATTAAAAGTGCTAGTTAAAACCAGGTAGTTACTAATATTACCTACAAACCCACTCATTCTTTTTATTTTATCTGAACTGAGAAGTCTTGTGCAGTAGAATCTAATGTACATAATGTTATCTCTGAAGCCAGAATGGGGGAAGCATTTTGACAGATAAGTAAAGCATGGGTATTAAATGCACTGTGACTTATGCACCTGCAGTGTGAGGGTTAAATGCTTTCAACTGGACCCTGTGGATCCTCTGATACACCCCATTGATCTCTCTCATGTACCCTTTCTATGCTGCTGTATCAGCAGGTCATTATATGTTTCTTATTCTGTAGGTGCAAGTAAACCCAGTTCATACATATTTGACTATCTAACATGTTGCAGATTAAGTGGAAGTCTATGTTTTCAACCCTTGTCCACCAGTTTTGTTTCAACCCAGACCTAAATATTTGTTTCAAATTGTGTAAATAATGGGGTTTGTTTAATTATTTTGAATTTAGGCTTGGCAGGGTTGGGGTTAATGGCAAATACAGGTGTGGAATGTGGGTGTGTCTTGATTGAGTAATTGGTCATCAATCAAGCCCCAGCCACATGGTATATAAAGGGATCCAGCTCCCTTGTTTGGGAGATTAGTTTATGAAAAGGCTAAGAGCAGCAGGGTGTGCTCTCAGTCCAAGCACCGAGAGCTTGGGTGTGATTTGGGTTTTGTTTTGTGTGTTTGTTTAAACCTTTTGTTTTATCTTTATTGTTCTTATTGAAAGTGCACATCGGCGCTCAAACTGCAGCTTTTTTGACTGGGTCTACTTTCTGCCGTTGGTCAGCCTTGGCCACATAACGCTGTTCTTTCAAGCAAACATGTATTGTTTCCCAGTGCACATAAAAGACAGCACTTAAGCTGTGTGTGATTACAGAGATGGCTCTTCATCAGATATTAATACAAATAAAAATGAAACAAAAACCTTGGTTGTTATGGAGACTTGAGGACCTGGGTTGCAAACCACTAAACATATAAAGTATAACTACTATGATATGTATTTACTTTTTTAATGGAATTGAGTGAAATGAAACAGATGACATCTTTTTCCTTTCTTTACAACAAGGAAAAAAAATAAGTTTAGAAAAAGGCTAATGCTGGGAAGTAACTGGGAATTTACATGTCCATTTAACCCATGAATAACAGTAGCAACTCGTTCACCTTTAAGGAAATGCTCTGTTAATATGGTTTCAATTACTCAATCACTGTCCTTGCCAACACACCCAACAGCCTCTTCCATAGCTAAAGCTAGTAGAATGTAAAAACAAAAATGTGTGATTCAATGTCTGTGCCTCTAGGTTAGTACACCTGAAACAGGTGTTAAATTCCAATTCATTGAGCTCTGTGGATCATAAATAACACTTAGTCTAAAGGAAGGTATTTAGCCTAAGGCCTTCATTACCTGGAGCATTCTAATTAACCTTATACTTATCTACTGAAACTTGAATTTTCCTGCTTAAGTTCATTACAGACCTCCCCCCTCAATAAACACATATCTAGAGCAGAAAAATAACTGGGCTGAAATTCAACCCTCTAATTAACTTGACTAGATCAAGGAAGCTTTTTATAACAGGGCCAAGCAAAAAAAAGAAAGAGTTCAGAATGCTTGTGCTTGCAATCTATGTGTGATTTTAAACTGCGTCCTAAATGAAATTACTAAACAACTAGCACACATTACAGGTCTGGCTGGTGAGTTACTTATATGGTTAATGGAAAGCAAACATACATTCATGAAACATTCCACAGTTGCACTTTTCTTTTTTTTTTTTTTGTCTTGTTTCAGGAGGACTGAAGAAAACTTGGCCAGTGCAGCATTCCCTGTGGGTCCCCAGCCAATCAGCAACTCAGCAGAACCAGGATTCTAACCAGTGAGCTCCTGACTGCATGACTCACCCTGCACCCTGCACTGGCTGGATGATAAATAGCAACATATCTACCAGCTTATTTGACACCCACTGGTTTTATAATACTTTTATTCTTAGAACGCCTCAGCACTTCTTTTTAACGAAAGCATTAACACACCTGTAAACTGTTGGGTTTTAGGTTTGTTTGCTTCTCATTTACTAAAAACAGAAACAATAATAATAATAGGTCAGCATGACATGGAGCACATCTCTCAGCCACTACATTAAAAACCAAACCTGCTGCTGACTGTGCAAACAAACTTCATCTGACACATGTTTCTACTCAAGTTACTTTATTTTACTTTACCAGTCTGTTCTTCATCTCATGTACTGTACTGTAGGTTACGTACATTACATATCCAAGTGATATATGGAGACATAGTCACTCCCAATGGTAAAAACATGATTTACATTTAGCTGTCTTCATCGTCGTTAGTTTCATAACTTTTAAAGTAGAGTGCCCCTCCCTTTAAAAAGCTTAGCAGTTGGGCAGGCTGAAACACCCAACTAGTTGTATAACCAATGTACTGAATTGACATGCTGAAATAGTTTTGCACAATTAGAACAACTGGCTGTTAGGAAAATCACCTTTCTTGGCTACCAGCCCAAGGACAAAAGAACTCCCCTACTAACACTGTACTGGTGCGTGAAATAACATGCCTGGTAACACCTCCTACACTATATAGGTTGGGCACGGGCAAGCTCCTGGCTTGGCAGAACCTGATCGGCCACATAACTTACAGACAGAAGAGGAACTCTGTGTTTAAAGAAAGGCTTTAATTTCTGGTTACAATACAAGTAGTAAAGAGGTATTGCGTGCAAGATAAGTGCAGCGCTGTCAGCTACTTTAAAGTGATGGGGCTGACAAGACAGGTACAGACTGTAAGTGAAATCATGGAGCACAGGGGGCCCTGATGATCGTGAAAAGAGGTCAACATCCCCCGGCTCAGCGTTGCAGCTCTCCAGATAGTGATCTGATCCCGATCAAAAAAAACCAAAACAACAAACATCATTCATAATCATTGGCTGTGGAAATTCCATTAAGTACTTTCTACAGGAACAGAACAGGAAAAGTCAACCAGAGGCAAACCCCTTTCCGGTTGCCCACTGACACATTTTTGCTTTCCTTCAAGCAAAACTTAATTCTGAATATTGATGTAGTGTACATATGAAATTTAAAAACAGGTGCTGATAACTACAACTACTTTTCAACAATTAAATTGTTCTGCAATATCTTTTCTAGTTTCCCAGTGAGATAGTGACAGCTCAATCTATTCAAGATTAGACCTCCTGACTTTCTACCCACATGGGGTGATCTTTACTTTTAAAGTCATTGTACACACAGTACAAATTATATATATGGCTATAGGTTAAAGATATGGAAAGGGCCAAATGCTAAATGCTAAAAATGATGTCACATGCAGCAACCTATATTTATTAAACAGTTGGTTGGTCTTTAAGTCTTTATATTAATGTATTGAACTAGTGAGGGAGAGAAATAAGCAGTGATCCCAGTCAGGCTGAAATAGCAGATCTATGAATCCAGCACGTACGCAGACTTCAGCCGCAGAGGGTCATAGAGTACGTTATGGCCTCATGTCATAAGAAGATTCAATACAGCACGGACCTCTCAAAAACTACATGTGGTAGGCACTATGCATTTTCTATTTACTTCATGAGAAAAAAAAAAAATAATCAAAAACCTGAGGTTTAAAACCAGCAGCAACAACAAAAAAAACTTGTAAGAGAATTGATGGCGGTAAATACACAAATGGGCTTTAATGTTTCCGTTCATCCTGCTGAGTGCCTTTTTACAGAATGCCCAGTGACACTAAAGGTAATGATATGATTGCAC
The DNA here is from genome assembly GCF_017654505.1 of Polyodon spathula. Taxonomy (NCBI): domain Eukaryota; kingdom Metazoa; phylum Chordata; class Actinopteri; order Acipenseriformes; family Polyodontidae; genus Polyodon; species Polyodon spathula. The sequence continues at coordinate 34,001,195 of NC_054549.1, read as the reverse complement.
CTCTTGAGAGTGACATTGCAATGAGTAACAGGCAGCTATAAAATCGCATTTCCCTTCAAGAAACCACCACAGCTGTTACTGTGTGGAATTTATGATTATAGCAGACTGTCAAATCATTCTTGGACCTTGAGTTCTGAAATATCTATCGATGCAATTTGGAGCTTTCAAATGTAACTAGGCTCAAGAAAAATCTAAAATTAGTACCCCACACACACCAGGTAGCAGGGCCTTCAATTAAAATTTCACGTGTGTGTGCGTAAGCTTGTATGTACTGTACTGTATGTAAGTCTGCATGTTTATCAAATCACGTGTTTTCAAAAACATTATACTTAGGAAGTCATTCTTGTTAATAAAGCTACGGTTATTGTTTTATTTTGTTGGCTGGAAAAGTAATGGAAAATGCAGCATCAGCACAACCTATATCATGATGATTACCCTGCAATGTTCTGGACTTTGTATTTGTGGCGTGGACAACAATCAAGCAGACAATCTTACAACCTTATCTTATAAACTTTGTCCTTTCAGGAAGAGCCACTTGGCAGTGGAGTAACATAATAAAAAAAAGTCTACTAAACATTTGGCTTGTGTCTCGATTCCCTTTTCAGCAGTTCCTTTGTGTGTATCTTTTTTCTCTTGTCAGTTTTTTAATAATCTTGAAAATATTTAAAAGGAGGAAATCTTTCAGGTTTGAATTGCAGTATCTAGCAAATTAAATAAGCACTGGTGTTTGAACGTGACTGCCACTCTTATTATATTTGACCAAAGAACATGGTGTTTGCTCTCACTTTATTGGACTTTCTTTGTGTCAAAGTCGTGCTGTTCTTTTTTACAATGCACTTTCACCACTATACCTTCTCGTGCACATGTTTTAAGAATATATAAACCAAGTGAGGGAGGGTGATGGGTTAAACAAGTGCAACAAAGGTGCCCCCTCCTGTCAGCTGTGAGCAGTTATCCTTACCAAACCGGAGATAATAATCTCTGCATTTTTTGTCTTACACTTCAGCTATAATACTTTATGTACTGAGTTTTGATCAGAAGGAATTCCTGAAGTACACTGCTCATCCCAAAGCGGCTACAGCAGCTTTAAGCTGCTACAAACCGCTACAAAGTCATGAGCAGCACTCACCAGATTCATGAGATTCAGCTCTGAGCTTTTGCAACAGGGAGTGATAGCTGCTGACAGCCCAGCCTCTGACCTTCTTCAAGATCCTTGGTTGTAACACAATGTTCTGTATCGCTCTAAGACCCTTGAAATGTACTGAAACTGTGAAACAACAAAAATAATGTAGAGTGAGTAATCAGAGCTCAGCTGCGATCAGTTCAATTGGGTTTCACTCATTCTATACAGCAGATCTACCCCTCTCATGCTTATTGGGGTATGAAAGGTATTGCATGTTGGTTCATTACCAAGTGGAGTGGTTTGGTGTTTTTTTCTGTTTTGAAGTGCTCTGAACAACAAAGGAAACACAAACGTGTGTCTGTAAGGCATGAAGAAGACACTGCAAACCCCTTGAGAGATCACTACAAAACAGTTTAGCTCTTAACAGTGCACAAGCTGCAGGATGATGTAAAGATGTAAAGATGTTTTGTGCTATACAGTAGGCACCGCTTATTATTTTCTGGCCGTGGTCTTATGTGACTTACTGAAATGGATTGGATGGGAAATCATAGCAAACTGTATTTAGTAGTGGGGTGTGAAAAGAGGCCCTGTCACTAAAAGGCCAGCAATTGATTGTATAAAGCTGAAATATGAGGTGTTTCCATGTTATTATTGGGATTTGACCTGTAGTTTATTATTTTTCTTTAATTCTTATTCTTTTTCTTTAGTAACACATTATCCTTCGGTGCAACTTTTGACCTTGTTTGGCTCTTCGGATGTGCTCCAGATTGATTCTTGTCACAGATTTTTAATGTTTTTTTTTTTTTACTTGCCTGCATATACAGGAATAGGTGCACAATAAAAGTCTAGCAGGGTTAATATTCTCCCACACTCAAATAAACAAAGCTTACTCGTTTATCTGGAGGGGCTCTGAAATGTTTTCACAGTTAGCATAGTTAATCATTACTCCAGACACTCGTGAGTTTGACTTGGTCTGTTATGTGTTGAGTCTCATTAAACCTGTCAGGCCAGACTTGCTTTTGCTTTATGTAACGAGACTGGATGAGGCTGGACGCTATTCACGACAATATTTTATATTTCTTACATTTAAGAAAATGTATTCATGTATTTATAATTTCGACAAGAATAAAGAACACTTATTTTTCTCATATGCGTAAATATTACTGATGATATACATTACTGTATTATGCAGTTTTTAAATCTATCTGGGCAATGCATGCTCTGTTTATTTTGTGCAATGTAACTAGATCGCACATACCTTTACAAAAGCCACCTTGGCACTGTTAGCTAAGCTACTAATGTGCCATCTTGGTATTGTGGTGCTTGTAAACGTGAAGAATAAATCTTTGTGTCGGGCAATAAGTACCTTAATTAGGCATATGTTCGTATGCTATGAAAAAAATAGTAAGTTCTAACACAAGTTACAAAGTGTGTTATACAGTCGTTATACTTTAAACATTCTTTGGCTTTTATGCACTCCAAATACACAGCTCTGTCATTCTAAAAAAAGTTTTCATTGCACCACAGTCCAGAAAAGACAGCTTGCAACAGGAACTCCTTCACGACTTTGGCTGCCTTTGGGTGCCAAGTGCAGGCATTCCTATTCAAATTAAAAACAGGGACCTCTGCTGTTGATGTAAATTACATATTGTGTTATGCAAGAATAACTGTTAAGGGTGCACTGAAGTGACATCAAATACTAAAGTTTTTTTTTTTTCCATTTTAAATATCAGCACAAGCAAAATATAACCCAGAAAACCAAATGTGATAGCTATCAGTATCATGTTTGAGTTAAGTAGTATGACCTACAGCTGTGTACATAATCTGCAAGAGAATGTAAGTGAGGCATATGGAAGGATGGACAGAATCGCTCCTCCTCATATTTTGATACTCTCAATAGCATAGTAATGCTATTAATGCTATGATATACGCGACTATGAATTGTATGCAGATCAATCCTTTTATGTTGTTTTCCAGGCCTAATGAAAATTAATTTTGTTCTTATAAAATCGCAACTCTATTCCTGCTCAGTTACCCTTACCTCTTCTTGGGTAATTGGCAAGGCTTTCTGTACCGCTCACCCATCAGGGTCAGTGTGCTAGGGTCCCCATCCGTGAGATAGACAGTTTTATTAGATGATAACGTGCTATCCTTTGGAAAACGATTGTGTAAAGAGACCAGCTGGGGTGATGATAAGAGCTGGAACATCCGACAGTTGGTTATACAGTAACAGGTTATTACACAAACCAAAAGCACCTTTGGCTAAACTTTAACAAGGAGTAAAATGAGGAAACAAAGCCATTTCGAATGGCTATTTAGTTCATCTCAAAAGAGCTGTTTAACTATTTATCAATGAACCCAATGAAACTGTGAACTAGTGAAAGGTACTGGTATCAGAATTATTATCTTGAGATATGTTTCCTCTATAGAGAACAAACACATTTCAAAATGTGAAGCCACATAAAAACTCAGAACTACCACAAGCACACTGTAATAAAAGAGACAAGGAAATGTAAAAAAAAAAAAAAAAACAAAGAACAAACTTGTTCAATTGACACAGCTTAATTAAAGGTGTGCATTTTCTAAGAATCTGATTTCACTAAAATTATTGCTTTTTGTTTTCAATGTACAATATATAAAAAAACTCCTTTCACACAGATGAAAGATCAGTAATAGATAACATCTGTTTTTAGAAGTTCTGTTCTTTTGAACATGAAACACTGTAAGATATCTGTATAGTAGTTCAGTTGAAAGTGTGGCTTTATCAAGAGTGCAGTACCAGCTGATAATCATCAGGCGCTTGGCATAGAGAGTTACAATGTGGTGGAACCACTTCTGAGTTCTCTCAAGCACAGCTATAAATGCTGAACTTTTAACTAAAAACTAAATGATGAAAAAAAAAAACTTTTATTGAAGTGTGCTGCCACTGGGTTAGTTTGAGGTGTAGCGAACTCTATCCATTTGGAAAGATGAAATACTGCGAGACGAAGAAAAACTCTGATTCCACCTATATATGAAAGATAAGTTGATAGCTATAACTGCCTCAGCTAGCCAAGTTATATAAAGCACAGCACAATATTGAGTATATATACATATATATACTATACTTTATATTTGAATTTTCTATAAAGTCAGTCACAGATCCACTTTTAACACATCATATGAAATGTGTCAGCGTCTTGCACTCTGAAAAAATACTAATTGCTGCATTAGTCACTTAGGAAACCGACATGTTCATTTGACAGTCCGACTGCAGAACAAAAACTCCAGAACAACAAATATTTATCTATGAGGAGAGTTCCTAAGCAAAGGCTTCTTCAAGAACAGGGAATGTTTTAATGGAGATACACCTCGCAAGCACCCAGCCTTCTATCACATGCATTTTACTGTATAACATATTTCAGGGATTTCAATTAGACAATTTTTTCTCAAATGCCAATAGAGTCAAATTTCATTCCTCGCCAAAAAATACCAAATTAGTGTTATTTAGATATTAATGTACCCCATTATGTGGTGGTTTTGTGATGTGGACTATTGTCCACTGGGGGCTAAGTGAGCAGTGGTGTAGTCTAATATGTTGGCTGACATCAGCAGCAAACTAAAACCAGACCTGGCAGAACTGCTGATCTACATAGAAGATAGATACTCTGTGAAATCATTCCAGCATTTTATTTCCTGCTTCACAGGCAATTTACACACTTATGATGGATTTATGAGGATTTTATCAGCATGACTTTTTAATCATTAGTTCCTGGATAGATGCATCATACCGAATAGGTATGATTGGGGGAAGGGAAGCCGGCTGGACAGAGCTAAGGGCAAGGAGCCCAGATATTCTAATGAGTTTCAATCCCGACTCCTTACATTGTTTTTTCATTGAGCAGAAATGCACCGGAAACAATACAGTAGGTGCCATTACTATTATTAGTTAAAGAACAATGGCAAAAGTGAAATTCTCCAGGTAGGGACAAGGGGAAAGGTGTTGCTGAAATTTAAGAGCTTATCATATTTAATTAGATTAATAACTATCATTTCATGCAACAAGCCATTAGTGTTATATTAGCTAGCTATACATGACATACCCAGTAGAGCAAGGAATACTCTTCAGTTTGGAAGTTGGTTAGGCCCTGGCACTATTGGAATGATGTCCCCTTCATTTAACTCAAGCAGTGTCGATTACATGGTGTAATTAGAGTGTCTGTAAGTGACAAGGAGGTTTCACTGATTATTCATCTCCTTGAGTAATAATGAGGCCACAAGAACAGAACAAGTGCATGAGGATAAAGTGTAGTATATTAATAAGGCGCTAACAGAATGATGAGCTCCAGCAATTGTATATACTGCATTGGTGCATCAAAATGTGTTAAATTCATTTATTGTTTTTCTTTTGAAATAAAGGTCCATCAAAAGCAGTGCCAGATATTATAACTTTGATTTGTAGATTGTCAAGCATTATTATGAACATCCCTTGGGAATCTTAATTTTACTAGTACAATAAATAACTTTTAAAACCACATTGTCATTTCTGAATATGCAATCTGCTATTGGTAAACAAGTTGACCTTGGTTTGTTTGTTTTTTACAGTAATGTTCACAGTTTATTTATTTTCCTTTAATGGAGTATTTTTAAAATTAGTTTTGTAATAATTTATTTAAAAAAATATAAACACATATAAACACTAGTGATGACTTCATAGATTACTAGAATTCTATTTCCCAAAATAATTGTGATAAATCTTCCCATATTAAATAGAATCTAATCAGATCATGAGTTGATGGATGTTACTTACCAGTATTGCATCAGGATTATGTAATATCCAAAACAAATTATTTCTTTGAATATAAAATTAATTTGTTTTCAAATAAATGTTAGGTCAAGAATTGTTTTTGCAGTTCTGTTGAATTACACAAGCCCAGAGATATGTTTTATTGAGTAATTCACATTCATTGCAGTGCAGTCTTTTCCATATGGGGTCTGATCATTTATGTTATTGTTATCTTCCAGCATTATTTTTACTTTGCCTGGGATAAAAATACATTTATTCTTCCTATTTCCTGTAACACAGGATGTTTTAGCTTAGCTGAGTAAAATTAAGTTCTGAAAAACATATGATTCATGATGGGATTTCAAGCAACCCTTTCATTTTCTCTTGTTTTCCAGCAGTCAAGCACCCAAACATGGGCTACAGAGTACTACTAATTAAAAACTCCCTGCTTTTTACAAAGCAGACGGGCCTTTATACCAAAAGTGCTCCCGGTGGAAGTCTCTTCAAGTTCTCTTCACACACAGTTAATTAATAATTCTTCACATTCAGTGTAAATGTAAACTCGGAACAACCCTGTCTCTTGTGTAATTCAAACTGCACCACTGAAGGCAGGCTACATTGACTGATTCTATACATTAAAGGAGTTAAAGGCATGACAATAACCAATGTTTTAAAACAAATTTGTTCTCTTTTATTAAAAGCTGAAACCTTATTACTGTTTAATGGTGGTCTGTCAGAATGAGAGCCATGGGGGAGGTAACAGAACATGGACCTGCACCACAAATAGAAGAGTAACAGGAAGCAATGTCTTAAACTTTATGAACCTATACTGTGTATCTGAAACATCTACATCTCCCCAGTCAAAGTAAAAAACTAAACCAAAAAAAACATCTTTGGCACATCAATACAGGGACAGTGACAATGCTACTCTGGCTAATAAGACATCAAGGCAAGAGAGCAAGGAAATTAGGAGCAGCAGGGCACCATTTCCTTTTTGAAATCTCTGCGACTTAACTGCTCCACTGCTGCATGTGCGTTTGCAGCCCAACAGCAAGTCAGATGGTTTGCAAATTCATATTTTTCTTTGCCAATGAATCCCCTGTGCAGAGCTTTATGTGGCAATGTACGAGATGGTGAAATTGTACGCTCAGGAATAGGTCATAGTTAACCTTGCGTGATTGTTGAGTGAGTGAGTGAGTGAGACATAGCGGTAACACTTTACATTAAATGTCTCTAATTACTGTGTATTTACCTGGCAGTTAGTAAATAATGTGTACTTACACACGATTATAATCTTATTACAATGTATTAAATGTGTAAATCTTTTTACATGCTACAAGCCTAACCTTAAACATTTTCTGATACAAATAGTTACATATATTGTGCAAAAAAATATGCACATTAAGTAGTACATGATGTAGCTATGCATATTAACCTTGTACTTGTGTGTAAGTACACATGTATGTACTGAGTAACTACTATATAAATACACAGTAATTAGAGGCACTTTGTGTAAAGTGTTACCCAATGTACTCTGTTGTTGTATGCCTTGCTTCACTATTGTTACTAGAGTGATTCAACTCAAGAGCCTATGTCTCCAGCTCTCATTTCCTGATAGCGTTTGGGATAAGTTGAAGGTGATTTATCATGATTGAGAAACAAAAAATCTCTCCTCAGTCTTTCTTCTCAGTGTCTATAAGACAGAGGTATATGGGGGTTAGTTTCATAACTGTGGAGACAAACACTGTCCCCATTCTCATCTTCAATTTATAAAAGACAGAGTTCAAGGGTTGACTAATGTGTAGTTGTCAATTGCTGGTAACAGCCGGATAAAGACAGAGATGCCAAGGATCATTCATTAAACAGTTGGTTTTGGTTTATGGTTTGTTTTTTAAAGCTTTTCCCAGAACACCAAGTCCTAAACACCGCGAGGGGAAGTTAAGAATGACTATTATCATAGTACCGGTATTATACATTTTCCATTCAGCCTAATTGAGGAATAGATAAAGAATATAACTACTGTATATAAAGGTTATTGTAGGGTTTTGTAATATGCACCTGGTGCCAACAGCATTGGAAACGAGCCATGAGTCGAGCCATTACAACACAGAGATGTCTTGCAATGTTTGTGGGTGTGAGCCTGATCTATCAATTTTCCACAATCATCAATAAACAGAATGTCAAGGACAAACTTTTGGAAGCTTTCATAACCAAATATATCAGAAGAGTATACAACAATATGAAAACTTCATTACTGTTCAATTTAGACACAAAATCCAGAAGAAGAGAAAATACATTGTGAGCAGACAGAGGGTTAATTTCCTCCCTGTTAGAAAAAAAAAAAAAACATGTGCGGGTGCACATTTGGGTTTGTTTAAGGGTTTAATTAATGATATTTGTGTTAATTGTTTTATTGTTAATTATCCCCTGCACCTGGCTATCATTGTAAATTAGAGCCAGGTGCAGGATATTTAAGAATTACAGCCAGTCTGTTCATGGCTGCTGTGAAGAGAGAAGCAGGAAGGCGTGTGCCCTGTTTTTGAGCAGTCACAATGGGTAGGACTCTGTGTTAAACTGTGTTTTTGTGTACTGGTAAATAGCTTAGCTGTTATATATATATATATATATAACAATCTGAAAAGGACATCCAACAATGTAAAATGTTAGATGAACATACTAAACACCAAGGTGGATTAGATATTGCTTAGTTTTATATTTTGCAATCAATCTTAACACATTGTACACCTGCAATATTGTTGAACTGTTATAATTGGAGCCAACAGTGCAAGTATACTGTCACCTGAAGTTATCTAAAATTTCATGCTGCATAAAATCTTCCAAGAAGCATTTACAGTAGCTGTTCAGAGCTAAAACTTTTGAAACTTTTTCTGTGAAAAGAAATTGGAGCTTATCAAGTACTTTTCATGTTATGATGGCTTTAATTGTTATATATATATATATATATATATATATATATATATATATATATATATATATATATATATATATTATATATATATATATTATAGTAATTTATTTTTTCTAAAATGAAACCATGCATAGATACTATCTCCAATCAATGAAGTGGTGTCCAAAAGTGTTCAGCAACCAAAAAAAGTTAATAAGCATGGCAAAGATTGCTTCTTGGCCCTGGATTGGCACAGAGGCAATAAGAGAGTGGATTTCCTCCATTATCCACTAATGGAGCAATTGCAGATTCTGGAAAACTACTACTAAAAAATAACTACAGTTTAGCCATTAACCTTGGACTATTTTTGTTGAAACACAAATTTGTTAATAACTAATGCAGTTTATAAGCTCAAAGGCCCCCGCTCATTGAAAAATGTTGATCATGCAAAACATTTTTGTGAGACTGTGATCAATTCTGTACTGGACGTTTAAGATACGTCTAGAATAAAGTCTATAGTAATCTACATTGACACATGAATATGTTTAACAAAACACCTTCTTTAAAATGTGGGTGGGGGTATACAGTATAGAGTGGTTTCATGAATAATTACTTTTGAGTAATGGAACGCTCATGCACAGGGGAATTACAGTCAAAAATCAATACCTGAAACAAACAACCACACAGGCATTACATTTCTTGATACTAAGCAACAATCACTGATGATGACATCATTGTGGCATTGATCGTGGTCAAGATGCACATGTAGACCACGTACTAATGTATTTATGAATCATGCCGTCATCTCTAGACAATGAAGGCACTGCACATAATTCCATAACAGCATCTGATGAACCCACAAAGCCCCTGTAAATTCTAAATTCCATTATAGCAACTGAGAGGAAAGATCAGACATATTAGACAGGGCAGCGGAGAGGCACACTTTTAACATAGCTCTGTGAGCTGGACCAAGAAAGACCGACAGTAAACGACTTGGCAGACTTGCCCTTTTGTTAATGAGAGGAAATTAAATGAAAAAGCTTTTTTTCCCCCTTTTAAAACTTGTCTTGATCTGGAAATGTTCTGTACACCTTCACACTGCAAATCCGCCCAATTTGTACACCCACCTCTTCCACTGGAGACTAAGATGCCATGTTCTAGTTAATTGGTTCCCATTTACCTCAATTGACCTCCAAAAATTGCCTCGGAGAACCTTGCTTCGATGATCTCATGCAAAACTCTCAAGGGGGAGATTAATGTCCATTAGTGAGATTGCATTAGCCAAGCACTTTTGGTAGCTTCTTCATTGCTATGCTGTCATGTATATCCAGCATACCACTGGGAGTCCACAGAAAGCCATATAGTAATTATCCTTGGAAAATTGTAAGAGATACCCAGGTTCTTTATTTGTACAAGATGTCATTGTTACAACAGAGCAGAGGCTGTTCACTGGTTATCTGCATCTAACTTGAGTTTAGTACTCTTCAGGGGTGAAAACCTCATAGCAGTAGACATAGGAGCCTCCCAGACTAGATCCTAGTGTGGTGAATAAGGTAGCCACGTTCAAATATTAAGGTTCACAGTTTAGCTAGTTCAGGATCGGCAGACATCCTCCCCACACATTTCTGCTATTTTTGGCTATAGTAAATTGTAAGCTTTTGTCAATTAAATTGATAGACAGATAGACACAGCAGATAAATTATGTATGTACTGAACAACATGAATCCAGTTTCAAACATTGAGTCAAATCCTCACCTTTTATTAGTTTGACTACTTTTCTACTGCTTCATGTGTTCCCAATGCTTAGCAAAATGTATGCCTTTCAATCAATTTTTGTTTAGTCATGCCCGTAATCATATAAGCCAACCATAAAAAAGCATATTTAATCGTTTTATCAAGCAGAGTCATGGAGCCGCTGCGAACAAAGCATATTCAGGAAACCATGGAGTGCAGCTAGAAAGGAGAAGACTGTGTTAGGAGCTGGCATTGCTGCCATGTGGAAGTGGATGAATAGAGATTATATTTGGGATCAGCAATTGGAAACTTCTGCAATAATGTGTAGGGTACCCAAGGATGCACATCTGCTATAGTTACATATAGATGCAGGAAGTGGGTGGACGTACTGTACCAAAACAATCATTGTTCTTCTTGGCATGCCACATTTCCTGTATGCTGAGAAGGTTGAGCGCAATGTCAAATATTAGCAATCAAAGGTTGCTCAAAAAAGGGTGATATTTAAATGCATTTGTATGCTGTTGATTGTATTGGAAGTAAACTATAGAATCACAACTAAATAAAACAAATAAATGAATAAATAAATACACAAATAAATAACATATACACACCCCAGTTAACAAATATTTCATTTGAGAAAAGGCTTTTTCAGAAAATTTAAATTAAGGTCATAAACAATCGTTACTTTGATTTTCAATTCCATCTTCAGTGCTTTCTTCCCAGCTGTTAAAATTGGAACAGTTGGTCACTGAGCTCTGAGATGTTTCTAAGTTAAAAACAACAATAAGAAGTGAAAAGTTGAAGTAAACATACACAAGGCACTGGAAAGCATGCAGAACTGAATGCAGGACTCTTTATAAAACTGCTCAAAGATTAAATGGACATTTTCAATCTCGCAGTATGTATAGGCACAAATGTCATTCACTTCTCAGAGGAACAGTTGCAGAGCAGGTATAGGTTAGACAAACAAAGCATTTGAGCCAAGCATTGTCTAGGGATTTCAAAAGTGCTGCTCAAAATAGCTCATGCTTCTTTTCAGGCAACAACTGGAATTAATCACAGTCTTCTGTGAGTTAGAAGGAACAATCTTTAGAGGGTTTGGTTGGAAAGTAGGACTAAAGATTATATTAATATTCCCTCCACCACGCAGAAGAAACAGAAATTCAAGCATAAGATAAAAAACAGTATGGCAAGATATATTTTGAAAAAAGTAAGAATGAAACATTTATAATAAAATATATATATATATATATATATATATATATATATATATATATATATATATATATATATATATATATATACACACACACACACACACACACAGTGTATATAAAATCTGAAAGAATAGAATCAATAAAAAACTAAAAATCTGTGAAAATTGAAAATCAATGGTCTTGAGGGTACAGTACACTCAGTATTACTACAACAATAGAACAATATGTTACTACAACAATAGAACAATATGTTGCCATTTCCATGAGACATACTTCTCATTCTGAGAGGAATTTTGTTTTTTGGGATTTTTATAGGGCACCACAATCAGATTAATCTGACACTTTGATGCCTTATTTTTGACAAATTGGGTAGTCAAAAATGCTTGGCTAAGGAAAACATCATATGAAAAATCGTATGTGTAGACTTGTTGCTAAGACAAAGACAACGCACAGAAACGCAGCTGCTTATTATAGCGGTCTCTAAAAACTACAGCCATTGTTCTATACTGGTGTACATCATAATTTATTTACATATCTGAAATCCTTTTTGTCAGACATGCCTCAGCCCAGTCACGATAGGGCCTTCCTACTGCATTGTGGAAGAGAAAGGGTCATTCAGACCATCAGTAGTTCTCTGTCAAGGGCATTCAGCCATGCAAATGTATGTTGTGGGGTCTTAACATTTTTACTTCAGTCAAGTAGGGATTGAGATTCAATGAATCGAAACCTAATTTCCACCCGTACTGATTTTGCATCCAGAACAGAAATCCGTCAGCATCTTCCACAGTTTATTCAAGGTATTGTTACCATGGTTTCCAAGTTAAAGGAAATGCTTTAACTATTTCCATTTGATCGGTATGGAATATATCCAATGAAAGTAATTGTCCATTTGCTACATAGGCCTACAGTGTGCAGTTTTGAAAGAAACACATGCTATAGCACACATCTTTCAATTTAAAACAGGACTTCAGCTTTTACTTTAAATATATTCTCATTTTCTATGCTTTTTTTTTTTTTATAGACTTTTGCACTTCTTGGGTCAGTTCACCCCAGCAGTGTCTTCTGGGTCATATTACTGGCTGACAGTACTGTATGTCAGTCAATAGGGAAAGCAGCTGGTTGGTTTATGACAGGAAAGAAGCCATTGAAGGGGTGGTGACAATTTCACCCTCTAGGTGAAATGACCATGCAAGTGCAACGCTGACTGAAAGCATGGCTTGAAAACAGATTTCATTAATAAAGTGTAGTACTGTGTATTACTGTAACATGTGCTTATTTTGAAACTGGACTTTGGACACCTACAGTATTTAGCAAATAGAAGTGTACAACAGGTAATATTTATGGAATTACTGTGTTCGTTAGATGACTTTAAATTGAATCTTCAGTTATATCTACATTTCTATCTAAATGTATTGATGCACATAGACTTTTAGATTCTCCTTATGACCAGATGTCAAACAAAAAAGATTGAATTTTAAATTAATCTGATCTGACTTCAGTCATGTCTATGAGGCTGCACCTATCTATACGGAGTTCAATAATCCCTGCAATGAAATTCTGGCAAAACCCCACATACTGCTGGACAGGGGAACTAGCTGTACCCATGCATTTTCACAGGGAGACTTGGATTCTATCCTGGTATCAGAAAGAACCTGTGGCAGAGCAGGGCAACGGATTTCTTTCCTTGGATTTCTTTTCCACCCAGTTGTAGGATTGGGTTTCAGTACTCATCTCCCTATTACTAATCTGGGTTTTAAATAAAAATAACAAAAACACAAAGTACTGGATCTCAGAATCAAAAGCACAAAATAAGAGCCATGCCCATGCTAAAATTCCATTTATGGTCAGTACTTGTTTTTAGATACCCCCAGTGCCATTCAATCAGTAGCATTATGTGTTTCTCAGCTGACAACCATTAATAGCAACTCATTTTTTCTGTATACCCGACCTGCTTTATTGGAAGCACTGCATGAAACCTGGACAGTGTGTTCCAGTTCCCACAACTCAGAATACACAGAAGCAATACGCAGTTTAAAGCTTAAACTGTAGATCAAATAATTGGTCTGTGAGAGGTGGAAGAAATACAGCTCTGTGACTGCTGAGTTAAATTCATGCTGCTAACCCGGGTTGGAAGATTGAAAGGCATTGGCATTGAAAGAGAGGGCTCACAGCTTCTCTCCTCTGTCAGCTTCCTCCTGAATCCCTTTGAGTACCGAATAAAGGGGGTTTAGGGGGAATTACAAGGTCCAAAAAAGACTTACTAAAAGATGCAGTGCCTATGGTTGCCATACAGCGGACAAATTGTCTCATTTTCACTCTCTGCTTTCAATTTCCAGCGGAAAATATGAGTTGCTGTATTAATTTCCCTGCGTTTTCGCTCAGCCACTTGCAGCTGTTAAATGTATTACACGTCTGTATTGTTCAGCTCCTGATTTCATTTCCTGTTGTTGAGGGATTACAGTTTAATCCCATGAATCACTGCTGTAGCCATTAGCATTGTCACTCTGAGTAATGGATGGAGGGAAACTGATAATACGGGATTAGCATTAATTCTCTAACACAGCTGGAGGAAGGAAGAGCAAAGGCTGATCCAAGGGGAGGGGGGTGCATTTCTCTGGACACAATGACTTGTCAATAGGCAAGCACTTTTTTTTCTTGATTTCTCCACTTGGCTGTTGAATGAGAGGGTAATACAGCTATAGTGAATATTGATTCTTGCTCCATAGAGGTAAGATTCATGGATTCCTTTACATAAATTTGTTGTGCCATGGTAAAAGCATACCAATGCATAGAAAAGCAGGGTAAAAGTACAGTACAGCATATGTAAGCAAAGTACATACATGACAAAGCAGTAAAGCATGCGTATGGAAAAGTAACTTTAAATTGATGTTCTATTCCCTTTGAAGGTTTGCATGAAAAATTGAGTTACATTAGGACAAACCATGCATGATGAACCATCAAGTATTCAGAGCTGGATGATCAGTTCTACTGGTCTCAGCCCAATTCCTAACAGACAGGTAGAAATTGGCAATATGAGTGGCTAAGCATGCAGATTCTCCCGCTATGGACTTGAGCAGGAAAAGCGAATGAACTCTCACTACTACTTTCTCACTACAGTATATCGAAGCTGTGAGATTTTAAGAGGCTCCATTTTCGTAAGAAACCAATACAAAGCAATGGAATGGAAATGTATAAATAGCAATTGGCTACAGTCCATTGATCTGATTTGTGTTTATATTGTGTTTCATTTACACAGTATTGTCAAACGGAGATTAATCAAGCAGTTTTGCTGATTTACAGCAATGTGTGGAGCTGCAGCAGGAGGTTCAATAAAGCTGTCATGATTTTGTATGGAACCTGCCACTTCACTACTGCCTTCCAGTTTGTAATGGTCTCTGTAAGAATGTTTTGTAACTAGCATGAAGGATAGAGCTGATGCTGTCACACCTTATCATGAGATGCTAACCCCAGACTGGACTGTGACGTCTCTGGCACAACACTGCAGTGTAACTAGAATATTCATGTGAACAGGCAGGCTATATCATTGCTTCTACTTGGCCCTTGTTAACCTCAAAGGCAAGAGCAATGACTAACTAAACCTCTACAGTAATCTTATAGATACAGTAACTTGATATGTCTGTCTTTCCTACAGAAATCTGAGACCTTGTTTTCTTTTACAGCATGTTGTTACAATTTGTATTGTATTACAAGACATTTGCTACGACTAAACACAGTTGGTTTCTGTGATACGTTTTTAACCAGGATAGATTTCATGGATTTCATGGGCGGATGAATCTAGAGCCCTCTTTTTGAAAAAGAAGCTGCTTGTTTGCTACCGAGGACAGCCACTTGTAAGGGAGCTGGATTAGAATTGTGATATTCAGGGAACACAAGTGCCAAAGGACCAGCTGGTTTCAATAGCACATTACACATAAACATTGACTGCTTGCTGTTTATTAACATTTACTGTCAGGGGGACCCTGCTAGGAATTAGTGAGCTCATTTCATATTGGGATTTTCCTGGAAACTAAATTAAATCCTAATTAAAAAAATTAAAAAAAAAGTCTGGCTAAATTGTGTATGGCTTTTACAGGAAGATCTTCAAAAACCCAGAGCAAAATGTATTTCATATTTTGAAGGAAAATATTTATTTTAGAACAAAAAGATAGATGTTTCTGTAAAATGTTATCATTTTATCAAGATTTTTTAAATGTACATTTGCTCGATAAAACACACTTTGAAACAAAGTAGCTGGAGCCTGCCAGTTTGGCAGTTGTTGCTAGCAGGTTTAATTGTAGATCAGTTGCCTGCATGTTTGACTTACCCTTTAATAAAAATTAGAATTCTTGAAGACCTGTAGATTGAGAGTTCTGACATCAACCTGGTATTTGTCAATGACTGCCTCCCCCTTCCTGCCTCCCTCCCTCCTCTCCTCCCCTCCTCATCTCTTTCTCACACATACTCTCCCTCATTCTGAGAAAACACCTGATTTATGAATGTGAATCTTGGGCTCATTCACACTCTGCGGACAGCCAGTGTGAATAATTGATAAGCCTCATAAAGCTGCTTCACTCGAGAGATTTCTGGAAATCCTGCTTTGCCTCAAAGCTCAGTGGCTCACTGCCATGTGTGATACGCAGACAGACATACACACATACAGTACATACAAACATACACATATACAGTATGGTGTACTGTTAGAATATAAGTAAGGTTGTACATGCAGGTTGCCAGATCATGGACACAGTGTTGACACTGATATACACAGCCTGTTGTATGGCTACATCAGCTCCAGGTTTGTCTGTTTATTCCATGTGCGTTTTATGCCTCTTTTTAAAGCTATATTTAAAGCACAGGTAGTGAGGACAGCTGCTGTTCAAGACATGCTTCTTTCTATGCACAGAACAGTCTCTGTTTGTGGAACAGTACAGCTGAGCTCAGTCTACTCAATGAGCTTTATAGTGCATCTTTGCCATGATTCCTTCTCAGGGACGTGGCACATGAATTGATATAATAATACATCGATTTAGCAGATCCTGCGTTGAAAACGCAGATATTCCTTCTCCTCTGATTTCCTGGCTGTAAGGATTACAAAATGAGGCTAAGAGTAAAACAACCCTTCCTTCTACGAAGCTGTTGATACAAATCGAATGCTCCTTTCTCTGAAATGTGGTTCTTTCAAAGCCAGTAAAAGATAGACATGCTAAATTAATGTATAAGCTTTATGTCCTTTAATGACCATAAGTGCTTTATATTGGTATATTTATATACGGTATACTGGCAACCTCTCATGGGCAATTTTAAGTATAGTCCATTAAAGGTGCAATTATAAAAGCATCTCAGTCCCTTCATCATGCCTCGTTATTATATTTAATCATTACCTCATTGCAGTCTGTGATTACAGAGGCTGGTAATACATTACCTTTGAAGACAAAATCTCATTTTGCACTGCCTCTCAGTGCCATGGCACTTGTACTCTCATGCTTTAGTTTGATTAATTGTTGATGTCTTCAGCCACTGATAAAATCCTGAGGGCTACCCTTCTGTGGTAATGAGGCATCTGGAACAAACTGTTTAATAAATGCACCAGTATAGTGGGTACTGTGGCTGCTTCAGCCTTTCCAGTAGCAATAAGTTACAATTACGCACATTGTAAACTGTTAACTGTAGTTTAGTTGAAATAGTATTACTGCAGACTGATGTGTGTGTGTGTGTGTGTGTGTATATATATATATATATATATATATATATATATATATATATATATATATATATATATATACTGGTCCATGTATTTTTTTATGTCATTCCGCGTACAACCATGTACCACACTGCTAGGGCTTGGGAATTAGTCATTTCCTGTGAAAATCATCACTATTGTATTTAGTGCCAAAGTGACATGTTAGGCTGTGTTAATGCATGATTCACTTCAAGGTCAAAACAAGATGTCCATTCATTCAACATGAGGGGCTTGTTTACCACTGCATAGTTACAATGTACTTAATGTGTAAATCTTTTTGTACAATATAACCCTAACCCCCTAACCTTTTTATATGTACATAAATTGTGCAAAAAGATTTACACAATAAGTACATTGTAACTAATAGCATTGTAATTATACGCAAATACTAAGTAACTACTATGTTTGTTGTTTGAGGTTTATCAAGTAATAAATACTATAAATGTTAAGTTGGCTAAAGCCTTATATTGTTGATAAAATAATATTGTTTATACAGCATTTTTATAAGAAACGTAGTCAAGCACAGAAACATTTTGACTAGGCTAGTGCCTTCATCAGTGTAAAAGAAAGTTTTCAAATGTTTTGGGGGTTTTTTGTGCTGGAGCAGTTCCTCTCCTCTTGTCACAGTTGCAATCTCTGCCATGGTTGTCATGGTATCAAGTCCTAAAACTGCTAGTGATACCCTTTAATGAAGATACTGTTTCTAAAAGAAGACACAACTCTACAACAAGTGAACACTGGCGGAATTGTTATTACGAATCCTTGTCGTCCCCCCCCCCCCCTCGTACTCACTACTTCCTTCCTTCAAATCTGCTGTCTAACAACAGTATCAAATTCTCTGGAGAGAAAAAATAGCAGCATCTTTAAAATTTAGGATGTCAACAAGTCACCTCCTAGCTCTAAGGTTACAGTAAATTATATGGTGGGAGCACAGGGGTTGTATTCATGCTCATTTAATGAGCTACAAATCCTTTCATCGCTGTGAGACGAAGACTGTACAGAAGCACTGGATCCCATCGATTTAGACATTAAGATGATGCTAGAAATGGCTACACTTATGCCAAAATGTTTTGATTTTTTTAAGGACATGAATAATTTAAATGAGAAGCGTGATTTACTGAGAATTGATCCTGTAGGATCAAGACTTTTCAGACATATTACAGACCACATAACTTGATGATGTTTCAAGGTAATTATGATTTTCCTTTGAGAATAGAGACTCACTAAGTGTGCTGTACTTTACGGTACAGGAGAAACAAATAGTCACCAAAATGACAATGGTTAACACTGTTACTAATACAGTATTTTGTTTGTACACACAGGTTTAAATATGTACTTTCACTTTCTCTGAGTTTTTTGGAATGCGAAACTTCCAGTGTTGTAATGTGACATTTATCAAGTTATTGCTTCTTCACAAAATTGCAACTCCTGTACTGGAAATGGTGTGCAATAAAGTTAAAAATACTGCTAATGTGATATCATGGTTTATTAGTAAAAGGAAAACCAAGGTACAGTATGCAACTGTTAGCACAAGACGTGGCAAGTCTTTGTTTAAACAATGACAGCATTTTATGACAGCGCTCTTGCCTACATTATCCACCAACAAATCCACCAATCAACCCACATATACATTCACAAATAAACTGTTGAACACCCAGTGCACACCTATGCTGTATTTCTTATTTGAAACTTTTTATGGTGTAATGATCTTTGTTTTGCTAAGACACAGACTCCCCAGCCGCCCTGATTGCCCAGAGGATAACTGATAAAGCTTGAACCTGTTGCATGCATGCTTCCTCTGTGCAGTACATGCACTAGATAGTGACACATTCTGCAGAAGGTAACACTCTTGCTTCCTGAAAGCAGCTGAGCAGGGGAGTTGGGTTGCAGCTCTGAACCTGAAAATAGTCGCCGCATCGAAACTTCACATGTCAACAAGCCGTTTCCTGCTGGTGAAAACCCCAGTTCTAAGGTTACAGTATCAGATCCCTTGTTGAGGTCGAAAGCCTTGATTGGAGGATTTCAGTGACGCTTCTTATTCTTCAGATTGACGTTTTTTTTTTTATCGGCCTGCTTCTCGATTGCTTTTATTTACACTTGGCGAACAACTTTTTTAAAAGTTAAAAAAAAAAGATAAAAATACACCTTTAACGAATTTCGGAATCTCTTTTTTTTAAGTAGTTCAGAACTACAGTGTTTTGGGTTTTTTTTTGTCAGAACTGATAGTACACTTTTCCACATGTATTGTACTGTATATGTGTTTACATTGAGGTCCTAGGGTCACTTCATCAACATCTTTAAAAATGATTCAGCATGTAAATTCAGCAAATAAAGTTTGCACAGAAAGCGTATGTAGCTGTGAAAGAACACAGTATATATCTATACTCATCCAGGATTATTCACATGATGATGCATACAGCACATGGCTTGCCAGATCACCGTGTGGTTTTATATTGAATCACAAGGGGTGGAAGGCTGTTTCATTATTCCTATTATTACACTTTAAAAGGAACTTGGTAAGACTCTAAAATATCAGAGTTAACTTATGTATTCATCTTGGACCATTAAAAAAGATATAGTAATGTGATCTATTTAATCATTATCACTGGTGTTTGGGCATTTTTATTGAGACTGAGAACCACTTTTGAGCTAAAACTGTAAAACATTTTGCTGTGTTTTACAGATTATAATTTAAAGCGGGTGTATTGTACAAAGAACTACTTAAACTTCAAAACCAGATCCTACTGTAGCTCTCCCATGTATGTTGTTCATTAAGTTCATATTTTATCAGCAATGATCTGTCTAGTGTCCCAAGATGTACAGTTATACCAGTGGCAATGGACCAAGCAGCTGTGTAGACAGCGGTGCCTCATTAGCTCACAGACACCACAAGGCTATTAGAGTCTAAGTTCGAAGAATCCACACCAACAGTAAGTCAAATTCTCTAAGGAAAATAAATTAACACAATCATTGCCTAGATCACATTTTAATTTGAATATATAACTTATACCAGGAACACCTGGTTCTCAGCACAGCGTATCACCCAAGGTATGAAGCTGCATTACAATGTCTAATTACAGCACCTTTAATTATGTCCTGAACACAGACTTATTACTATAGTCTGCTATTAATAACCATGTTCTTTTGGAGTGTATGCATCAGATACAGTAATGCTTGTCAGCTTTTAGCAACACGTTTTCTTTGGCTGCAATACCATAGGGTTTGGACTAGTTTTATATTTTTAAATCTATTTAAATGAACATGGCATGTTGATAACATTCATATCCACCACCAAATACATGAGCAGTTTTAAAAAAAGTGTCCTCATTAGCTCATTGCAATTGGATATGTGGGTCTTAGGATTATTGTATAAGTGAGACCTATCACTATGAAGTCTGAATCCCCAATGGAGATTAATTAAAGCCTGCCAAAGTCATCTTTATACTCCACGGGAGCCAGGTGTATCTTTCATTTTCTGCATTCATGTTGGAAACCTGAGCTCTACCAAAGCTTGTTGATTTTTGCCAATTTGGAATCCTCCTTTGTCCTTTATCTGACATATTAGTTACACTGAAACATGTATTAATTGAAAAGCAAGAGGTGTTTCTATGAAAGTAAGCCCTATTCAACTGAATGAATTCAATAATTGCTGGGCCTCCTCCAGAAGGTCTGTGCTTCACAATCTCCTCATTACTAGGGCTCTGCAATGTCCTTTGACCCATCTTCTGAGTTTTTCCAGAAGGCTCTCTTTCGCAGCCTTGTATTTAGGTTTAGTCAGGAAAACTCATGCGATAGAAAACAATATTTATTAAAGCTTACACAACCAATACTAAGTTATACATATTTCCATATTTGGTCTTTGGCCTCACCTTTCGAATTACCCCTGCCCATAATTTAGTTTGCTGATAGTGGAGAGGCTGACTGTAGGGAAGCCATGGGCCAGGGGGCAGGATAGCTGCCCTCCCCCTTAGACAAGGCCAAAAAAACATGTGGAGACTGGGGAGGAGGAGGCAAGCTCTGACGTTCAGCGGTGACAAATGGCTTGAGGTAATATATAAAGCCCTTTCTAGCTGATCATTGGATGTGTGGTTTATCGAATGAGCCATTTGACTGACGAATGTTCTGGTAATGATGGTGTCTAATATGCTTGATGTTTTCGATTTTAATCTAGCTTAGAAAGTGAGTTCCCTGTCTGAACCACTGCTTTGCAAAATTTAAATAAATTCCCACTAGCTGGTGTCATTTAATCTAATCTCAAACATCTGCAAGCAAATGCTTAATGATAGGTCCAGCATCTTTTCTTGACAAACACTGGTAGCACAAAACGTTTGCCCAGCTGGGTTTCACATGTGTAGCCTTGCCTAGGGGCATATACAAATAATTTTCTTATTGAAACTCTAACAAAGGAATACAACATTACTGCTATTTGCATAGAACGAGAGAACAGGTGTTTGGCTTGCTATTGATTTTAATCATTGAAATAAAAAAAATTGGGTCAAGACATAACAAGGCCATGTACATCCAATTAAGTCAGCAGCAAACTCAATACAATAGCAAGTTATTCAAGAAGAAAACAGTACCAGTATACTTTGCTTAAATTTGCATGTTGGCGATAATGCCCACCTGCAACAAGCCTCAATTCAAATTTAGGTTATGTATATGGGTGCCCGACCATCACTGAAAGCTTCCTACTTTAGTTTTTTTTTTACTGTGTTCAACAAACCAAAAAACATTCGAGCAGTAGATTAGCATTGGTCTAAAAGCTGTGAAAATCTTTGACTTTGATATATGCAATGTTTTTTTTTCTTTCCAGCTGCTTCTTGAATAGTCTCTTGTGCAGGTTAATGTAAGTTCTCTGTTAGAGTTCAGAATTGAGTGAAATCCATTCCAAAATGGTAGTCTATTTTTAAGGCCTAAAGTTATATACGATGTTTGCAATGGAAGCCCTGCCGATGCACGGGTGTGTGTGGGGGAATATTGGGTGGCAGGGAGGGGGTTAAAATCCTCCCTACAGAAACATGTGGGGATGTGGCTGGGGCTGTCAATTGAATACACAATGAAATGATTAATTAGGCTCCATCCACAAGTGTATTTAAAGGGTGATCACGGGAGTTGGAGATTAGCGACGGTGAGGGAACGGTGCTGGTTTTTGTATGGTAAATGTAAAAAGCACGTTATCGCTTAAACTGTAGTGTTTCTGGTCTCCTTGCTGACGCCACCCCGTCACACACCCACTTAAATTTTAACACATGGAGAATGCACATTCTGTGAATCCTATGAAGAGTGATACTGCAAATCAAATAGAGCACAAGCGAGTCACCAGAGGGTGTGGGAGTGCATGGACAGAGCAGTAAATAGAAGTGTATTTCAAAACAGATTTGGCAAAACAGTTTGAAAACGTTCACTCAGAAAGAAATACCCCTCAGAAATAACCCTTGGACAGATAACCCCCAGGCCCCATACTGGGTCTTTCCAGGTAAAAGAGAATCTAC
Organism: Polyodon spathula; assembly: GCF_017654505.1. Taxonomy (NCBI): domain Eukaryota; kingdom Metazoa; phylum Chordata; class Actinopteri; order Acipenseriformes; family Polyodontidae; genus Polyodon; species Polyodon spathula. The sequence continues at coordinate 33,978,216 of NC_054549.1, read as the reverse complement.
CCACAGTGCTTTACCAAATTCGTTTGAGTTGCTCGTAAAAGGGAACGCTTCACATGAAAAATACTTTCTGAAACTGAAATTTTGAGATCATCAATTCACCATATTTCAGCCCCTTTACTAAACATAAATAGACATATTACAGTATATTGTGGCTCTTTACATTGTAATAGGTATACTGCTACCCCACCGCTGCCTGTGTTTGTTATTACAACTTTACTTCTGTCTGACGGTTTAGCAAAGGAATTAAATCCCTGTCATTGAACTAACAGTTGAATCTCATTATGGTGAAGGCCACTGAAATATTCTAAGCCGGTGACCTCATCCCTCAGGTAGCTAATCAGTGTGGAAGCAGCCTAGGGATTAACACTACCTGCTCCCTATGTGCAGTATATACAGCCATGGCTAAAAGTTTGGCATCACCTAGAATTTTAGAATTGAGACATAGTTCAACAAAAAAAAAAACTATATGAACATAATTTAGATATTTTATTTAACATTGCGTGATCAAAGAAACTACAAAACGATATCGCAAAGGTCTACCAGAAACTATAACAGTAGTTCAGTAGTTTTTGTATTTTATTTATTTATTTATTTTTGATAAGTATATGGAAAACTACAAAGCGGTATGCAATTTAATATGTTAACGTAACATTATTCAGCAGGGTTCATTTGACTTTATGAAGCAAAATGAGTTCATTCTATAGCGTGATGCTAAACTTCTGGCCATAGCTGTACATTACATTGCACCTTGTATGTAACATGCATTCTGCATTACGAGTTGTCTGATTACTGGCACTTTAGGGGTTAATATATATATATATATATATATATATATATATATATATATATATATATATATATATATATATAAGACTTTATTGTATGCAATAAGACTTTATATACACGTGACCATCTTTCTGCCGCCTAAGACACGTCACACATCTTTTATTCACCACTGGAAACATCTTTTTTTATATGGCAGCGGTCGGTGATATCCTGCCTTTAACTTCCAGCGACCGGGAGATCTGCCTTTTTGATTAGAAGAGGAAAGTAAATGTATAATTCAAAGCCTACAAATGAATTGAAAAAAAAAAAAAAATTAAACTGGGTTACATGTTATCAAATTGGAGCAGAATGACGCAGGTTAATATAACCGTTAACTATCTTAAGGTCATTTTCTAATACCTGCTGAAGTAACAATTTTTTCCACTGCGCAAAAGTGTGATAAGCGTAACTTGAAAAAATTGCTTGAAATTGCAACTAACACTGTTGCTTCAATAGTTACCAGTAAAGTCTTATTGCCTAAAGAGGTGCTGTCTTTCAGAATAGATTTAAAACCAAGCAGCTATGTTTACACCAGTGAAGATACAACAGATCACACAGTACAAGATCAACGGTCCTTTTTTATCTCAGCATTCAAGAACAAACTATATGAATGATAAAATTGTTGCACTTCATAGACCATTTCAATCAATCTAGCTGTGAAGTTGCCATGGAAATACATGTGCTTGCATACTGAAACTCTCTAACTAGGCTTCTACCATTCATGTGAGGTGGTCTTTACTGGGTTATTAATCTCTGTCTTTAGCTCTCTGATTTATTCAATGAGAAAACAGGAAGCATATTTCCTGATCAATTGCCTCCCTGCAGTGATGTAATTATACTTGAGCGCACGATCAATTGAGGACTAAACAGCACTATATCACAACCTTGAATATACATATATATATATATATATATATATATATATATATATATATATATATATACACACACACACACACACACACACACACACACAGAGTATTTTTTTATTATGTTGCTAGATACAAAACTCAAAGGAAATTTTGATTTAAATTTTATCAGAAACTAATTAAAAAGTGTTTGAAACACATTACCATACTGTATGCCATTGCTTTGTTCTGCATGCTCTGAGTGATAATGGGGCAAAAAAGTACTTTGTTGAAGGGGGGTTTATTAATAAAAAACAAAAAAAACATTAAAGCAGTTATACAAATCTCCCCCGAGTTCCTCTTTCTCTATGGGTTCACTATCTGCATCACCGCTTGTCATGGAAGACCTTTTGTTTTTAACAGAAGAGGTACAATGTCCAGCTGTGGCATCTCTTTTTCCACTCCAGCTCTTACGCAGAGGCACTTCTTTGCTCAAACGAAATCTTCCTTCTTTTTAGGTTGTCACTGCCCCCTTGATAGCAGACCTGGTCAGATCAATAAGGTTGTGTTGGGTCACCTCCAAGGAACTGTGTTTGTTTCTACCCAATATTTCTGTTGGAGGAATGCACAATGCATGCAGTGTAACAATTTCTTTTGTTTCTGATAAAGTTTAAATAGCAGGATCTTAGAATGTCAGCATAACTTGTTTTCAAGAATGTAGATATAATTGACATACTGTACTGGTACCTTATAGTACAAAAACTGAAATAGACAATGACGTAAAGGACCATTGAAGCCAAGGGCCTAAAACTAACCATGACGTACCTTTTTTTCTATTTCTATCTATTTGATGCAAATCAACTGGAAAGGTGGGTAGAGGTATTTTAATATGTAAAATGAATATTTAAATAGGATTTTTACCTATGTGCACTTTAAAATTATCTTTCCTTACCATGGCTCAATTACATGAAAATATTGAAGCTTGATTGACTGTAGGACTGTGTTAATCTGGTGGCATGCTATCTATACTCACACACCCCCACACACCCCCACACCCACCCCCCCCCCCCCCCCCCCCCCCCCCCCCAGCTTCTAGCAGTGTCCTCATTCACATTCTTAATTGAACAGAATCCCTGAAGTGGGTAAGCCGTCAGACTGCACTGCCTCTTACTCTGGTGTTGGACAGTATGTCCATTCAGGATTGGAGAATATGGTGTCACAGAGGTCTGACTTGCTCTCTAAAGCTAAGCCAATCTGAACCATGGGCTGGTTTAAAGCATCTCATTCAGTCCACAGCTAATGATGTTGTTTTTATGGTACTTGAGAATGGAACCTGTAGGTGGATGTGCAGTTGTACATAGCCTACAGTGTTTTTAAGGTTAAAAATACACATGGAATATCTCATTATACTACTGACTAAGAATATGGGCTGTACCATCAGAATTCTTGCAGTACTGCCATTCATTCAGATGAGTTAGAGAAAACTTAACTACAGCTGAAAAAATACACAGCAACTATAGTTAAGTAGTCTATTTTCTACAATACTAAGAGTGAAACAATTGAATTACCGGCAGTTGCTTTTAATTGGGGTCTAAGCAAGTGGAACTAAATCATGGGATTCTAGTGTGACATCTGAAAATACTTAGATAAAATTACCATTTGAACATGAAATATTTGATATTACTGGGGCTAAACCTAGACTTTATGGTCTGGAAGTTTGAACCTATTGGATCTTTGCTATAGGGCCAGCCCTGGAATAAAATACAATGCAAACAAAAACAAAGGCCACTGGGTTGGCCAGCAAGTTCAAGGAACTCAGAAAGAAAAACAATACAATGTTGCTATCCAGTTCTCTCAATGTATTTATCGTACATGGGAGAATTGTACAACTATCAGATCTCACTCTCATCTATATGCCCAATGTCATACCTGGCACAGTGGAATGACTGCTGTCAACAGATTAAAGGATTGTGCCATATGCCTGCAGTTTCTTGTTCGGGCCAAGTATGAAGAGGTTCTTGAGGATTTGAGAGACGGCATTCAAAACAACAAAATGAAGTTGTCAGTGCAAATGAGGAGAATGTAATTGAAAGCAAATAAATGAGTCAGAGCAAGTTAAATAATAGTTTAATAGTGACTCACCATGGTCCTCAGTTTTAAACAATGTGAATGAAACTGGGAAATAAGGAAGTGAAAACTTACTTTTTACTTAATGTCAAGGGTTCTTGATTTAACAGTCAATCTCATTGTAGGACCGGTTCAAACAGACCCCCCCCCCCCCACTAGGACATAAAAGTGGTTATCCACAGTTCAGTTTATCTTCCTATTAAAGTATAAAATTAGCGGACCTCATCTTTGGCAGGTAACATTAGCTGGATGTTTCCTATATTTAAAAGGTGATGCAGTTGCATTTGGCAGGTATTGTAGCAACAGCAGACCACGGTGCTAGTATAATTAATGCCTTGCGTCCTAGGAGTCGCTGTCATACCACCATTCACTGGTAACCTATTAAACAGCTGGGAACACATCCTAGGAATTATTCATTGGTTGACAGAAAAAGTCTGTCTCCACCCTTTTGAACTCAAACCTTAGGTCAAGGTACAGTAACTATACAGCCCTGTAACCATTAAGATAAAGCAGAAAGAAATACTATGACTCTTTTGTACAGTGGTTAAGCCGCTCACTTGAGGAGCGAATGGTTCCAGTTTGTACCCGCTCTTAGCTTTGTAACAATATCTAACAATTTGTATTGCTCTGCAGGGCTTACTTTGCTTACTTTGTGAACTGGTTACTAGTTTAAAACCATCCTGTACATTTTACAACATTCTTATATCTTTGTATTGGCTGCATTATTAGTATTGGCACAGTGTTGGGGTTAGTGTGTGGACAGTAATATAATAGTAATTGAATTTTCTTCTGCATTTCCATTTCCTGCTGACAGTCCTACCACAGTTTACAGCGTTGCCATGCCAACTGTTCCACACAGGGTGAGTTCTGTGGGTGTGGCGGTATTGATTTCTCAGACAAGGAGGTGATGGTGCCAAGTTCAGACAAGCTCATACAAAAGGCCGGGTGAGAGATGGGTAATCCTAGCCCAAGCTGCAAAATGTAACCACTGTAAAGACGTTTGCATTGTCTTTGTTACATTTTGCAATTATCTACATCAACCATCTCCACATGATTATATTACACAATGTACTATGATAAAAGAAGGACCATTTAAATGCACAGCACAGTTCCGTTTTAGGTACTGTAAAGGCTTAGTTTATTTTTTAAAACAGACCACACAGTCTAGTACTTTTAATAATAAAAAAGAGTGTTTTATTGAATTGAATATCAACTGTTTCTTTAGAATAAGGTTCATTGGTCCAGAACATGGGTCTTATTTCCACATCCAACATCTTTCCAGAATACCCTAAACTGCTGCAAGATCATCTGGAATGAACATTCTGTGAGTTCTTGTGCCAAGGCTCCAACCTCTTTAAACTTGAATTGCAGCACAGTTCTTCAATAAGCATGCATGTTCTAATATTATATTCCTCCTGTAAAGATCCCTTTGCCCTTTGGATGCAGTGTACTGTTTTCTGGGAAACAATAGTGCTTAATCATTAGAGTATTTCACATTAATTCATCCACTCTCTCTATCTAGAGATGCAGTACTGCACGCATTTTATTGGCTGCCGCCACCACCGTGATCACAACTCTCTGTATTTGTTAACTTTGATTTAACCTAGGTGGGACTATTGAGCCTAGAAAGGGGACAGTAATGATCAGGATCATGGGGTGCTCTCCAGCATTTACAGCAGCTCATTGACATTTTAGTTTCCGCAGCAGGCAGAAGAGAATTGATAAAGAGCAGATGAAGGAAACGAAACCGAGAGAGGGGGTGCTTAAAATATCAGAAGCTTTTGCAGTGATAAATACTGCTAGTTTCGTGAATCTCATGAGCTGTGTAATCAAAGACTATGATTAATGCATGTTTTAAATTAAATAGATAAACAGGTGTTGATGCTGCTTCGTTCTAGGGACATGTTTCAACATAATAGCAACCAAATGTATGGCTTCCATCATATACAAGGGTTACAATTTTGTTCAATAGCTTTCAACACCCCCCCCTATAAAAATTGTTACAGCGTCACTGCAAGAGATGAAACGTCAACAGATTGAACAAGCTAGGCACTACTGTAGATTAATTAGAAAGCATTACAGCCAGTTGAGGAACTCTACAGAACAGCAGGTTTGATGTCTCAGGAGAAGATACGGGAGAGAAGGAGGAAGCTATTCCGGTCTCTTATCTCTATCTAATCCCACTGGGAAGCGTACTCCCAGCGTTTATGATGTTGAAACACACATAAGAGTCTTCCTGGTGTCTCTTCAAAGCTTTGCAAACTCCCAATCCGCCTCCCTCCCTGTTACAATGCAACTTGGTGGCTAAGGGGCGCTTTCTTTTGAGCAGGGACTAGACGTCATGTTGATCTGCAGATAAACAAAGGCGTATAGTGCCAGGAATTATATAAGAGAAAGCATTAGAAACTACTCAATTATAAACTTTTATAAGGCTGAAGGAACCACAGTGTATGAATAATGAACAGGTTTTTCATTGCCAAACCGATTTGATGCTGAACTTGTCAAGTTATGAAATCTGTAGTGGTGTGTGCAAGTGCAATCAACACAAAATTAATTATCAGCTCCACATGAATTCATGGGAAACACAGCAGTGAGGTGGAAGGTGAGAAGCTTCTGAGAAATAGCACGTGCGACCCAGGACTGTGCAGTCTACCTCTTTCACAGCAAAACTTTCAAGATTATAAAGCCATTTTATATACAGAGAGCATGTCCCATTTGAATATGGCCAGTCTGGAAAATTAATTATCTGAAGCGATTCATGAGTTTTAGAAATTATATCTGATGCTGTTCAAACTAAGGTTTATTAAGATATATGATTAATGTTTGACATTCTTTATTTGGAAAGGAGTGTAAATAAATCTAGCTGTATACATTTAAATATTAATAGCAAGCTCCTACTTGAAAAATGAATGACATCACAATATTAATTCAAGTTACTAGTAATACATAAACATGGACTTTTATCTCTTTCTTGTTTTTGAGGACTGGTACATCATTTTTTGTTTATTCTTTTTATGGGTGATGTTACTATGGTGATTATGTTAATACTGATGTAAATGTGGATTCAATAATTAGAAAAATTGTTTATCTGTGCAAATAGATAACTACACCTGGAAACATGTAGACATATCTGTTTTATTGGTATGGACAAATGTTTAATACCATCAATGCAAAATTAGCAGTCTATACCAGCTGTACGCCAGCCCTGTACATCTTTACAACATAGACTCCACACCTCAGTACGAATAAACATTTCTGAGTAGGATTAAAAGTTAACATGGTGACCAATTCAGGCTTGAATAAAACAGTGTGTCCAAAAGCTGTGTTTGTTAAAACTCTTTTTCATCCTGTATTGTCTCTTTGTATTGCCCGTTAGGTAAACTTCATTTCCTTCCCCACATTGAGTGGCAAGTAAGTGTGGAAGCCACCACAACTGGGTGTAAATTAAAACTGGAAGCTGCAGTGAAACTCGAAAGGTCATTATGACAAAGGCTGCAGAAGTACACTGCTAGTGCAATTAACTGTGGTGCCATAAGGGGAATGGCAGAAATAAATACAATGTATCCCATCTGAAGGCTATCAAGTCAAGTGTAAAACTGTAGTGCCTAATGGTGCCATTTCCAGCAGAAGCCTGAAATCTGAAGTCCATAAAGCTACTTGCTTAGGGTTGTACTGGTTAATTTTTCTGAATGATTTCAATGTTCCAAGTATGAGCAGATGGGAAGCTTGCAGACAGACAGAACTCAGCTAAACATAGCATGTTTGTTGCAATCTTCCACTCACTGACTGCTAGCTTATCTTTGCTTCATATGTACAATATAATAAATATTTATCTAGCCAAGGACTCAACTGCTCTGTGAAAAACAGCACACAAACGTACAGAGGACAGTTAATCTGACACTAATCTCTAAACTGCCGCACACTCTCTACATTCTATTCATTTTAAATGTATATGAGGTTAGATAACTATACAATATTGCACATAATAGTTATATTAATCTCTAGAACACCAGCTTTAAAAAAAATAGATTTAACAACATTGTAATTACTAACAACAGCTGTTGCCGCTAAAGCTGTAAAATGGTACAGAACATAATTCATACAATGAAAGATTTAGCTTTAGATAACCAGGCATACACAACTGTATAAGAACATGATAATAACCAGGTAACTACCAAGGGTTCCTGCTCTTAAATTGTAACTAGTGGTGGAATAAGCGTGTTATTACATCAGAATGGTTTGTTTCATGGTTTTAATATGGAACTACATTAGGTAACAATATTTTAAGAGGACAAATTCCCATGTAATTACACAGTATTTACCAATAAGAGCAAGAACCATTGGTAATTTCATAATTATAACAATGGAATTACGTGATTACGCCATGCTCTGTAAAAAGTGCCACAGATAAAATAAGAAAGTATACCCACATTTAATATAAAACTACTTAATTAGACGTGTATGATTAAAGTTGATAGCAGATGCAAATTCAAGGCACTTACCAAGTTCAATATTTAAGCTGTGACAGATCGAATGATGGCCCTAACTTGAAACTTAACTTTGCTGTTGTAAAAAACAAGACTCTATAAATCAGTCTTTACATAAACTAGTATTTGTGGTTGGTTAATTGCCTGTTGCTTTTAAGACCTTAAGCCTGAGACATCTTAATGTGATAACTTCTCAGTCATGCATATTTTATATGGGCCAGTATTTGTTGTGCCTGTTCACAGCTTATATTTTTCATTCTCAAGGTGCTGTTATTGAGAAAAGTAAATCATGTAACTAGGATTAGTGAGCTTTGTCAAAGAAGATTAATAAATAATTCCACTTTTAAAAAGTCTCTCAACTGTTTTGAAAACAAAGTTAGATTTATTTAGCATGAGACAATACCTGACACAATGCTTTCAAGTCAGAATAATTATTGTCAAATCATATACAATATTTTGTAACACCACTTACAGTATAATAGGTGGATCGGTATTTGGCCGAAGCATTCATATGCAATACAGCGTTGTTCCAGAAAGCCTACCCAATTTGTAATAACAATTACCGGTATTATAATGCTTTGTTAAAGTAACTGCTGGAAAGAGACATTTCCTTAATCATCAGCAATATAAAGGATATGAAGCATTATAAATTCATGGAGAGCCCAGTTTTTGTTTTAAAGAGTAAATGCCAAGAAGTCAGGGAAGGTTTGCACCAAATACATTGACCTTTGTAAAAGTAGGAAGCACCTTTTTATGTGCCATGAAATTATAGATGATATCTCAAATCACAGCTGAAGCACAGGCACCAAGAATTTTTATTTTTTTTTAAAGCGACTGTAAGGTTTGAGAATATTGTTTCTAGATCAACAACTGCACTGTACCCTTGACTAGCAAATTATAGGTTTTAACTAATGCAGGATTTGACTATTTGACTATGTATATCATTATCTGTTTTGAGGTACTTTCAAAGCAATGCGTTGGATTATTTCCACTGACAGCAGGAGTTACACTACGGTGTCATGTTAGAAATGCAGTAGACTAATCTGAACTGTATAGTTGCTCATGGACCTGTTTAAGCTTGTGATTTGTCTGGAGTACTGGTAGCTCCATACAAAAGCTACCTTGTCTAGTCTTTATTAATCAAGATCAGTTATAACACTTTGGTTAAACTTACAGAGACATACTTATGATACTGAAGTTTTGTTTCTACAGCTGCTATCTGCATGCATTTCTTGAGATAGCATGACTATAGGTACATTTTAACTGCCAGGCCTTGGATGAGCAAAAGTGTAACATCACTGAGGGGGCTAAACAATGGGGATTTAAAAAGAAACATTTTGCAGCTGGTTGACCCAAACTGTGTTTTAAAAGAGTTACATTCCAGCCATTCCCCATCTGACTGATTAGAACTCACTGAATCCCTCTCGGCTGTTTAGTCTGTGGTATATATGGTTCTCTGTTCCAAAACATGTTAGTTATCATGCCATTGGCAGGGACGTAGCGAGCATCAGCCAGAGGTTTCATATGGTACTTAAGGTGCTGCACTACAAACAGGACCATTTTCATCGAATATGTTACTTAACCAGCAACTGTGTTTAGGGGACCATGTATTCCTTTTTTAATCTGACAAATTTGTAGCACTGTAACTGTTGTGAACCTGTGAAAGAATATTGGCATTATTATCTTTTTTACTGCCTGTAACTGGATTGAGTTCTTTTTAACAATATTTTTGGTTGATATTTTAAAGCCATAAAACTCCAGCACTATTTCAAATAGTACCAAATATATGCTCATATTTCAGAAGCATTTTTTGCCTGAGTTGATGAACCAGAAAGAGAAGTTGCAAAGGCTCCAGGAGGCTTCTAGTCATTCAAAAAGCATGTGTTCCCTTTTCCGGTTGGTGTAGGAAATGGCTGGAGGGTTGTTTCTCAGTTCTGCTCCGCACTACCTTGGCTACCTTTTCTGCAGGAATCTAATCATTTCTAAAGTAAATTACATTCCCCCTGTGACCTAATTTGTTTCTATTGTAACCTACAGACACTGGCAGATGTACAGGAACCTGTTGTACTCTGTGTGTGTGTGTGTGTGTGTGTGTGTGTGTGTGTATAAAAAAAATATTTTATCTGTGTTACCATTACCACAGTATAAAACATATTAAACTAACAGGCCATTATAACAAACAGCACATAAAACCTTTTTAGAAACTTGTATGTGAGTGCTTTTTCAGTGACATTATTATCTGTTTTGTACACATCAATACTTGGTCACATTAACCCAATATTTCTAACTGTTATAATATTGCGTTTTACTTTTTCTTCCTGCAAATACCAATGTACATCAGAACCCTGTATGAACCATCTGAATTAATCTACCATGATAAACTGGATAAGAAAGGGAAATGGCTTTTAAGTGAAGGGAGCATTTATTTACTTTTTTTTAACTTCTGTTTCTTGATTTTTGTCTTTTCCCCCTTGGAAACCATTTCAGCGTTGTTCTGGGCAGATCAGATTGGATTTTCACATGTCACAGAATTCCCTCATGTTAACAGCTGTCTGGGTCTTTGTAATTGTTCTTTTATCTAATCAGCATGTGCCTCAAAACTCATAACTCAGTAGCTTAACCCCTTCAAACCACAATATTCCCTTGTCTTCTCTATGCCTAAAAACATGTGTGTAAACTACTGTTTCAGTTGTCTGTTGAGATTTGTGTATTATTAACAATAACTAAGCACTGACTTTCGCTTGATCAGTAGCCCAGTGAGGTAGATGTGATTTTTAGACAGTACAGGTAATGTGCATTACTCATTTGTGAACACCAGCAGATACTATTACAATTATACCTCAGAGGATCCACAGATTGATGTGTTACAGCAATATAAAGAACAGCAGGGGCATTATTAATGCACACGCTGATGCGTTACAACAGCACACTGTCCGCTCAAGGGAACTCAAATTCCACTACACAGGTAAAACTTGAGACCAACAGTTCTCGAAAAACACTTAAATCTCCTCTTTGGTTTTTTGGGGGTTTTTTTCTTTTTTTTTAAGCACCAGTGGTGGAATAGGATTACATGCTGAGGTCAGGTCTGTTCAATTAAATAGCGCCTTTAAAGGATAAAATGTTTTCCAGCCAACATTGTGTCTGACTTTTATGACCGACGCCTATTTCAAAACGTACCGAGGTTTGATCACATTCAAAAGGAATTCTGCAGGAACCAAACCAACCAATGTCTGGTTGATTACTATTTTTGCATATAGTAATTAATTTGAGTTCATGCATTTTATGAAAGAAGCCACTGTACTGTATATAAATGACCATTTTGGTCCTGTACATTCCATCATTATCAAAGCTCAAAAAACAAACCATATGCTTGGTATTTATTACATATTGCTTTTTAAAGATCAGAATTGTATTCCAGTGACAGTAATATGCAAGAAGTCATTTTGATGTGGAACAGCTGGTAAGGAAGAGAGCATACTAAAGGCATTCTCAATTAGTGGGAATGCAGATTACAGGTACAATGTGTAAAACAGAAAAGAAGCTGTTCTCTGCAACAACGACTATTCAGATATCATCTACTGCCTGTGTATCCTCCTTAGTGAATCCTATACTTTTCATCAAGATTGCCTGGTTTTCTACAGGCATGAAACTGGATATGACTGAAGGAGTTGATTCTGACCAGCAAGATTGCCCAAGTCTGAATACGTTCAGACCCCACCCAGGTATTTTTACTATGATTTGATTTTCTGAGGTACAGACATGTTATTAAATAATTTAGCAGTGTTACGTGGTCAAAAACACAGTCTCCGTTTCACCCACAAGGCTTTTCTATGGAAGCCACTAACAACTGTACTGTGGCACGTACAATTTCATTTCTGTGATTTTACATCCTCACCACATTGCTTGTGTGCTGCTTTTTTTTAAAAAGACAGACTCTTGGACACCAGCACTTAAAACAGACAGCCTGAAATCCTAAGCCTGCTTTTAGTCATATGGTCAACATTGTGATTAACTTTGCAAAGAACACACACACACACATATATATATATATAGAGGATGGTATTAAACACATGTATTCTAAACTACCATTAGCACAATACTAATGCTGATTTCAGATTCCAATGAAGAAATATTATACTGACATAAATATAATAGTTTTTGTAATATACAGACCCAGTGCATAACCTGCACTCTGTGCTTTCCACTTTTGTTACACCCCTTGCATAACCTATACCTCTTGTATAGCTCACAGCCTAGTATTTAAAAATACACAATTTTATTGAAATTCCGTGAAATTTTTGTTTTGTGACGTATAACCCACATAGCACGTATATAACATGTAGTCTGGGGAAGTTCTGCTGTAAAAAAGGCGGTGTGTTATATTTAGAAAATGACGGTAATTTTGTCATATCTGATAGCAGAATGGAAAACTCGTGGAAGACAAAGTTTAAACACTAAGCAGGTTTATGCCCTTAAATGCTAACAATCAGCAGTTTACTCTCTAATTATACAACGCAATGGAAACAGGTCAATGTGAAGGTATTGTGCCTACACATGCAATGGGCTCCATGGTTTAGACTTGAACTGATTTTTTCCATTCGGTAAACTGTGTTTTTAAATGCATCACTAAGTTTTATGCACAGAAATCCACACAAACAAATAACCTGTTAACCATTTTTGTACTTTTCCACTGGAGAGTACTGTACATAACAGTAATTTATTTCACTAAATTATCATTCACGTGTTAAAGGAGTGCTAACCAATGCTTGCAAATCTATTTTCCATTAAAATGTTATTAACAGCATTGTATTTATCTTTTTATTGAGGTACGACCATTAAGGTTATTATTTTGTTGTTGTTTTCTTTTACATTAATTTGGGATATTCACGCATTTTAAATGCAATAGATAGATTGCTGCATCCGAGTACCTTTGCTATGGGCCACGTTTTCTAGAGACCACTGGTCTGAACTATACCACAATGGGGTAATAGGCCCCAGGAGGCAACCACAGCATAGCATCAACAGAGTCGCCTTTGAAAGATCTTCATATGCAAAACTGAAATAGAAAATTGAAACAAAGAACCAAAAGATTTTTAACAGAAGAAAAAGAGGACCAGTGAATTGCTTTTGTTAATAAGAGGTAAGGAATTGAATTAAATTATTGAAGATAAAATAATGTCCAGTGTGACATTGATGTAACTGAAGGAAAAAAAAAAAATCTTCAGGGTCTAAATTCTTGAGCTTCATTATTAATTCCTATTTTTAATTTTGTTCAAAGCTAATATATACTGTCCTTGCCACATTCAACTCAATCCTGAGTTCAATCCTGGTATATATAACATCTCAGGGAGGTAGTGTATGTTCGTCTTGTTTTCATGATTTAATTAAATGGTTTTGGAGTGGAAGCACAAGCTTCATGTGATTACCAGTATAAAAATGTGTATGTAACAATGGAGTTACTGTTTAGATTTTCTGCAGGGAAATCTAACTTTATCTGCACATAAAAAATAAAATAAAAAAACAGCCCACCGGTTTAATTAACAGACTTAATAAGCTCTGGCTCAAACACAGGGCTGTATTCATGAAGCAGTATGGTACAGACGATCACATTGCAGCTCTATGGATTTACCCACAAGCACATATAGATAAAATACGCAGATAACACGTTTCGATCAATTAAAGTGAGCGCTTATAGATATTCTGATTAACACTTTATATTAAAGTGCTGCTTATTAACATTTATAACCCGCTCATCACCGACAGCACAGCATTACAACAATATAATCTGATCCCTCATCTGGTTCGAACCTATGGCTTTCAATATGGGGATTCGGGCTTGGTTTAAACAATCAGGTGATCGAGTAGCTGAACGTGGAGTTTAATGTCAAGGTTCAGCCCTGTAGGCAAGGGTGGTTATTAACACTATGATAATATAGTCTCCACATGGAGGCAATTGTCACATGTAGCTGAAGTAGAGCTTATTACTACGTGCCAGTCATCGCAATTTATTTACGTGCGAATATTGTCTTTATGTATCTAACTTATTGAAATTGTTGTAATATTCTTCCCAATGAGTGTAACAAATCTGGATCTTCTGTAATCGCCAGGTGATTGCGATCTGATCCTCCGACCCCATCGCGAAAATCAATATCCACGTGTGAGATTGCAATGGCAAAATGGTCCAGTTGAATATGCTGATCGTTTTATGATTTTAGTGTTGGATAGACGCGATACCCAGGACGGTGGTAGCCACAATGGCCCGAGAACAGATCTTATAGGGGCTAAAATTGAGCGCCACGGCCGGCAGCCTCGCGGCATTCTCGACCTGCTGAGGGATGGGTGGAGCAAAAAGGCTCGTCATGTGACTAAGAGATCGCCTATATTTGGTTGTCGTTTGGCCCAGGACAACTTCAGATTGGCTCAGCACCGACAACAGCAGCATTCCAACAAAAATGCACGGATTCGAACCTTTGCCAGGGGACAAGGTAGTGCTGCTACTTCCCTCATCTGAATCGAAACTGTGTGCTAAATGGCAGGGGCGTAAAGGTGATTCGGGATAGGGAAAGATATGTGGATCGCCAAAATTAACGTGAAATTTATCATGTCAATTTACTAAAGCCCTGGGCAAGGGAGGCATATTTATAGCCCCAAGCTAGAGGGTTAGGCCCCTGTCAAGAGACCCCGAGCCGATTTCTATGTGGGAACAGGATCAGCAAAGAGAGCTGTGGCTTATTCAGTTCCGTTTTTCTGACTTGCCCAGCCAGACTAACTTGGTTGAATATGACGTTATCTCTCCACCAGGTGTCGCTGTGCAAGAGAGAACGTACCGGTTCCCGGAAAGTCGACAGTGGCTCCAAAGAGGTATGTGATATGCTCGAGCTTGGGGGATTTCCAGGAAGTGGTGAATCGTCATAGTGGCTAAGAAAGACTGCTTCTGTGTGGATTTCAGAAAGGTGACCGCTATTGCTAAGTTCGATGCATATCCCATGCCTCTGGTCGACGAACTTTTGACAGACGAACGAGGTTTATTCTGTAACACTTTTATTGCCACGCTGCCTTCAGATACTGATGGACCCGCCCACTTCATGAATACAGCAGCCGTTTATATTGATGAGGTGCTACCTTGTTAGCCGTTCTTTTATAACTGCAAGACTCATGTGAGGTCACTACGTTATGGATTGTTAATAAATCATTATAGATGGTTTAAAACCATGCAATAGCCATAGATGGGATTACGTTTAAACATCACATAGTAGAATAGGTGGCTAAAAACTGTCCCCTTTATAAAACTGTAATTCCATCTATGGCTATTGCGTGGTTATAAACAATCTGTAATGCGTTATTAACACTATATAATATAGTTATTAACCATCTGTTATATCCATAAAACATTCATAAAACATTAATAAGCAGCACCTTAATATAAAGTGTTACCGATATTCTTTAGACTAGAAGACATCCAGCCTGTAGTTTCTGCTCGATTTAGGAGCACACTGCTGAAGGTCACTTTTACTTTAGGACTTCCACACAAACAACTTTTCTGGCCATCTGTTACGACTTATGTAGACAATCATATTCCTTTTCCTGTACCTCCTGTTCACTGAAAAATAACAATGAAGTGCTTTAAGTGATACAGTGAGCATCTGTGTTTGGACAGCATTGTTACATTTAGTACCAAAAGAAATCAAAATGCAATATACAGTAATAGAGGCTATTCTTGGTGCAAAGACACACATTACACTCTTTATTTCAATAACTTTATAGACAGAAGGAGTTCAAATAGTATGATCAAGTGAAAAAAGCATGGTGAGCTTTTGGTAGTTAGTACATTAACATTAAGTACAGTAACTATGCATAATAACACACTAATTATGTGTAAGAACACATGTATTTACTAAGTAACTACAAATACACAGTAATTAAAGACACTTAATGTAATGTGTTTCCTGTATATGTAAATATAATCATTATCAATCAATGACCCCATGAAAAGCTAACTATAAATGATTCTAAAGATTCTGCTCAAATAATGCTATGAATAGTCTATTGATTTATTAATATAAAGGGAATACTGGTTCTTTAATCGCAAACAGACAGATCCATACAATGACCAGACAGCTTCAGGTAGAAGCAATTGATTGGCAGCAGGAGAAAACCAACCCAGATGACAACAAGGACCCTTGTGGCAGACATAGATATTCATTAACCTCCTACTGATGTCCTACTGCAGGGCACTGTACACCACAACTGAGGGCTAGAGTTTTATGTTGTTCCCATAATTTACTAAGTTTTTCTATGTTTTGCCATACTTTCACCCTATTTTTACAGCAGTGAAATACATTATATTGCGCGAAGTACCATGAGAATATATTACTGCATCAATGACAGAGAGCATATTTCAGAATTTTTTTTTATTTTTTTTAATAAGCCTTCGGCAAGCAAAGATTAATGTCACGCTTACTGTTTGTCCACATAGCTGAAAAAAACAAAAACAAAAGAACCACTTCCTGTTTTTTTAATGCAAATGCCATAAATATCATCTATAATCATTTCCCTCAGGCAAACACCACACCACAGCCCCACACATTGAATAGCATTGTAATTTGCTGACATTTACCCAGCCTTATCTTTGTGCAGTACCGTAGGTGTACCAGACAGGTGATACCCTGGGGAACCCTTTGGCTGATGTTCAGCAGAGCTGTCAACTCTCCCTTATTTACTGACAGTCTCCCTTATTTTGGGCCCTTCTCCCTGACAGCTCCCGGGACAGATTTTCTCCCATATTTTAAACACCTTTTTTTTTTTTTTTGCAAAAGTAATTTTCCTCCTTAACATTTCAGTTTATAAAACCATGGTTTACCCAGCATAATTCTATCTGGATTTGTCCCTCTTTAGGACCCAGGGGAATTCAGGCTTTTCAACTCACACCATAGTGCATTCTGGTACATTTTACCTGTCTCAGGTATCTCACAGCAGGACTACACTTGCCAGAACACATTTGGGCATGAAAGGCCTGAACTATCCCAAAACTGTCCTAGTGCACATACAATCATATGGTAACCCTTCCAGTGGTCTGTTTTTCGGAGCTCTGAGCTGTTCACCACCTAGTCTCCCTTACTTTGAAAGCTCAGTGTCGACAGATATGATTCAGCAACCCAACAAGTAGCATAACATGGCTCTTAAATAATGAAGCTCATTAAACTCCATGGTTAACCTGAATGGGCACATATGTTATTATGTCAGGACAACAGGTCCTTTCATGCCAGTAATGATCCCAGTGGAAGACCTTCAATTTACAGCATCCAGCTTACAACATATATTTCCCCTTTAAAAGTAATGTAAGACAGAATTGACAATAATTAACTCCAATTATCTTTTGTTTCTTGCCTGACTTCCAGACTCAGTGGAACAGAGCACAGCACATTGGAAAAATATACTCTTTGTCAATTTCTATTCAGCATGCTTCTTATTGTTGAACAAGAGTCGTTACAGAAGCACGCAGACACTGCCTGGACTGTTCAACAACAACAACAAATGAGTTATTAAGGAAACAGGATGGATCCCAACAACGTTGGTGTAATATATGCAGGAATTATGGACTTTGCCACAAAAGAAAATCCCTGGAAGTTTTTGACACACATATTCAGACATCACTGTTATACTAACACTGCTATTCCTTTTTTTTGTGCTCATATTGAAAACTGAAAGAGCAAAAAAAAAAAAAAAAATTGAAAATTAACAAGATATGACAGCTTAGTGTGAAGATTTTCACCCCATGCTCTTCTTGTTTTATTGTCTTTACCACAGTCTGCATTAGTTACAATCATGATCACATTTCCTTGCTGTTATAACAATTAGCTTCTTCGAACTGGCTTTGTAAATTCCCAGAAGATGCGTTACATTACTCTTTGTGTTAACAAAGTGAGATTTTAAACACATTCCACCTCACCTCAGGGTTAGTATTACATACCGTTTTCCATTATTCACTCATAACGTCTAATATCACATTTCTTTCTTGCATACAAACATTCTCGTTAACTAGCATGCCATTAAAGAGTGGATATTTTCAGACATTTTGGCTCCATTAGAATATATTCAAAGTGAACTGATGCCAACAAACCTAACCAAGCCACCTACACATTGTAACGGTGTCTATCTTAAATATAATCTTATCCTGGTAGGATTAATGCTGCTGGTGTGTTCTTTACCTGCTGGCATATTTAGAGGAGAGACTTTAAGTGTAAAAAGTTGCCAGGATGTTAATAATGAAAAGAAAAAATACAGGTACACTATTTAAACAGTTGTAGGAACACATGGGTACGTGTAACGCTATATTTTTCGGGGAAACCACTAGTTATTCTTAATGCCACAGCAATCCCAATGCTAATTTTTGTCATACTCCACAGATTAATACCATGTGGAATTTTATAATTCTATAATGGCCACAGATAAGATATAGCATAAATGAACAAAGGAAACCCAACCTGAAATATTGTTATTGTAGTTTTTAAACAACAGCAAGATTGCATGCGACTTCCTGGTAGTTGGCATGTAATTCGAGGAAGAAGGGCATCAATCATTTTAAATATCCTCCTTCCTCTAGCGTTGGCTGTTGCAACGCCAGGCGTCAGGTAAGGTTTCAGCTATGAGAAGATGATGTAAACGAGACAGACGATCAATAAGAGTGCTAGCTACAGGCTGCTGTCCCCAGCTCATAAATGATGAGTGTGTTTAGAGAAAATAACTTTTTTTATTGACTGTCATTAGATGTTGATAGCAACAATCAATGAAGATATATGTTACTTTGGAATACTAAAAAATATATTCCTGATTGCGCAGTGTTTCTGTCTCATGGCAAGACTGAACTTGATAAGATTTACTGTATGACACATTTGACCATACAGTGTAGTAGTTATAAGGCCAAACTGCAGTGCCCCATTGGTGCCACACATGATCTGCAATCCACAAATAAAAAACCTTCTCTAATGGTACTAGAGCTCTGTGCATGTGGACCTTTGTGCAGCTGGCTTTTGTTTTATTGAAGTTCTTGTGGTATCGTGATATCATAGTTTGACTATGGCTTGATATACCACTAAAGGTAGATTCTTACTCACTAAACCACAAAGAATTTCACCTTTGATGAATGGCAGGTGTGGTTTAAACATGTGACCTGCTTGTCTAGTCTAGTTTGTCACCTCTGCAATGACCAGAATATTAATAATGTAATAAAACAGTCATACTTTAGTCATACTTGTATCTATTGTTGTATTTTTTTTTTTAATTACAATAAATCAATTAATTGATAATATTTAATTTAATGTATGCCAATAACACATGTTTGGGGAGCAAAGGGTTATAATGCATATTTAATTAAATGACTATCCTTTTAAGCACTAATACTTAAAAAAGAATGCTGTTTTCCTGTACTAATTTATTTTAAGCAACTGAAACGCTGATGCCCTTAATCCTAGTCATAAAATTCCCAACACTACTATAGTGTTTACCAGGAATGCTGTGGGTAGTGATAATATTTTAATAATCCATTCTTTATTTCCTATTCACCAATTGGGTATCTCTAGAAACGAATGCTCCTCTGCCCTTTCTCTCTCTCTCTCTTTCTCTCTCGCAATTTGAAATTTACAATCTGGATTCACTCAAAACCGCCAACAATGCATGCTACACTATTTTTCTTGTTTCATAACACCATAGTGTGTTCCTCTACGAAAAAAAAAACAAAAAAACAATGAAACTTCGCCTACTGCTCTGAATGGTTTCAAACGCCCACAAAACAGAAGTCTGGAGAGAAGGAAGGAAGAAAATAAATCATGTACTGTGCAGTACACAGCCCTGGTAAATTTACTGTACACTGGAATACTGTGTCTCTTCTCTGCCACAGGAGTGTGGCTCCAGCCCAGCAGCTTCATTGGGTTCTTTTAAATAAAGCTATTAAACCTTATAATTAGAGTAAACTGAATCATCTGTGACTGGGGGCTGTGTAACAGAAAAGGTAAACAAAAATGCTCCTGAGGAATCAGTCAGCAAGTGGTTTTAATCATGTGCTTCTGGAGACAAACTGGTATTTCTGTAAAAAGAAAAGTGATTCAAACTGACAATATTTGTTCTTCTCTTTATATCCTTGATTAACAGCTGTTGGTGGGAGGAAATTAATCATTAAGAGTCACGCTTATCATATGCATTTTATTATGAAAGGTGATCAGATTAAAGGTGGTATCCCACCCATTCCCCTGTGACTTGGTATAGTGGGTTTAGTGTCTTAGAAACTGCACCCTTAAAATTGTAAATATCTTTTCATGGACCTTTTTTCATTGTATTTGTTGCTATGTTAAGAGAAGGTACAGTTGCAGGAAGTCCTCGTGTGTTAGATTTGTTACAATTCGGCTGTGTAGCCTTTTTTCTTCCAAAATAGGCTGATAATAAAAAGGACTATGATTATCCATTTGTGAGTCTCAAGGCTTCACCAGCCTGCCAGGAAATCACAATTTCTGTTGTATCTGAATCTGTCACAGACACAATACATGGAGAGTAAATCATGTGAACTATAGGTATTAGTCAATACATGCCAAACCTAAAACCATAGATAAAATAAAGACAACACAAAGATCTCCATTAACATACATGGGCTTCAATAAAATGCTAATGTTTCATATCACAAAATGAGGTTTGTGATGCTTTTGTCCAATTTAACTATACTTTTAGTATTTTATTCAGAAAGCAAAACTAGTTCTATGCTTTGACAGTAACACCTACAACACTCTTAATATAATAATAATAAAAAAAAACACTTCTGTGAGCAAAAACAAAGCATCACTAGTGGGATAATGTAGGGAAATGGAATATCTTAAAGATTCGTTTCTCAACATGAAGAAATATGGAAAATATCTGAAATGTCTTAAAGAATATGGACACATGTTAAAACAATGTGGCAGTGGAAATTAATAATACATAGGAACAATAATTTTTTTTATAAAACTTTCGTGTTTTACCATATTGTTATACATGGTGGTGGCGCAAGACCAGTGTATAATAAGATTGCCTGTGTATAATAAGGTTGATGATAAAACTGCTGACCTTTTTTAAAACAAATTCTACCACCAGTACATGAACGCACAGAGAATACCAAAACAAGCAACAATGGCCTGCAGACTTAACGTTTTATCTGCAGAAGACTGGGAGAAATTTGTGGAAGAGCAGACTAATGCAATTACTCATACAAAATCAATAAGTGACATCAGTTTTGTAGGACAAATGGCAGACTGTAGTCAAACATCCTGTTTGACCGGAGTCCTCTGTACACGGGAGGTACTCTACAATCCGGATGTCGTCTGACTACCAGAAGTTTTTGTGTCTCCGAGAACTCGGTACGTTTCGATTTGTGTAAAAAATGAGACTAAGATCATTATTATGTATCAAAAGTTTTAAAAAAACCATTGTACTATTTTGGTTAGTCCAATCACGAGAGTATAAATATATAGTGGTCTTTGGGCACTATCTTAATGTCGGATAATACATGTCAACCCACATGTAATAAATAATCATAATAAACACTTATTAACATAATTTTAAAATTTAATAATTAATATATAATTATATAATATATATATATATATATATATATATATATATATATATATATATATATATATATATATATATATATAGTAATAGTGGCAGGGAGGGGGTTAAAATCCTTCCCTGCCTGAAACATGTGAGAATGCAGATTTGGGTGTTTAATAGTTTTATTGTTTAATTATGAGTCCCCTGCATCTGGTGTGTATTGTAAATTAGAGCCAGGTGCAGGGTATTTAAAGAAAGCAGTCAGACTGCTCAGGGCTGCTGGTGTGTGAGGAGCCTGATTGAAGGTGTGCTCAATTGTAGTTTAAAAAAAAAAAAAAAAAAAAAAAAGGTAAGTTACACACTTTTTCGGACTCTTTGTCCAATGTGTGTTACGAAAAACACCAAAACAGTACAACACAGTATAGTCCATTGTGTCGAATCGAGAGGACTCATCAATCAAAGAATACACATTATCAATCGAGTTCATTAAAAGTGCGCTTTCTCGATCCAACAAACACAAATTTCCTTTCACGCGCATTCGCAATTGTTTTAGGTCAGACCCAGGACCTTTGATTCCCAGTTGCTTGGAACTCTCAACCCCTCCTAGATATTATATAGCTAGAGAGATATATAATATATATATAAAATATATTATATAGTTTTAAAAAATAATTATATTATATAATATAAAATATAAAAAAAAAAAATGAACAGTAAAATAAAAAGGAATCAGTGTTATTTTGACCCTATTCGGAACACCTGAGATAGCTTCTCTGGTTTTTTTTATGTTTTAAAGTTTTGCTGATACAGTGCGAATCAAGCTGGCCTGCATGCTGCAAAGATTCTCAATTTCTGCCCTGCAGTGTAAATTGAACACGCTTGCTGTTTTAGATGATCTGTCTGAAAAGCTTGTGAGCAGGTCCTATAAATAATTTGCTAGAAGCTGACAGAAGTCACACACTCTGATTTAGCTGCTGCTTGAGTCTGGGTAAAAGCACAATCCCAGACACAGTTATATCGATCCCACATGGTCAGAAACTCATTGGGGGGGACAAGCCTCACAAAATCATAACAAAATCCTGCAGCTCATTGCCAACACTATCTCTACAGCAGGGGTCTCCAACCCTGGTCCTGGAGAGCTACTGTGGCTGCTGGTTTTTGTTTTAACCGATCTTTGTTACTTAATTAATCCAGTTATTGACTTAATCAGTCAAGATTAACAGGTGTTCCAGATCTTTAGCCACTGATTTAATGTAAAGACACCTATAAAACCTGCTGGATACGGCCTCCCCAGGACCAGGGTTGGAGAACCCTCCTATAGATAGTCATGAGAGAGCTTTGGACTCTGAAACAATGCATTGATGCGACTGTTTCATTTAGTCACGGTAAACAGCCATTTGCAATGATTTCCATGTGAAAGACATCTCACAGAAATACAGTCATGGGAGTCAGATAATGGTTTTAGGGCTAAATTAAACGGTAATTGTTTTGTTTTTTGTTTTGTTTTTTCAAAGAAAAATGTGTAGGTTTGATTGCTGTAAGTCGTCTGGTTTTACAGTGTTGCCTGAATAGTGTACAGGCGTTGCCAAGCTATATAAAATATCGCCTCATATCTGAACTCTGAAGTCTGAAAAGGAAACCTCAAGTCAAGAGGATAAGGCTGGTCCACTGAAGCATACTGAAGGTTAAGCAGCTGGTTTGTCAGGCAGGAAATGACTTGATAGTTTTACTGATACAAAATATTTATTACAGGCATATACCCCGAGGACAAAGGTGTCCCCCTGGGTAATTATAGGCTTCCTCATCAAGCTGTATAAATCTTCTACTGAAAAACACGAGACACTCAAGAAAAAACTCCTCTCAAACCAGTCCACTGGGTGCCAAAGTGCTCCGCCTTCAGGATCACCTCTGGTCCGGTCATTATTTTGTAGCTTTACATTCACAATAACAAATTTGGCATAGTATTTTTAGCTTGTGATATTGCCAGTCACCAATTCACAATACTGCATTTGAATCACTTGCGATTGTTCGATTTTAAACATTTAAAAAATGCTAGAGATTATAGTAATAATAATTTTAACAAATCTTACAAAAAGGGGTATAATAAAATCAAAGACAAATATAGTCACATATAAAACCGGGTATGAATTCAATAAACATGTTTTTACGCTGAAAGTTTCAATGTTACTAAACCCGCTTTAGCTTGGAATGGAAAGCATCTACCACAGCATGATGGTAACCTGATAACAGCAAGGGTTATAGTTATTCTTCATCTCTCTATTGTTATATTGTATGGTTATATTCATGATAAACATTTCTTCTTGAGAACACTGGTTTGATCTTAATGCTTGATCCCCCCGGACATGTCTGTTACAGTATGTCTCTCAAATTTATTGTTGTTGTTGTTGTTGTTAAAAGATACATGCGCAAATAGACATTTCCAGGCAGTCTGTTTGGTAGTGTGATGCATTAAAGTGAAGGAGAATGGAGCTATGATCAGACTGTCTTATTATAAACAGTAGCGAGCATAGTCTCCTAATGCACTGAAGACATATTGTTCAGTACATTTTCACCCCAGCCCTGTGTTTGAAACAGTGATTATACTGTAATTGAGGCTTCATTTCAGTTCAGCTTGGGTCATTATTTGCACAAGCCCTGCTTTGAATCTCCCTCGCTATACAGAAATGACACCTTCATTTTGGTGGTCAGTTTTTCATGGCTGTTCCATTACATTGCTGAATGTAAATGTCATTTTCAAATGCATATTTTTTGTGTGTTTCCCATGTCTCTTGCTTATTGCTGCTCTTGCCTACAGTTGAATGGAAAAATTAGGAATTGATAGAGTAAAATGTAGGAATTGCTTTATACCTTGCTACTGTGCACTACAAATGGAACTTAACTTTACAACCTTTATTATTTTGTCACTACTTCGATATAAAATGTACAGAATAACAAGGTAATTATTTTTTTTCTAATTAGATGTATTATAATTTATTTTGGTCATATATATAATAAATAATCACAAATAATTACTAATATCTAATAATATTATTATATTATAATATTAATAATTATTATTAAATAATATATAATAAAATATTTTCATATCACAGGCATCAATAAGATTGACGATATTCTTTGCTCTCTGCCTCTGAAGTTGATAGTGCCACGGTTAGTGAGATAATTATTATTATTATTATTATTATTATTATTATTATTATTATTATTATTATTATTATAAACATATATACCACCTTTCATCGTGAATGGTCTCAAGGCACTTCACAGTAAAACCATGAAAAATAATAAAACAATATCATGGTGGTCGTAATAGAGAATGGATATATATACATGATAACGGTTTCTGCATACTGAACAACCCTCTAATGCAATAAAGGCAAAAGTCAATTCAAATTGCTGTGTAGGTCACAGTGAAATCAGTTTGACAGTTTCAACTTAACCCCAATTACACTTTTGTCCAGATCACAAACCCATCACACAATTTGGCACAATTGTCAATTTTAGCTTAGTACTGATTGCCAGGATTGAGGTGTCCTCACAGATGCCTGACAGAATTGTGCCTGCCTGTCCATAACAAACCTTTTTCAATTACTCCTGTAAAATAAAATTAAGTTCCAGTAGGTGACTTAAACATGCTCTAATGAAGTTTCTGATTTTTTGTCACACTGCTGGTGTAGGTCAGACAGGCCCTATGTCACTCACAGTAAGAAGGACTGTAATTACAAGACAATTACATGACAAGGGAGGTAACTGGAATAACTCAGCCTTGATTAAACTTAGCATGCTTCAAACATACCAACTGGATAGGCACTTTCATGTCACAAAATGAAATCCGATCTGAGAGATTTGATCTTCTTGCACCTGCTCTCCTTTTGAGCGTTAACTTTAAAAGGACATCCCTGTCTTTTCATGCAGCTTGAGGCCCTTGTGTTTGAATTTTTCATTATGCTAGAAGCAAGTCATCATGTGCCTTCTCTTTCAAAACTGACAAATTATTGATTATCATATTAACAGATTTCTTGTGCTGACATGCAATAATTTACTTTCTTTTTGAAATGATTGCTACCTTTGATTAGTTTTTTTATACAAGAAAAAAAAAACATTGCAGAGCACTGCCATATATATATATAGACTTATATCTATATGTAGAATTATAGCTCTAGTAATATAAATATTGTCCTATTTATTTGTCTGGGATTTATTTGGATCCAGTAACACTTTAAAATAATGGCCTCAAATTCATAATGAATACCATCTGAATATCATAAGCACTGTGGCAGAGCAAGAGCCCTACCTGTAAATAGTGTTCATGTTTCTATGTGTTTTGGTGGTGGTTGGCAGGGAAGGGATTAATTCCTGTCCCCACCAAAACATGTGAGAATGTGGCTGTTCCCGAATGGAATAATTGGTGTTAATTGGGAACAGCCACATCCTATAAAAATAAAACCCAAAGCTTGATTAGAGAGAGCCGCTCAGGGAGCTGGAGTAAAGAGAAGGGACAGTGTTTTGATCCACTTGTAAAAGTATATGGGTTGTTGTGACTGGTAGGCTGCTTAGCTGTCCAGTATAGCTTATAACTGAAAAGTTGGAAGGAGTTTTTGGTTTTGTTTATTTTGTTTTGTGTTTAAAATAAAAAAAAAAATACAGGCCTGCCATGTTTAAAAACCCACCTGTGCTTTTGGAGTGCTGTTCCTTTTTATACAAAAAGATTCATTTATGCATGAATGTGTGCCTTATACATGTGATCAACATCATTTGCTACAAAGAAACATGGAAGGATGTGCATAAGATATATGTGTGTTATTCCTGTGCCATTCAGCTGGAATTCATTCTGAATTTGCAACTATTGTTACCTTGGGTTGCCTCTAAATAGATCTGCTTGAGCTTCACAAGAAGTCAGTTCTCTCCACAGGCTGGACAGGGTTGGACCATGACAGACCCTCTAGCGGTGCTGGAACAAACAGGACATGTGTTATAAGCCATAGCTGCGTCTGAAGGGTAAAACAAATAAAAAGAATACTTAAATGGGTCAATGTGCAATCGGATTACAAACCCGCCTAACTTATTCTGACAACAGAAACCAGTAATGATGAGTGATGGAAAAAGGCACATTCAATTTGTTTTCCATGTTAGAAATAAGACAAATGTTTAACAGATCCATATACAACAGAACAAAGTCATTTGCCATTGAACAGAGTACCTATTGATGTTTATAATACAACATTCAAATAACTAGTAACCGCTAATTATTAATAGAACTGTTCTGCCAGTTCATGTTTATTTTAAAATTGAATTGTATTTTCTTTTTTTTTTTATGAGCACACTATGACTGTATCTTCTGCTGGAAGGACAGCAATATCCTGGATTAACCTAGTTAATATAGAAACTTGTCTCCTACTCACAAAAGGTCAATACATAAGACAGATTTTTAACACCTTTGCAGCTACATGAATCCTGAATTCATGAGGAATGCAGCATAGATAATTAGACAAACACAATTACTTCTTAAAATGGTGTTTATGGAAAGTAATCAATATGTTTAATTATATTACACCATGTGTTCAAAAAATCCAGAAGAATCACCAATTTAAAGAAGATAAATAGAATGATATAATAACTGACAGTCTAAGGGGGCTTCAATAAAAAAAAAAAAAAAAAAAAAAAAATTCAAACATTGTAGCTGTTGGTTTAATAGCTGCTTTGCTAAAATGTATCATTTTACCTGGAGGCATCGTTCCAAACCTTAATTAAAACTACTTTTCATAGGTTAGTTTGTGTTCCAGGCCAAACATCAGTTATCCAAAGCATTATTTTGGTTGTTTAGTATCAATTTGTGTATCATTTTTGAAACTTGAAACCTGATTTCAGGAGACCTAGTTTGAGGCAACTTTGCAGCATCAAACCCCAAATCTCCCCAAGGGTGCCATGTAGTGGCCTGAAACCTAATCTCTAAGCCCCAAACTGCATCTCTGCCTCCACAAAGCTGCTCCCTCTTTCTTGTTCAGTCTGACAATGGGGGACTGTCTGAGGTTTTGAAGTGTGAACGCTTTCAAGCCACATCAAAGCAATAACAGGGACATCTTCTGAAAGATATGGTGCAGTAAAAATAGGTCACAGCAAAATGTCACTGCTAACTTGAGGTATATCATTAAAATAACTTGACATTTACTGTATTTTCTGGACAAACTATAAATATACAGCATGTATATTTTGCATTCACTGCAAATATGTCACCCAGTATTCTTGTTATCCTGCATCACAGCTCCTGTGTCTGAAACACGGTGGTGCTCTACCCTTGCAAGATGTTTAGACTTTAATGCTGCATGGGCCCATTCACATGAGTTGCACTGAACTACTTGCCTCAAATCTGGTAGGCAAGGGGTTAAGATGAGTGCTTGCTGCTCGACTGCCTTCTGCACACACATCTCACAGCTGACTCACCTTGTGCAGTGAAACAAGCCTGAGAGTCCCACAAAGTCACCTCCTCAGTTAGCGTACTGACCACATCCTCCTGGGCCCGCTGGGTTGGCAGCGCAGCTCATGCATGGAAACCCAGGGCTGTCAAATCTCTCAATCAACCGCCTAAAAATACTTTGAACCTCAGAACAGGTGCCTTGGTGTGGTAATCACGACAAGACAGAAATACAATAATCAAGTCCTGTGTGTACGCTGTGTGCTTCATTTCAAAACAGTTTTAGTGCTTTTGGTTCTAAGGTCCGTAAGAAATACAATATGTCTAAATGTTTGAGCTGTCGATTGATTGCGTGCTTATTTAATTAGAAACGCATAAATCAGCTGTACGAGTTTTCCGCAGTGAAAGATGGTGCAAGCTATTTAGAACTGAAAATATATGCAAGCATACTGAATAATCAAGAATTATGAGCACAGCCTCAGAAATAAACGTAGTCTAGTGTGCAAGGGGTCCCTGTTTACTCAGCAAGCAGGCACAAACAGAAGAGATTTTCAAAACTGCCCACATACTTTTATAAACCATGTCTTTCTCATATGTTTATCCACATCTAGCTAAAAATACCATTTACAACAAAGGGTTTTTTTTTTTTTTTTTTGGGGGGGGGGGGGGGGGGGGGGGGGGGGGGGGGGGAGTGATACCTTTTAATAGGATTATGAGTGTGCAATAATGCTTTTGCTTTTGAAGGTCTTCTGATGAGATGTGGAAAGTGAAGGATAAGAATGTTTCTGCTACAGGTTAGTGCTGCCCCAGAAAGTAATATAAAACTCTGTGGCCTCGAAAGCTAGTGTATTTTAGGCATTGGTGCAGAAAGACAGGCTACGCTCTTTAACTGGTACAGAAAGACAGGCCAGTGTAAAACTGGACTACATCCTTTCGAACAAATGACAAATTCTCTTTGAGCCGTTGTCCTAACCATAACCCTAACCCTAATCCTTACTCGTCCCTAACCCTAGCCCTAATCCTTACCCATCCCTAACCCTAACCCTAACCCAAATATAAGAACTTAGTTAAATCTTAAGCTCAGTATTTGAATTATCAGCTGGCCTGTCGCTGAAAAACCTTGCCCATCTTTCTGCACATATGCCTTATTTTATATACATATTCAGCAGATGCTATTAAAAGGCTGTACTTTACTTATAGTATGTGGACCAGAGCATCTTATCCAGTTCTATATGAATACCACTTGAATTTTAGCCAGGCACAGTTGACTCAGAGGAATACATGTGCAACTCTTACCCACATCTAAAGTTAAACACCCTTTCATGAATATGTCACATTATTACATACATAATAAATGTATAAAAAGAGTTACATGCATTAGAATTCCAAAATGTTATCATCGCAGTACATCCAATTTGATAATCCTATGCTTGTCTCTCATGTTATTTATAACTTTTCTGTCAGTTCAGTTGGTGCAGTCTTGTTAGCTCTCGAGAAATGCAAAGCAGCTGGGTGACACCCAACATTCTTGTTTCTCATCGGTTTGCATTATTAATGCTTTCTGCGGTTTCTGATGTCTGCATCACATAGTCACGAAGTACTGATACACTGAAGTTTTAATGGAGCGCATCTGTCAGTACAGGTCAGAGAAGGACTGCATAGTTTTGTTCATCGGATTTGCTAGCCACAAGATGAACAATATATCACTTCCCATTTTTAACATTTCCAGTGCCAATCATGCCATTTTGCTTATCATGGATTTGACACAGAAGAGGTTAATAGCACATATTATGTGTTCTAGCAGCTGTTTCTGACATGTGCATGTATATTGTGTATGTTAAAATAATAAATATAATTAAATTTAAAAAAAAAAATGCTTGCTACACTTCTGCAGTAAACTACATGGTACTATCAGCCTTCGATAAAAGTTAAAATATAGAATTATATGTAATTATTTTTGGAAAATCTGCTGGTTGCAACTGCCACTCCGAAAGCATCATGACATGAGAGAATGTAGCACACCGTTCTCCTGCTTGCATTTGAATACAGTATTTGAAAACAGCTCCTGTAGCAACCCATGGATGTTGTTTCCAAATCTCAATTCAGTTTATTAATGTATTTTTAATGTATGAAGCGAAAGGGGAAAAGAAGAATGAAGGGCCAGATTTGTGTATTACAGCAGGAGGTTCTAATAACTTTTAATTTTGCTCTTATCTATTTTAGATACATCTAAAATAATCCAAGGCTCAACAGCATTCACTTTTCCTGTGACTTTGGGAAAGAACGATTGCCAGTAAATTATCTGGTATTTTAAAGCACGTGCGCTCACCCTCCCTCCGCCACACGCACACGCACACGCACAAGCACACGCACACACTCTATATTGCTATTACAATGGAATGCACTTAAAAAAAATTAAATAAATCTTACCGGGGGTCAGTGACCAGTACAACCAAATAACAATTGTGACAGCTCACTGTGGTAAGTAAAGCCGCCTAAAGAGATTTCAATAAATCACCTTCCTACTTAACTGTCATGCTGTGTATTTCCCAGGCTATGCTTGCTCTTAATCTGAAGAGAGAGGTGGTGGTTTACAGACTTTCTCAGGAAGCTCAAGGTGGATTCTGTAATTATTAATCAGCTTGTGCCACAGAGGAAATTTGCATTAATGTTTTAACACTTATTAGCAAGCCGAGACTGTCAGATCAGAAAACGTATGGCTTTGTCGCGAGGAAGGTTCTCACACTTCGAAGGCAGGTCATTTCCCAGCCTGCTCAGTTTTATAGAACACGTCACTCTTTTCTGCTTTCTCACAGTTTTTTTCTTTTTGTTCCTATAACAAATATATAATTATCGTGTTGGGCGTGTTATCCAATTAGTCAGTACTGAATGGATTGTGTTTGCATGCAGCCACATGACAGACGTTCAGTAATTCTAAATCCCTCGCCCCTGCATTTAAATCGTCTAAATCTAATTTGGTTTCTAGCTTCAATTGTAGCAAACAGTGGATACAGTTTTTACTTACAGTATGTGCTGTTAACTTGCATTAACTCTAAAGCAATGCGTTAAGTATGGCAAAATACATTGAATTTGAGGCCAGTTTAGTTCCTAGTATGGCTGACTCTGGCATTTCAGTTTGGCTACATTTATAAAATAATAGATAACAAGCCATGTATTACCACAATGTAAACCATTATTTATTTTTTCATTCTCATCAGACCCTGAGATGGATTTACAGTGTTAAACACATGCCAGACACTTCATCAAAGTGTTACCGGGTTTTGGATATTGATTGAAAAGAATAATTTCTTCTGTATTGATTGTGTCAGGAAATTGCTGATTAATCTTGGCCAACATGGGCAGGTTGTCTCTAATGAAATGCACAAAAGTAAATTCCATCTAACTTGTAGTTGCTATAAAATAGCCTCACTGTTGACAAGCCCAGGACCTAGAGTAAAGGTCCATTTTTACTGCTGCTGGTCCTCCTTCTCCGTCCTTGAGCAGCAAATGAAAAACGCACATGCACCTTGTGTCCTGCCTCATAAAATATCTTCACATGTGGCTGTACTTGACGATTGAGGTTTTGAGAGCAGATGCTACCCTAACTTCAAAATGCTTTTCGAACTTGTAAAATCCTGATGTCCGAGGCTTCCAGTTTACACGCATCATCTGGAGTTGACTTTAATTTAAACCCTCCTTCCCAAAGCTCACATGTTTTACTTGCGCCTCATTGACTCTTTCAGTAGATACACACAGTTAAATATAGAATTACATATGTACGATGGTGAATAAGTCAGCAGGAAGGAATAGGCGGGATTTAACCTGAAATTAAAACCGACATTGAAAACTATGACTATCTTAGAGAAAAATCATACCCTTAAGTCCCAAGCAACCATAGAATAAATACTCACAGATATAAATGCATTTGCTGTTTAATAACTTAACACCTGGATGGGAGAAATGCAAAAACCCTAATAAAGTACTCAGAGCTGCAGGGGAAAGAAGCATTCAATTCATTTTTCTTTATCCTTAACAAAAAAAAAAAAAAAAAAAAAAAAAAAAGTTGGGCTGGTGACACTACACTCTCCCAGCCAGAGTGCCTAATGCTACGGTAGCCTAACGGAAACAAGGCATATTAAAAACACGTTCTAACAGAAGCTGTGCTCATCTTCCACTGGATATCGGTCATGAGAAAGAGTTCTGGCCCTTGGTTCTATCTTGCTAGAAGCAGCAAAGACTACAGAACTATTCAGTGAAAAACTCTGGTTGAACACAGGAATTCTGCACTGTGTATGAATTGTGTCAAAGCTGATAAAACTATCAACATCAATTGTTTCTGGTTTGAGGCATTACAGGAAAAGCCTAACTTAAAGTCACGCCTCCCTACCCCTTGCAACTTAACCCCTGTCGACGCATGGCTACCACTGACTGTGCTGTGATCACATTTGGTATCTATGACCTTTCAGCCCCAACAGTTCCCATAAACACTGCTAGTCGGCTCTTTCCACAAAACATCAGGATATGTACAGAGTGGGACCAAAATCAATCCAAACTTATTTTTCTACAAATTTCCGGTGACTCACCAATGTGAAACTGTACATATCCACAATCTTTTAATTTGACATGCCGGTGCTGCTGATAGTCAGCTTACAGCAGATGGAGGATTTTCCACGGCTGCACTGTACTGTGCTGTACCTGCCAGTCTCTCTCCCTCTCATCACGCTGACTTTGACAGATTTTGAGGAGAATTAACGGAAGTTAGCTATTTTTGTGATGAGTAGGAAGGGGAAGTTTGCATTAGATTAATTTTTCACACTTACCAAATAATTGTCTGAGTGGGTGGAGGATATTGGATCCCAGATTAAGGAACTATAACAAGAGTATGTGTGAGTCATGTTGGCCTCTTCTAAGTTGAACATGAAAGGTGAGGTCTGTGGTGAATGAAAGCAATAATAGCAGAAGCAGGCAGACATGTGATTCACCTGTCAGTGGTCCCTTGTGGTTGACTCCAGAGAGATGCTTTTAAACACCTGGTATCTGTTACTAGAAATCCAGTTAGGGCATTTACATTACAACCAGCAAATAATGAAGTAGCTTCTTCCATTTTGGTGCCTTTTTTTTTTACCAATTTTTTTAAATGATAAATAATGACAACAAGGTTTGATTTTCTTGATTTATTTCCCCAACTGCTTTAAAAAAAGTTTAGAACTATTTACAAACATCTGAGCAAAAATATAGGGCCCAGAGTTCTTTACAAACATACACACACAGAAGAATAACTTAATTTCTCTTGAAAAGCTTTTACTTAATTCATTAAGGCATGTGAACAAATGTTGAAATGTTTCAACCGCCCAACACACTTGCAGTGTCGTGAACATCAGTCACCAACCAATTCAAAGCGATTCGTGTTTCTATTTTAAGTTTCACAATGCATATTATAGGAGGCACTAAACCAGTTGTATCTGTTTCTCAGTAATGTAATTCAGTATTTCAGACTGACTTGTGTTTTCTCTCATCACTGGCAGCCATGATACTCCTTGTCTTAAGACAAAGTCGTGAGTCATGCTGGGAGAGACAGGGATGTATATCCAGCCTCTACATGAGATTAAGGCTATTGAAGCACCATATTCTACTTTGGCTGTTTTGTTTTTAATATTGTAAACACACCTGAATCTCACATACCCTTACATATGTCTAGTTTGTATTTGGCCTTGCATGGCTTGCATACCTACTGAATTCCAAAGATTGTCCAGGTGTTTATCCCCAAATCACAGTACCAGGTTTGCTTCCCTATAACAAAAGGGAATTTGCTTAACTCACAAAAACAGGCAGGGTTATATAAACTACATTAAGTGCAGATATGTTAAAACTACTGCATGAAACAGCTTGATCCAGACGGTCATTAACAAACCTAATGTTTGTTTCTTTCAGTTCCTACTGTAAAAAAAGAATTGTGGTGTGTGCGAGGGCAGCTTGGGACAGATTCTTTTCTGTATACAAGCTGAAATCCAATTCCCTGAGCCATATTTATTATGCGTTCTTGGCTCTTGAAAATATGTATGTTAGTCTGGCTGGGAGGTTGTAACATATAATTACAGCTTTAAATATTCAGGTGGAGGAGCACCTTCTCCAGTGATGGAAGCTACACACAGTGCTGTAAACCTCCCAATATAATGCAGGGTGTTTTGTGACAACTAAAACGTTGAGAGATTTGGCATGCAAATCCTGCATTTGGCGGAACAGTACACAAAATCCCTAAAATACTATAATTCACCAGCTTGTGTTTTTATTTTAGTTATCAGTTCCTCAAAATGGAAGGTGCACCTTTTAAATCCAATGTTATTCAAGAATTACATAAAACAAAACAAAAAAATGATCTTTTTCCAGGACAAATGTGTAAGAAATCTGCCTAATTCTGTTCCATTTTACTCCACTGTCCTGACAATGACATCCCTCCCAGGCAAAAACTGGTTAGATCTAGTTCCTATTAAGCCATCTTATCTGTAGCTGGGCAGGCTTTTTGTCACAAACCCAGAAACTTGATTGCTACATAATGACATTGGGCTACACTCCAAGTGCTGCTGCTGCTACTGCTGCCACTGCCTGTGGTGCTGCAGAGCTTACTCTGGTCATGTGACCTTCCTCGGTGCTCCATTCATACTGGAGCAATCAATGGAATAATTAATGTATGCTGTTCATGGAGCCTCTCCCCACGGCAGACTCGCTTTCTTTAGATGAATGATAAACAGCGGTGGATGCAGCTGAATGAGAACAACTCTTTCCCTTGCTCTAATCAGCAACACTATTTCAATAAATGTGTTACAGAGGGAATGATCAAAGGGAGCACTAATCTTTCCTGTGCACACTTCAGCTTTCACTGATGCGCTAAAACCATCAAAGCTGTCAGCCTCTCAGCATTTGCTCAGGGTAGAACTAACGTGCTTCTCCCTAGCCTGGGGGTTTGATTTTGTTTCTTTATGCTGGAATTTATTTATTTATTTTTTTAATAGGTTCTTGATGACTGAGAAACAGAATAGCTAGTTAAACCAACCAGCGTGTCTGTGTGAGTGTGCTTGTATTTGGAGAGAGGGGTAGCTTTCAACACAGTGAAGTTAGAAAGCACAATGCTGTTTTTATCACATGGCTTCTCTGCAGGAGCACACGAAATACTGCAGGAGTTATGTGACCCCGGCATGTCAAGTTTATGCAAATAGCTGCGGAAGAGTAAAGTAAAGAAAGATAGTACTTCTCTGAAACCCATCTCGGTTTCTCAGGCTGCATTCTCCAGCTTTTGATTACAACACATCTCAAACAGTTAAACAGAGCTATAAGGCATGTTACTGCCTTTAGGTCAATAACCCACTGGATTATTTTGCAGTCAGTTTTACTACAAATGTTATTTTTACAATAGGCTCTCTTAACCCTATACTGTACTCCTATATGGTTGTCTACAGCAACGTGTTGCATAAGACATTTTTACAGCCTATATTCCTGAAATGAAAAACAATGCAACCTTGTGCACAGTGAAATAACATGCTACAGATATGAATGGCCCAGGTAAATGAAGCGTGAAAGTACAGTTAGTTTGGCTAAGTTACTGGAATAATTATGTGTGCCTGTGAACAAATGCGTGATCAAACACTGGTGTCAAACCATCTCTCTCCTTTCTGTTGCTGTGAAACAGTGTTAACTCTTCATATTCAGAATAGTCGTTTTGATTGGATTTATGTTTCTGAGTTAGATCTGTACAAGCCTTCAGCTTTAATGTGGGCTTTTCCACCACTGCCTCTGCTCCCTGTTTAAAGGGATCAAGTCTCAAGCTCAGCAGACATCAATCTTTTTGTGAGATATTAGTACGCAGTCACAACAGCATATTAAAATGTGTATTTTGTACAGTGTACAATGAAAAATCTAGTTACAAAATCAAGTACAGTTTGAACATTACTGTGCTCGAAGTCATGGCTGTTGCTGTTGTCTCCCAGGTGTTTATGTCACCTGATTATCTAGTTAAAGCCTGAGGTATGTGTTGGGCCTACTATCCTGATCACATACGAAAACAACTTCGGGAGAAAAAACAACTTTTAGAGGCAAAAATATGCAAAAAGATTTTGATATTGTAACTTTTGAATATAGTCACTGATACTTACTGATTCTAAACACAGCAATAGCTTTATATTTGACAGGCAGTATGGGCTAGGAACATTGTAAGCTCCTTTACAAAATCCCGTTGCTCTGAGTCACCCTGGGGGGGGCAGTGATGCTTGATGATGCCATCTAGCAAGAGCTGAGCTAAGTGAATTCAACAGCTTTGTGTTATATTGCTAGGCTCACTAATGATAAAAAACATGAACTACCCGTTTCTTTTGATTGTTTGTTTGTACATAGCGCATGCAATTTAACAGTGTCTGCATCACTTATTCCAAATGGGACAAATATCGTCACTCTGTTAATAATACATAAAGGGTTTAAGGATCTAAACAGCGGTGGAGTTCTTATCCCTCTCACTGGTCTCAACAGGCTTAGGGGTTTTACAGTGGGAGCTTTAAGACTGCTTAAACACTGTGTAGATAATTAAAAAAGAACTCCAGGGAGTCAACTGGAATACATGGGGTGGGGTGGGGGGGAATCATTACATCTGCACATCAAACAGGAATTAGATACCCCACATCATGCCTTCATTTTACAGCATCAAAATAAAACCTACTGTGGTTGTCAAACAGATTCTGCCTCGGTGTTTGGGTGTTTTCTTCATGAAACAGTTTGTTCCTTCCACAGCTTTTGAATCTAGTTCTGCTGCAAATTCAAACTGTGGTAATGCACAAAATGGTCCAGATATAGATATTTGCAGCCCACAAGCTCCTTGTGAGCGTTGGCTGTGAGAAAAACATTGTAATCAAGACAGTGCAGATTGATGGGTTTAAATGAGTCACCCTTCCTAGAAGAGGCTCAAAATCACAGGGTCAGATCGGCATATTGAATGACGGCATTATCCAAAGCGTTTGAATTGACTTCATTTAAACCATTTCATTGCAGGAATTCCATCAAATGATACATCTTGCAGAAGCTTAGCTAGACGAAAACCTGTTCCAGCAATCTTACTGATAGTGAAGCATATCTGCTGTCTACTGATTGTGAAGCAACTACTTCTGTGCACCTGGTTCATTAGCTCAAAAACTTCCCTCATGTTGTCTCCTGGTCAATAATAAAATATACATAGTGATGCCATTGTGCTTTGCCTGTCTAACACAGATATACCAGTTTTATCCTGTTATTATTCTGTCATACACATTTTTAAGCTATAGGCTGTTTGCCCAAGTTACATAAAACAATGTGTGTCATGTGATGTTATCCACAGATCTAAAAAAACACATTATACTGCAGTATAATTTCATCATTCAAAAGATACACAAATACAACGCATGCAAAGTAATTACAATTATTTAAAGCAATAGAGTAAACAGTGTATTTCTGAACTGGCATCTCAATCTGTGTAGGCTGTTCAAAAGCCTGTTCAGAAAAGCTGATTGGCAGTGTGTTACCTTTGTTTGTGTTAATAATTTGAATGGTTTGGCACATTTTGTACTTTAGGTAAATGTAATTAATCTAATTTCCTTATGCACACAAAACCTTAGACAGTTACCAACTGCTGCTTAGGACCTGGTGTTGCTGGTGTAACCGATGAATTGTTATGCTTCCTTTATGTGATATATCGTATTGCAGTAGAGGCATATATATTGTGATACAAGACCAAAAGAATAGCATAGCTCCTTGCAGTTCACCAAGTGGTTCTTTGAATAATAAGTGGGTTTCATAATTGGTATGATGAATAGATACTCTCCCTAACTCATTTAATATTTGTCTTTTAACAAAATAGTTAATCATTAAATGATCATTTGATTTTATAACGCATAATAGTAACCCATCAGGACCGTGACTTGTATTGTGCTGCGATATGCATCACGACCTGCATATCGTGATACATATCGTATCGTGACATTAGCATATCGTTATACCCCTGGCACTGAAACTAATTGAATGATTATCCCAGTCCAGGCCCTTCAGTGGTGGAAAGGAAGTGGGTGGTTTTGGACACCCGAGTGTTAAAGCAGAATAGTTGAAGCGTTTTTGTGACTCTAGATGATCTTTGGCTTGCAACCTGTGTAACAGGATATATGCAGACTAAATCCAGCATACAGAGTTAAGCCTTCCGCACTGCTGGCAACAATATGATTAAAATAGCAGGCTATATGAAAGCCTCAGTGTTGTGACAGGACCTCACATCCTCTAATCTCCAGTAAATAATCTGCTACTTCCTAGTGGTTTCTCCAATCTGCCCCGCCATCTCTGCTGGAACTTCTCGTAAACAGTGTGACTCTTAAAGCCAAGTGGGCACTTGCAGGCTTTTTCTAAATCAAGCACTACATGACCACATAGAAGGATACAATGAGGACGAGGAGGAATGCAGCTCCTCTTTTAGACGAAAATAAAACAGTCCTTTGTGCAAGAAAACAAAGCAGATTCCGCGCCAACACATTGCACTGCTCAAATTGGTAAACAACAAAGAC
Source organism: Polyodon spathula (assembly GCF_017654505.1). Classification (NCBI taxonomy): domain Eukaryota; kingdom Metazoa; phylum Chordata; class Actinopteri; order Acipenseriformes; family Polyodontidae; genus Polyodon; species Polyodon spathula. Next base: position 33,939,356 of record NC_054549.1, on the reverse strand, counting down.
ACATTTCCTAACTTCTATAACAGAACATTTTATTTGACGGTTGTTAATGTATTCTTCTTTATGAAGTTTGCTTTTTTTTTTTGTTTGGAAAAGTGTTATTATTTGTAACTGGTAGAGCTCTGTAGGACAGAAAGGTCTCCCTTCCTGGAATCATGTTATGAAGGCTCAATTAACAAATAACTTTTTTTTGTGTGTTATATTCCAATAAAAGTCCATTGAATTGCCAGACAGAATTGTCCAAAAATATTTATATATTTATATATATATATGATCTGCATGTGCTACATTCTGCTTAAGTCCCTTTCACACTGGCATGTTCTACCCGGGTCAGAACCTACCCGGGCAGGACCCGATATTATGCAGGTCCCTTATGGAACGAAAATATATTTAAATAAAACATTTTGTAATATACTACATTATATTTCTCAATATATTTAAATTCATTTTCATTTCATAAGGGGCGATTTCACACTGCTTTTGATAAAGCAGGGTTGACCCGGGTGACAGATGCAAGTACACTATGCCCCGGAAGCAGCTTGTTACAGACTCTTTCATCCATGCTTCTCTGGATTGAACCGTCAGCCCAATTGTTGATTAGAAGAAATGTTTCTTCATCCCTGCTGCAGTCTGGCTCATGATATGTCTCAAACAACACCAATCTGGATAAACAAAATAAACAGAAACGTTCCTTGCAGAAGTGAAACCTTCACAGAGGCGTGGCTGTTTGTTATTGCATCGGCTCAAGAACGGCCGTCAAGCATTTTGTCTCACTCAGCCCAGGTCATAGCGTGTCAGCCCACATCCAGGTGGGTCACTGGGACCCGGGCCAACCCTGGTGTAGGGCAATATGAAAGGTGTATTAAAGTTTTAATTAAACCTGACTCATAACAGGGAGGTTTATCTTTTAAAGTACATATTCAATTTGCACAAAAGTGTGCGCTACAGATGTCTGACTTGTACTGTATGTGCATAAAGGCTGGTTACTCCTGTATCATTCTTAAAGACATCAAGGCTATAATTACAGCAATTAAAGCTGTTAACTTTCAGAACCGCAGTTCATTGCAGACTGGCAATAAGCCAAATCAGGGAAACTGTCTGGCCGTTTCATCATTTTCTCATAGCTGCTCATTTCAAACAATTTAATAATCCAATGAATCTGCATTGTTTAAACTGAGCTGAGAGGAAGATGACTTCATTTGACTGTCCCTGTCACTTAGTTTAACCCAAATTCTGCCAAGGCTCTGGAATAAATGGTAAGGAGAAAAAAAGAATGAGTTTCTTGTCCCGAACAAGCGTAGTCTTCAGCAGTATTACACAGGTAGAAAAAGTCATTTACAAAATCGGAACTACACAACACACAAAAAACAGAATGCTTTCATTTAATGTCATGTTTTCATAACATATGGCTCCTGAGTAGTCCATTTTAGAACAGTCTAGTGAAGAAAGTAAAAAAAAAAAAACTGATTTAAACCTATGTTATTTTAAAAAAGAAACAAAAGTGTTAAATCTGGCTTGCTGTGATTCCTCTGTAAGGTAATACTGGACATAACCTTCACAAGGTCATTATGATAATACACACCAGTACAGCAGGAGCTGACAGAGAGCAGGTCCAATATTATACACCCCCCCCCCAGCCATCCCTGAGACGTGAGATCTCAGTGCCATGTTCTAAATACAAGGCTGTCGTTTTTCTTTTTCTGTGACACGATCAATGAGTCACCATGGCGATCTTACATAACATACACTGATTGTGCAGTAACATTTCTGCAGCCCTCTTTTAAGCTGTTGTTGTGACATACCATGGTAACTCTAATGTCCTAATCAGAGCACAGATCCCCACAGAGAGACGAGTGATAAGGGGTGGCTGCTGCCTTATAGCAGCTATTAGTGGACTATAATGATAACAATACACCTTATCATTTGGGGCAACGTAGTCCAGTGGTGTTTTTCATTCTGTTCAGGCCTACCTGCATAACATAGCCAGACTGATAAGATGGACAAAATACATGTTTTTTTAAACATATATGTGTTTTCCCTTATCCTGTTAGTGCATCAAGTCTTTTCTCATTGAATACTCATGCAAAGCTGGTGTTAATGCTATTTTGGATAAATAAGGTACCGAACAAGTTATCAGTGTTATCCAACAAATAACCGAATGTTTTCCTTTTTGCTTTAGTGTATATTACAGTGTAAGAAATAAATGCTGGTAAGCAAGATAGATCTATGGCATTCCAAAACTAACCCAGAAATCAGCCAATTGCTCATCTCCCTCGACGGTTCAGTACCAACCCTGTCAAAGGCAGCACACTGTACACTGTAGTGTGGAACAATGCTGTGAAAAAATAAAACCAAGGTATATCAATGATCCCTTTCCAGAGCCACTGAAGCAGACACTCTGCCAGCTGACAGTGCGCGCTCATTTAGGCAGTCGTCAGACAACCCGCACACCGGCAGGGCTCTGCGAGTGACTCATCTCTTGCTGCAGATCTTGCTGGATGCCTTCAGAGGTCTCGGTGACTCGAGCTCCTGATGCGCAGTGACAGCTGGCAGCAATCCAGGTCACTGAGATTTCATTCACTTCCTCTGCCAGCCAATGGAAAGGCATTAAAACACAAAAGCGCTTCATCTGTTCTATTCTTTTTTTTTTGCTCATTCTACACTGTAGTAACTCGCTTGCCTGCAGGTTTCCACGAGTGCTTCTTACAACACATGCATACGCTATGGAGCCTATCACTAACTCAGAGCTCTGGACTGAGGCACTTAAACTGGGATGAGACCATTTGCATTGTAATGATACACTTGGCCTGCTTGAAGCAGCTTAAACACTGGGCTGGAATTTATAATTTTTTTATGTGGATACCACACCTCATTTTTAAGGAGGAACTTGATGACAGGAATAACAGTTACAATTCTAATAAAAACTGATAGAACCATCTGTGTAGTTGGTTATAGAATGTTTGTGCTTTTTAAACAGGACAACATTTTTTCTGAAAGCTTGTCTTTATAGGTGTTCTGGAAAGCGCAAGAGTAAAACATAAAAAAAGAGGCTTTGGACTAACAATACCCCCCCAAAAAACATTTAATTCCTAAATTCTTTCACACTTTGCAATGGGGTTTCACATTGTAGGGTAGTGAAACTCTGCTGTGTGGTGAAGATCTGAAGCCTCATCACAATACTGCCTGTTAACAGGCTTAACATGCAGAGCTGGGTATGGTTGAGTGTATGTGAACACAGGGAAGATTAGGAATAGTAAATGGAGCAATCTGCTGAAACAAGATGGTTAACAAAGTCTGTCTTTGAAAAGCCCTTACCAACTTTCTCATCTCTGGAATCACCGGCGGTTTATATTTTTTATATTCACAACATAAGACAACATATGATCCATGCCTTGACTTCCCCATGCCATGTGTCACAACCCTGCTGAAGACTGAAATCTGTATTTTTTATTTAAGCTTTACTCTGTGGGTACAGTGTAATGGCTGTACTTACAGTATAAAGTGTGGGTGGGTATGGATCTGTTTTTGATACACATTTTATATCTATGTTAGCCTGACTGCAACATCTGCATCTCATTTTCTTGGGCGACAGCAGCAATAATAGAGTGCAGTCTTTTGGTACCATTGGTACACAGATACAGTACGTCATTATTAGTGACAGGAACTGATGTAATCCTATAGCTGAAAAGATGCTAACATTCAAAAAAGACTCTTCCCAAACATCCTAGCAATATCCAAAAGCATGCAGGAAGAAGTGTTGAATTATTAATCGCAATATCTGTTGCCAGTGAAAAAAATATCAATGAAAAAGCCTTATGGCACTTCAATGCAATGCCGCTGATGTTCAAAGCAGACTATCCCACTCGTATGCGAAAAATCTACCTCCTGTTTGTGAATGGACTAGCTCACTACTCTATTAATCTGTTTGTCAAAGCATGTATTCCAGTAGCATGCGGATACAGTAGCACTCGGCTGGTTGGTTACAGAATTAGTAGATTTGTTTGTCAAATGTGTAGAATATATCAACACTTTCTTTGCAGATAGGCATGACAGTGTGTCGATGCATTTGCATAATACTGTCTCACTATCAGTGAAATGTGACACAACCCTGCAAGCTTGAACTCTGCCATGTTTTTTTGCCATCTCTGTGTATTGTCAACAAAGAGTGCTGCTGCTTGTCCAGTAATGAGAGACAGAGAGCAAAAGAGAAAGATAACGACAGAGAGATTAAGAGAAAGAGAAAGGCTGGTCTTCGTTATCAAAAACGTTCATTCCCTGACCATTGGAAGCTAACCACAGGCCGTTCTAAATCTGCTTTGTGTCCTCATGCAGTCAGAGATTAACAAAGAAAAACATTTCATAGCAGACTGCTCATTGAGGCTTCTGAAATCCTGTAATGCCAGTGAATCCCCTTCTGGCGGATTTACTTTTTATTTTACACAGGGGGGTGGGGGATACCTGGTCTTGTGAAAGCTGAGGTTTAGCACGGACATCAGAAAGAAACTTTCTCAATGAAATGCAATTACATGGGGATTTAGCTTTTGTAAAATGACCGTAGAACAAACACAGCTGACTGTTGTTGTTAAACAGTAAAATGATGGAAGTGAAAGGAGTCAAACCACAGGCGATTGGGTGGGATACTGAACAGCACAGCAGCGTGGTTCTTGAGGTCAGGAGTAACGCTTTGGGAGAAAGCAGGTGGAGCCCCTGTATTGCTGACTATTAATCACAATGTATCGCCAAGACTCAAAGGTGGCTGCTAACGTTCAACAAAATTAGGCAACCCCCTGGAGAATGTATTCCATGCATGGAATATCATCCATTCACATCTTAAAGGAGAGTGCATTTGGCAGAGATTGACCTTTAAAAAAGGACTGAAGAGGAACATCTGTATGTTGCTTTGTACCACTTTCATGGTGCATGAAATGCATAGAAATGCATAGCACAGCACTAAAGGACATGTTGTAGAAAGTGGATTGAAATTGAAACTCTAATGTCTTCTGATAAGCTAAAGGCAATTTCCATTGCTGATGTTGACTATGTACACAAACTCATAATCTTTTTTGCACACTAACAGGACTGCCAGCAGGGCTGTTAATGGCCTCCAGTCTTATGTGTTACCATGGGCTGATTTCTCATCAATATAAAAACAAGACCAGCAGGGGAAGAACTTTAAAAACAGCTTGAGGTGTTTTGAAATAGATAGCAAATGTGCTCTATTCAATTTTTCTTCTCTCTAATACAAATAATTTCTGCTTTATATTATAACATCTGAATAAATTATTCTAATAAAGGATTTTAAAAATAGATCCAGTTGGATGAAAAAAAAAGTTTTTGCAATGAAATGTAGTAGCACTCCACTTGTAATCAAAGTAACCAGTGACACGTTTAAAAGACCACAGACATATTTAGGTGGATGGAGGAAGTTCTGGGGTTCCTTTCAGGGAAATAACACAGCACAATCTTATTTTAATCTTAAGCAATTATTATATTCAACGGGTTGTATGGTGTCGTGGTGGTTAGCGCTGCTGCCTCACAGCGCCAGGGTCCTGGGTTTGAGTCCAGCTTCAGGGGTCAGTCTTTGTGGAGTTTGCATGTTCTCACTGTGTACAAGTGGGTTTCCCATGGGTGCTCTAGTTTCCTCTCACAGTTCAAAGACATACTGGATAGGTGGATTGGCCTCTCTTAGTTGCCCTGGAATGGACTGGCATCCCATCCAGGGTGTAGTCTCGCCTTGTGCCCTATGTCTGCCAGGTTAGGCTCCAGCTCACCACGACCCTCTATAGGATTAACACTTACAGATAATGGATGGACTATATTCAGCCACCAGATGGTGCACTATATGCCTTATAGAGGAACAGCAACCATTAAATACTGTATGCAAATCAAAAGATTTCTTTGTGCGTTTATGGTTTTAAAATGATTTTTTATTTGTCTTTTCTAAAAGTTACCTGTAGTATGCAGTATTATGAAAATACACAGTAAAGCCTTGTAAAGTAATGAAAAAACATAGAGAAAGCATTGTAAACTGTAGTGCTATTAGGCAAAAGGACTGAAACTGGTATCTGAAATTGGAGGCTTTGACAGTGCAGAGATGGCAGCTTTGTAAAGTAAAGGGTTATTATCTGGACTAGGCAATTCTTTAATTACAATTGTGTACCACATATGAAACCAGATACATTTTAAAATTTCGTAACAAACTATACACAACATGGTGTGTGTAAATGAGATTAAACCGTTTCAGCTGTCAACTAATTCCTGTTTTTCAAACATTCAGAATACATCTCTGTGTATTTATGCTTCTCAATGCATCCTCGTTTTTAAAATGCAGACTGGGGTGAAACAGTAGTTTTTAGCCTGCTTTGCCCAACAGCATGAACAGTATCTACCCTGTAATTAAACTAAATGTTTAATATACAAAAAGCAACAGTTAGAGGCCGCTTTTGTACATTAAATCTGTTTTACAATAAAAAGTTTTTTTTTATTTGTTATATAAGCAACAGTAAAGAATTTAGACAATGAGGATTATATTACTCTGCTGACGCTGTGTGCCCTAAAGAAGATGTTTCGTCTCTGCTTTGTTTCCAGAACAACGATGAATCTAGTAAAACCAGAGTGACTATATTACTCGATATGTATATATATATTTTGGTATATGATATAAATATATATATATATATATATATATATATATATATATATATATATATATATATATATATATATATATATATATATAAGCTCAAAGAGCCAGCTGCCCAAGTATATACATAGGATGGTGATCGCACCATTTATGTAGATTATACGCAGAGATTCCTGGGAAATGCAAAAGTTAGTGAATGAAGTTGATAATTGGTTCTGTTTCAAGTCAAATGTACTTCTACTCTAGTACTGTAAAACCACTGTCCTAGGCAGTATAATATTGCCAACTATGAGGGGCTGAGTTTAATCAAAGGTAATTACATTTTTCCTACTGTAATTATTGCTAAACCAGAAGCTCATCATAAATGTAATCTGACTTTGTGTGTTAGCTGTTCTAATTTTTTCGCAATATGTGATGCAAAGATCAAAGGTTGAAAAGAACATGCCATCTTTCCTACAAGACTCACCTATGGTCATTATCACACTGCAGATATGGGAAAATGTATGGTGGTTATATATAATGAGGAAGGTGATTTGAATCACTCAGACTCTATGAAACCTTTAGAAGAACACATTTAACTTTAGCATTTACTTTATATTTGTTGCTTAAGATGCTTATTGTAATAGACATTTTATATGGCTCTTACACATACACTATGAGAAAGGTGATACAGTCGTTTTATATCACCCCTTGTGCTTGTATTAGTGTGTGTGTGTGTGTGTGTGTGTGTGTGTGTGTGTGTGTACACACACACACACACACACACACACACACATATATATATATATATATATATATATATATATATATATATATATATATATATATATAGATAGATAGATAGATAGATAGATAGATAGATAGATAGATAGATAGATAGATAGATAGATAGATAGATATGCAATAGGGTGGCTAGGGAGGTTGTATTAATAGTTGGGCTAGGGTACATATATGTTACAGTCTTATAAGGCCTGAACAAAAGTTCTAAAAACAAATCTTTGTGGTTTGGCAACACTTTACATACATTATCAAAATGTGAAAGAGTTGTTTTGTTATAAAGAATTGAAGACCAGTATTTCCCACTTTTAATTCCTTCCACATCACAGGGCTACTCCAAAACCACTGACGAGTACTGACACCTACTGGAGATAATGGAGTATTGCAGCATAGACTCCCACCAGAGCACCTGCCTAACCCGTCATTGTTGCTGATTTCATTTTCACTCATTATACAAAATGTAGCCATTTCTTTAACAGTTTCTATAAAATACATAATAATGGCATTTATGAATGACTATCAAAAAAAATATCATATAAAAGAAACTAATACATGATGATGTCTAAAATAAATAACCTATTCTCCACGGCATCATCTCAAGTGTTTCTAAAGGTCATCACACTCTATTACTAAAGATACTAAAGCAGCAGTGCATCAGACACTCCAGATAAGATATCACACTGTTTACCCCATGGGCACTTCGGCAGTGCGCGCCTTCTAAGATAATACGGTTGCATAGGACAAGATCTTGTTTACTTATATGTCATGGAAATAATGTTTCAGGCCTCGCAACTAAGGCATTCTTTGTATCAATATCAGATTCAACCAACAGAAATCATATCAAACCTAAAGCTTACTTCAAAGAAATGTGGATGTTCCTATCCCCAACAATAATATAAATAACACATTACAGGTGACAATGCATTGTGACTCATCACAGTTTTTATAATAGCATTTCATAACAAATGTATATGTACATTTTTCATTAGCTGAGAAAATTGTATGTCATAACCATTAAAAAACAACAACAATTATACAGCTATACAGGTAAGTCCTTGTAAAAAATAAAATCCTGCAGTATACAATAGTAAAAGTTTTGTGAATAAAGTAACGCATGATAACGCACAGGCAATCCCGTTAAATCACAATTATACAACTGACAAAATTAAAGCATTGTCAAAACCTGGTTATACCACAACAAAAAGCATAGCTAAGCACAGTAAAAGCATGGAAAACTGCAAAATTGACTTATTATATGGTAAACTTTGCAGGGGTGTCCCTGCTGTGCAACAATACATGTTCTAAGTAACTGAGCCTCTTAGAGTGAGAATCCTCAGCAAGCTCGGTCACCCAGTTCACTGATGAAAGCTGCTTAGTAGTGATCTGAGCTTCAAAGGAAGAGCGACTCAGTTACTGTACTTAATGCATCTAATGTAATTTAAATCCACTTATGACAGCATGGTGCAGTGACTTCAAGCCATGACATCACCGTTGAGTATAACTGAATCCATGGCGGTCGCTGAAAATGTGACATCATGGTTATTCAACTCAATAGAGACACAGCTACCATGTACACTCCACTGGTGTTACTGCACCTCACCATTGAATCTACTTCCCAGTAGCACAGGATAACAGACCAGTGTGAAGTGTGCTTTCCTTTCATTAAGCATGATCTGATTATATTAGAAACAATACACCATGCACACCCGTTCATTGTCTCAAATGTGTAGTTTTGAAAGTAACACATGTTATAGCAAATATGTATTTTCATTTTAAAACATAATAGTTTGCAAGCCATGTTTTTAGACTGTCTTGTACCTCCTGGGTCATTTTACCTGGAGAGTGAAATTGTCCCCACCCCTTTCCTGGCTTCTTTCCTGTCAATAACCAATTAGTTACTTCTCCTATTGACTGATATGCTTTCAGCCAGTAACATGCTTTCACCCAGAAACTGCTGAGGTCAAATGATGCCAACAAGTAAAGTGTGAACAGGTAACACAAGAATAAGGAATAGAAAGTGAGAGTGTCCGTTAACCAAAAAGTAGTGCCAGATATCACGTTAGAAAATGAAAAAAAAAGCATGTGTGCTTTAACAAGTGTTTCTGTAAAACTACTCCAGATTTATCTAGCTAATGGAAGTGTAAAATGGCTTCGATTTGTTGAATTATTTTGTTAGCTCCAATTACTTTGACTTAGTTTAATAGAAGAGTAAAGAAAACTCTTAATTACAGATCACGGTTAAAAAAAAAATTAAAAATCCATGTTATGAAACAAAAAAAGCAAAAAAAAAAAAAAAAACTTTTGCAGACAGTTACTGTTTCTTGCAGCCATGGATAAGAATACAAATATGAGATTATTATTGATTAAACTGGGCTTAGTAGCGATTGTTTTCAGTGTACTGCAGGTGGTGTAGCCTGTGTGTGCTACACTATGTTAGAACACAGGCAGATTCTTGTTTTAGCTGTACATCAGTGGGAAGGGTTGACTGCACAGTGAGTGTGCACTAACCTGTAATTCTGAGCCCAGTGTGATGTCTGCCTGTGGTTCTGCACATGATAAAAAGTGTCTGTATACCTATCCTGATCATACAGCACATACCACAGGAACCTGCACAGTTTCACACTGTGCCATGGTCAGCCCTTTTCCATTACTCAGTCTGCCTTCGTGCACCAAACCATCATTGCCATTATAGTTCAGGAGAAGCACATTTCCCCGAGATTAGGGAATGGCTGTTTCAATGTGCTACTGCAGTTGCAATAGGCTGTCTTATCTGTTACATTGAAAGCAAACTGTCCAAGCGCCCTCAAGTGGTGAATTGAGATATTTATTTTACTCTTCTTAAAAATGTATTTTGCAAATACACGGACACAGATCATACAAGTACTGATATTAATTTCTGGCCGCACAAATTATGTTGTTGTTTTCATAACAAGTAAAATTCAGAAGCTAAATGTCACCAGTTTAAATGTTTCTGAGTGTTGTAATAATGTGTTAGATAGGCGATAATGGACCTTATTCTCAAAACTTTGGACTGTTTCTGAGAAACATTTTGGTACGGACTCTTTGAAGCCCATTTGTATTAATTATGCAACATAATGTTGATTAGAAGTAAACAAAATACAACATTTTGCAGTGGAACCTTTCTTCTACAGACGAGAACTATGTATTGCATGTAACCGAGTTGAGTGGGGAGGGTTTTAGATGTCGTTCCGTGTCTGTATATTCCCATGGTTCCTTGCAGTCGCCCTTTCTCTTCCTGTTGAAGCTCTTCTTAGGTAGAAGGTAGAGAATGTGTTCATAATTAAACTGTCTATCTGTAACAATCCTCTGATTTAACCAACACAAACGAAAATCTGAAAGCGGAGTAATCACAATTGAAGCCCACCAAAACTACTCGGTTTTAAATTGAACATAACAAAAGCAGATGTAGTGTAGTTTATTTCTCATGTGTTTTTCAGCAGGCAGTGATAATTTCGCTGTAGTTAGCATTCATAATTGAATACCATCTTTGAGCGTTTTTGGACTTGTGTTGCGATAGAAAAGTAATATCTATATCTCTCTATGTCTTGTTTTTCAGTGTCCGTATTCTAACCTTTTTTTTTTTTGTTTGTTTGTTTTTTGGTTTGTGCTTTTTCTTTCATACGCCGGTGTGGTTACGGGATGTATGACTGGTTGCATGTTTACTTTTATGTATCGAAAATAAAGCGTTATTGTGTATTATGCGACCAAGATATTTAGAATGTAATACTGTAGTGGTATTTAAGAAGGGCGCATTCCAGTACCGCTTTATAGAATTGAAACTCCTAATTGTGTGTTTTGATTCTTGCTGTACTAACCAGACCTTTCTCTCTTCAGACTTCAGCAAAACTAGAAAATGGCAAAGTCCAAGAATCACACCAGCCACAACCAGGGTAAGTGTTCATTTCCAAAACATACCTGCATTATAATATATTGATACCAACTAACTTACTGTTTTAAAATTGCTTTTGGTGCCAAACAACTTATGTTGACGTTTCAACTTTCCCCAGCCCGCAAAGCTCACAGGAATGGCATCAAGAAGCCAAAGTCCCAAAGATACGAGTCCTTGAAGGGTGTAAGTGGAGTATATTACTTTTATATATAATTGTTCACTAAGTGTAATAAAAACATTTTGTACCAGAAAGGGGTTATTACCAGTTTAGGCACATATGGTTGTATGAAGTTTGGTATATTTAAGGACAAAGTGGAAAATTGAGCTCGAATTTAACATTTTGCCTGCAGATTGGGTTTGCTTTCCCACAACATGTCTTATGCATAAGCTGCTAAATTTATTCTGTTTCTTTATTAAAACAGTTGATTTTGGTGTTTGGTTGTTGCAGTTGCATGCCTTCAAACGTTTGGACATGCATGTTTTGTAATGACTCTCAATTACAATCATTTTTAATAAGGATGTTTATTATATAATCATGACGTGATCGCACTTTTAGATACAGTAAGGAGTTAGACATTTAAACGTCTTTCATAATGTCTTCAGTGATGAATCAACACTTCAGGCTAAAGCTTTTCTTCGGACTTCATCCATAAAGGGTGATTTCTTTGCATTTTTAGATGGCTGGCTTGCAGTGGTTATGAAAGTCTCTAAGCCTGCGATAGCAGTAGTTTAGTGTACTATGTATTGAAAGAAATGCTGTGACATTCAATTCATTATAATGTAAAGATCTTATTTGTGCTAAGTATTTTAAATGGGAACAGGCTTTTTTTTTTCAGTCACCTGTCCAATAGGTTGCAAACACTGTTAATGCCGTGTTTGTCTTTTCAGGTGGATCCCAAATTCTTGAAGAACATGCGTTTCGCTAAGAAGCATAACAAGAAAGGAATGAAGAAAGTTAGGGCCAGAGAGAATGCAGCGAAATAAACTGGAATACATTCCTGAGATGAAACAACCAGTGTGCCGTCTTCAACCCGTTGATATTCTTGTTGGACTGTGTAGCGTTAATACCACCTGAAGCTATTTTTCTAATACAATAAAACAGTGGGATATTGAAGTCGCAGAACTTGTGTTTTGAATTATTTTTCACTCCATCCTGAGGTGTTCTGAACAACCAATGTAGAATGTTTAGAGCTGTGAAGCAGAATCTGACACATCTCCAAATTTCTGTAGAAAGGAGGCAGGGTAGTGCTATATGTAACACTTGTGTTAAATTGTGCCTTTATTACAAGGGAGTCTATTCCATGAGTGAAAGTGCTGCGTTTTAGTAGTTGAAAAATATAATTTATGGAAATATTTGTTTATTGCAACACCTATGGTAATATCACAAAAAAAGGTTATTTCCAAGCTCAAATTAACTGAACGAGGTTTGAACCTGTGAAATCAAAGCAAAGCAAGAATATTAACTGATTGAGTGTCACACTGTGGAAGAAACCTTAAGAAAATGTGCAGATCTGCAGACAATATGAACCAGAAACAGGTCAAACAGTTTGAATGACAAACATGACCAAACTTGTTTACATAGCCACTTCTTTATCTGTAAACTTGGAACTTCCATATACAGTACAGGCGTTCAAAAGCATCTTACAAATACTGAATCACTGAGCAAGCACTGAAGTAAAGTGGATGACTACATTACCACAGCTTCCTTTTTTCCTCAGAATCTCACAGATGAAAAGTGTTTTAAGTACTACCTATTTTATGGTTGTGACAACAGCAATGATCTGTCGTCTGCAACAGCAACCTACTGTGTTTGAATACTGTAAGGGAGCACTAATGCTTTTAGCAAATCAAGGAAACGAGTTTCAAAACAAGGGCATGCGTGTTGAAAAACAAAGCCGTCTTACGATGGCTAGCATGTAGTCATGATGTGAAGGAGCGCTATAATGTTTGCTTGGGGTTGTGTGTTTTTGGTGCTTCCTCTGGAGGGGTGTATCCTGTTTTTTTTTTTTTATTGTGTGATCCGGTTTTGACTTGAATTTTCTTCTTGCACGCAGCTAGCACCTGAGACAGCTGACCGAAGTAATGAGCTGATCACGATATTAACAAAAAGAAGGAACAAAATTAAGATTTCCTTTTCATTTAGTTGCAATTAGAAATCTGTGATTTATAATCTCTGAATGCGAGGAAGAAAATATAAAGCGTAGTATAAATACAATACATAGATATAGATGAGAGGGTTGTAGGTCTGACCTGTTTTGGCCATGTGCTTGGAAATGCTTTGTACCCTCCGATCAATCTTGGTCTCGGCACAGTACCTTAGTCAGGGCGAACAAAGCATATTGCATTCAACTGAAGAGGAAGGCCAGTATGATAATAACGACTGTCTTGGTCACCTATTCAGCTCTCTGGGTGGTCACACAGCACGAGACCAGATTAGGAGACCTGCAAAATCAGGGCAAAAACAATTACGACGAGCTCTAAGGTAGTTGAAGAAAATGCTCTATTTTCTGGTCTTTTTTGTCCTATTTTTGGCGTGTTACGTTATAGTCTCCTGCATAGTTTTTATTCACTTCACGGAGTTTAAATGTATTGCACCCAAAAGCCTGCCATATGCTTTAGAAGGCAGGGTGGTATACATTGCTTCCCCACCAGTGCACTTAACCATGTTAGTTGGTTCCAAGCTTGGATTTATTCCTGTGTGTTGTCTAGATCAGGGCGGCAGTGAAAACCAATTTCATGCTGCCCTGTTACTGTAAAGCTTCTTGTCAGGCTTTAGGGAGAGATACATTAAAAAGACAAGGTGAGAGTCTGAACTATAACATACAGGGATGGGAACTAAATGGAAGTGCATGCCCCATGCAGTACACACCTTTGTGTAAATGGAAATGCATTCCCCATGCAGTACACACCTTTGTGTAAATGGGGTGACTGTTGCATTTAAAATGCAAACATAAGCTGCTTTTCCTTGTTACAAGTCATTTTAAGGCACAGAAGCTAAATGACCTTTCTTTTGGCTCGTTATCAGAATTACCAGTCAGATTGAGAGGATTAGTTTAGTATGTTGTTACAGTACAACTTTCCATCCTGTGTAGCCCAGAGCTGCATATTCTGACAGCTGAATCCTCTTGCTAATTTAATCCGTCTTTTTTTTTTTTTTTTTTTTTAATGACCCAAAGAAAATCTTCCCCATATAACAGCAATGAATCGATGCTTACAGATTTTTTTTTTCTTAGCAAAAATACAAATTGCTGTATAGATGTAGAATTACTGTTTTAATGACTGGATCTGTCCTTTTCAAGTATTTCTGGGATCTGGTGCAGTCATATACCTGGCTGTCAAACAACAGGCAACAAATCTCTTCTAATACATTCAAAGTAGATTGAAGCTATGAAGATATTTTTGTTGGATAACGTTTTCATCAACGTTTAATGTTATCGCATTGAAATGACTGAAGTAACTTCAGAACTGGTTCAAGCAATGCCACCAATACACATTGCAATCGCTCGAAATCTATACAATAGTTTGGTAGCACTTCCACATAAAATCAAAATGAATTGCATCTTATCACATGATACACATAAAGAAACACATAAATATACAATGCTGGCAAATTCTTAGAATGTTCCCAGCAATCCTAATACACTCACATATCACTTAAAACCTAGAGTAGCCATAAAGCATATGATACTGTAATCACTTCCTGCACTTAGTTATTGTCTGTGGGGTGGTGATATTTGACTGTCACAGAAGCCTCATTTAGCTGTGTTATTTCCTTCTGTCGATTCCATGCATCTTTTTCGCAGAGAGTGGTACGTTTGAATCTTATCTGCTTGAGAGTGTAATTGAACAAGAAGCAGTAACTGCGGCTCTTCCAGTCCTGCCGGTGCCTGGCGGGGGCACAGTTCAGGTTCTCGCCCTCCTGGACATACTCACAGAGGCTGAAGAGGGGAGGAACGATCAGACCCAGGTGAAGAGCAGGGCGAACACTGCATGCTTCTTCCCAGACCAAAGAGCCTTGAATGGGCAGCACACCACTAGATACCTCCAACAACACAGATCATGACAGACCACAGGGCCCACTAGCCCTGCAAAGAGACAGCTGGTCAGAAACACAAATATTATCTCACACGTATAAGTCTATCGTTTGAAATAAGACATTTGTAATGTAATTTCCACATGTGGCTTCAAGGTTTTTTACATTGTAAATTAACAGTCGCAGGTGTAAATACAGTGTAGTTACAAACGACAGCAACTGTCAACAGTTTTGTAATTAAACGTGTGTAGTTGTATTGTAACGACACCGTCATTTTATATAATTACTGTGGTGTTGAAAGAAAATTGTACCCACTCCTTTGGTATTTCTTGAACTGCAATGGGCTATGCTATACTTTCCATTGGAATTTTCTGATGAGGGTCAATTCATATATACTTTCCTAGTGTTCACTCAGGCAGGGGTGATTTCTCAAGGTAACAGGATTGCTGAACCTTTGCTATTATAGTCTTTTTTTCTCTGGCACTTTCTGACAACGTAAAAGAACTATCAGCAGACGATGGAACTGCTGGTGTTATTTCAATATGTGAAGGAAGCTTTCATCCATTCTCATTATCAGAGACTCGATGATACATGCCAGAAATGGTGGGATTAGTGTGGAACATTGCAATACATGAGTGCAGCCCAGTAGGTTATGCTGGCTTGTTATCACCTGCTCTATTCATAGTTCACAACGACTGTGCTAAACACAGTAAAGAAAAAAATATTGCAAATGAGTCTGGTGGAGGTATTCCTTGGGTGCGCAGGTGAAGGGAGAGTTATTGGGATGCATTGTTGCTACGTAGATTTAAACTGTTGATCCAAATCTTTTTGAAAGTGAACAGAACAGGCCAGTGCAAAAGCTCAGAAGTAAAAGATCAAAGCCTATGCAACCAGTGGTTTGAAACTGGTTTCTAAGATATTTACTCCAAATTATCATCATCCCATAAAACTACCAAATCAGAAATAAACAACACAGGATGTGAATAAAGATCATACTTACTATAGTTGTATACAGGGGGGATTGTGGATACTAGGGTATTGGGAATACAGGTATTCAGAATATGCTTTCCGGATGTGGGGTTTACATGATGGCAGAAGATGTCGTGTTTTTCAGTTCCTCCTTTTACAGTACCTTTGGAATGTGTGCACAGGTGAGCATGGGCTTGAGGTCCTATTGGCAGTACCAGAATTCTGAATACTATTCTGAAGAACTTAGAATTAGAGTGTTTGACATACACTGCACACAATACTGGTATCTTAAATACAGTGTCACAATGTGGCTACCCAGTATATTCTATATTATGCTGTTATGCTATAATGCTAAAAATGACCATGAAAATTGCATTGGTAAACTTTAACATTATCCCTATTAATTTACCACTAGGTTACTTATAGAGTAGTTTCCCAACACACACACACATTTTATTATTACATCTGTTTGAAACAGATGTATATATATATATATATATATATATATATATATATATATATATATATATATCCCATATAATATATATATATATATAATATATATATATATATATATATATATATATATTATTTATAGGTAAATTATATCTTGCTATGAAATCAGGAAACCTACTGTAGGAAAGAGAGATAAAAAATTAACTTTAGCCCACAACTGTTCCTATTGATTCCCTTTTTATTTTACTGACACAAACATTGTTAATTTCTGTTTGCACCACACGTAGATAACATTAAAAGTGATTGAAAACGTACAGAACAGGAAGAGAAGACTATCAAAATATTACAGACGCAGACCCACTAATCAAGATTCCTGGCCTGAAAGCTGCAGTGTCTCAGTCATGTTTAGTTTTATATTCTAATTATATTTTACCATTTTACCTTATTCAAAGGTGCAGCAGTTTTGTCTTTAGGGACTGTACAGCTTTCCTATGTCAACCTGTGTGCCAGATAGCCTTGCTATATTGCAACAGCAAATCGGAAAGGGTATTAATCTTTTTTCTAATGGTGCTTTTGTTATGCAGATGCATGTATTTCTATTTTAATATTTAATCTGTCACCTATGTGGTGTATAACATAAAGTTTCTAGAGAATATGCTTGAAGAAGAGCCTCAATACTTTCACCTACATCTCACGCTGTAGCAACTTTCAGGATTCATAGCCATTATTCATGCCAACAAGTTCCTGATCAGCAGCCAGTAGGGTTGTTTACTGCAAAGATTGTTGAATAATTTCCTCTTTCAACCGCACATCCCTAGCGGGAAGTAAGATTCTATCACTGGGGAAGGCAGCTTCCTCAGCTGTGCATGCTCAAGACTTGGCAGTTTCATAGTGGAACAAAGCTCGAGAGATGGGAGTCATACCCTTGACCTTCTGGACGCCTCTGCATTTTTAAAAACAGACTGTCCATTCAGCAGCGCAACATCACCTGCAGAGTAAGGAAACCCTTTGACATCTAAAAAAAACAGGATTAGAACTTGCAATGCAAACCGGTCACTGGTATGAATTCCACTGTGGCCGACGTCGTTCCACAATTTTAGATATGGTTGTGAATAATGTGGTTGAAACTCTGAATACCTGGTTTCAGTGACTGGGATAATCTTGGATACAAATTCAGTAACTGAAATGAATACAGTATTGTTAATCCTAATTAATAAGAATAGGAGAATCTGGAAAATATTATAAACTGGTAGTTAATTTAGGCAGGTATTTCTATACCAATACTGCTGATTATTTCAAAGCTAGAGGGTAAGTTGAAAACTCAAGAATACACTTTTGAAAGTAATATGACTAATGTTATTTAATTTAAGAAAATATGGGTATTTATTTTAAATGCAGTTTAGGTTTTGTAAATAAGGCCCCTGTATTTAAAGTTTTGAAACTATGGACCCATTGATAAAGCTTTAAGCCAAACTCATCTCTGGATTGAAAATGCTTGAAATTCATAAAATTGTTGTTGCCTTCTTAATCAATAAGTTTAATGAATTTAATCTATCAAAAAACAATCTTTTTATTGTTCAATCTTCTTTTAGCAAAAAGCACTAGTGTTGTTTAATGAAGTAAAATTGCATTTAATTAAAATCTTTTAAGATTTTCAGGAAATTATCAATACAAAACTGTGTTATAAAATCATTGGGAAATAAAATATCAATACATTTTACTGACAGAGGTATTGTATTATGATATGTAATGGTGGGCATTGATAGTTATCTTTAAATATATTAAATTATCGGTGGAATAGCCACCTTTATATATATATATATATATATATATATATAATATATATATATATAGAGATATAATATATATACTATATTTGGTATAAACCATCAAAACATTAGCATCATTAGAGTATCATTTTTCTTAAATACTAAAGGCTATATCCTGGTATTTCAAATAACACCTATACACAAGTATCCTATACAGCATTTACAATATCATATTGAAATAATATAGTGGGTTAGCTGGTTTCAGAAAGTACAGTTCATCACAGTTCAAAGGGCGGGCACAGCGTTGGCATCATAGAACAATCCTTTTGCTTCACAGCCGTTCTCTTCTCCTTTGCTTGATGTTTATTCCACTCCCTTCATGAACTCAAGGAACTCTAGAATTAAAGAACAGAATACAGAATGAGTGATGTAGAACAGTGTCAGAGATGCATTGAATACCATTAGAAACAACATTTCCGCAATAGAATGTGACTGACTTTAAAATACAAGAGGAACAGAAGGCTTTCTTACATCTGGTTCCTGACTGAAAGATTTATATTTAGCACATTCCATGTATAGGAAATGGCTTATTAAGCTGTGTGTGGTATTGTTCAATTAATAAACAATGCTACACACAAAGAGATATACATAGAAGTGTGTCATTGTCTGTGGTATACAGTGTCTTACTGCATATAAAAAAGGACACAAAAGCAGCATCTTATTATTGACATTACAGGCTGGCAGGATTAAAAAAAATGAAACAAGAAGTGGTTGCGATAAGATAAGACTTAAGACTGCAGATTTCCCTCTCTATGTGTAACAGCATCAAGTATTCATTCATTTAAATGGGGTATTAAAATTTAAATGTTTCCAGAAACACTCCTTAAAGTTTTGTCAAGAGGGGCCTATATTTGTCATGCACATTGCATTACCATCGTAATCAATCTTTCCATCATTGTTTTTGTCACCATCTTTCATCAGCTCTTCTATATCATCTTCGGTAATAGTTTCTCCCGTAGTATCCAGCATGAACTTCAGCTCCTCAAGGTCAATGTATCCGTCTGTATTTCTGTAACCCCAAGGATAAGAAAAGGAGTTACAGAACTAGATTATTACAGAGCGCTTGCAAAGAAACCCCATTGCAGTTCCTTGCTAATTTACAAATGTAAACATATATAATATACATAATAGTTTTTCATCTTATCAAAGTTAACTTTAGGCAAAGAAAACATAACATCCATAACTATTAAGCATTCAACATTGCTGAATTTCTAAACAAAGCTAACATAAATACAGTTGCTGTTTGTTATACAGTAGTATTGCAGCACTCTATATCGCCCAGAGAATGGCTTCAAATGTATTCACGTTGTTTTGCTCCGGATGCATAGTGACTTACTTATCAAACATTCTGAAGAGTTCTGCCAGTTCCTCTTCTGATTTTCCTTTGTTGTCATCTTTCATACACATCACCATCATGACCAAAA
Source organism: Polyodon spathula (assembly GCF_017654505.1). Classification (NCBI taxonomy): domain Eukaryota; kingdom Metazoa; phylum Chordata; class Actinopteri; order Acipenseriformes; family Polyodontidae; genus Polyodon; species Polyodon spathula. The sequence goes on along the minus strand of NC_054549.1, from coordinate 33,919,318 downwards.
ACTCGTCAAAGTCAACTGTGCCACTGCCTGAAACACAAACGGATAGGCTAATTTAGTAGTAGCTTAAAAACTTGCTGTGGGATGTCTTATTCACTCCTTTTTGTGTATTTTGCTTAAAGCTTTTATTTTGTCCCTTGTACCGTGTTTGTTTGTTCCTGTTTGTTTGTTTAATAAAGTGTGCAACAGTGCTTTCTGTCTGCTTTCTGTGTTTAATTCCTGCCGACAACTAGCCCGGGCGGCAAGGCTACCCAGTCACAGTATAGAACTAAAGTTTCATTTGATAAGATAGCAAACCCATCAGTGCAGTATTTAAGTTACCTAGCCAGAGTAAGGACCTGTTAAAAACAATTACAATCACGGACCACCAGAAACTTCAAAAAGGTTTTCTTGGTATTTAATAGATTATGGCTTAAATGATTACTTTCTAAGATACTTTCTAGTACATAATAAATAGTGAGTGGAACTAAGTAGAGCATGTTGGTGCTTTAAACAAAGAGTATGAACTAAATAGAAATATAGTTTCCAGTGATTTTGAGGGCATATACACACTGGAGAACAATTTATAGCCACAAGCAATTATCAAGTAGCAGCCTTAAACCTCATGAGACTAGTAGAAGATCCGTGCTCGGCTACATTGTCAAAATAACTTGCCATCTTCATCCACCTCGTCGATCATCTCCTGCAGCTCCTCTGGGGTAGGGCTCTGCCCCAGCATCCTCATCACCTTCCCCAGCTCCTTGGTACTGATGCAGCCGTCCTCCGCATCCTGCACGAAGATGTCGAAGGCTGCCCTAAACTCTGTAATAAAGGGGGGTTATAAGGATGACAACACTGAACACACAGGGTGAGGTTTGATGTAGCAGATTAGTAACGAGGTGACTTGAGCAAGACTGCATGCAAGGTTGCCCCTGAAACTCCACAGTAGCTGTACCCCACTGCTGTTTGTAACAAAGGAACCTGTGTTATAATGGAGTGACTGACATTAGCCAAGCATTTGGTTAATGCTGATAATTTACCAGTATTGGAAAAATAAACTATTTAGGATTGGCTAGTCAGTGTGAAAATAATGTTTGTTCCCCTTTCTGTGAATTGAAGTTGTTATTATTCTTCAGTTTATCCCAAATGATAGCAGAGGTGGAAGACTGTGGTACGGTAAGACATTAATCTTTCATAGAGAATACAACATGTATATCAAAGCATTGCATTTGGGAACATTGAATACAATGTGTGTAATAGCAAACTGGATTACTCACCATTTTTTTGTTCCTCTGTGAGCTGCTCAACCTGCAGAACAGAAAGAGATCAAGTATTTATGCCTAACAAAAACATATAAGCTATAGGCTGTTTATCTCTTGTTTCTGCTATACAGTTTTTGTTTTGCAGTCAGACTTGCACATTAAAATTAGCCAAGGAGCCTACTGAACTGTGTAAAATACTTGTAGGAATTTGCCATCAGCATGTACTAGCCTTGAATTAACTACATTTGTGAGGGAGCACTGTTGTTTGTTGAGTCTGGTCACTTTACAAGCACAATTGATGCTATTTCAATATGGTTGTGTTCAATAGAATGCACCTCTTATCAAGTGACCAATTAAAAACAGAATTAAGTATAATTTGTATCCACTAGTGTAAACCGCTCTCTCCAGCAGAAAAGCCAGCCACTCGTAAATATGAATCTATTTTAAAAATGAAATGTAAATCCAAGAACAACTGTGGGGGAAAAAACAAACAAACAGAAACAGCTGTGTTTTTTTTTTTTTTTTTTTTAAACTTCATTGTCCGGGCTCTTGCTTGGACAGACTGGAAACTCCGGAGATAAAATACATGGCAGAGTAACAAGCCCTGCGGTGGTCCTTATGTGCCTTGTTAAAAATCTGATTGTCCTGCGTGTGGCTGTTATTTTTAACCCAAAGCGCTTGAGTGAAAGATAAATAGTTTGGTTGCCCCCTGATGATAGCACTGGAATTCAGCCTTGAAGTTTTTATCTAAACCACGGGCTCTTCTCACTGGCACCAATCTTAACAAGTGATAGCTGTAGGAAAGACTTACCAAAATTAGCCACTGGAAGTGAGAGAGCCATTTGTAGGCATGAATAGAAGCCCACACTTCAGCTCATTGGTCACGATGCTTAGATTTTCCACAACCTCTTTCATCAGATGTGTTCAATTAAAGTGAACATGCAAAGCTGATCTCTTTTCCCAGAATAGATTATATAGATATATCACATGTTATTAGAGAAGGAAGGCTAGGAGTGTCGGTGGGCCCTATCCACAAAGCTTTACTTACTGAAAGAATGCTTTGATCAAAGCCTTTTTTAATGAATACAATAACGCCTGATATTAGATTAGCCATTGAATTAATTTTTCAGAAGCATCAATTCAATTGTATTCTTACTTGCACCTATTGGTGACACTTATTCTAAGTGTCTATTCAGTTCATGTTAGAGTTAAGGATCAACATAAAGACTGTATATCTATTTATTTTAATTAAATAACAATTCTAGGTATAGAAAATGTTGTCCTAGTAGCCATTAATTAGCAAAATACTCTTACAGAAAATACAATTAGATATCCCAGGAGGATGCTTCTATTTTACTATCTGACATTTGAAGATTAAATTAAATATCAGTGGTTGTTGTCTGAATGGTGTTGCATTTGCATTTCTTCAAGATGAGTTTTTAAGCACAAACACAAGTCTTTACAACCCGCAACAAGGAGCTTTTAAAACTATTCTGTTCAAAGTTAACCCTATTCTCAGGTGTTTGTCCACCTGACAGCAAAGTGAACTGCATCTGCTAATATAAATCATCTCCACACTGTTACCCTTTTTCAGGTCATTTCCTGTAAACAGTTGGATCTTATTATGGGATTTAAAGCATTTAAAGCAGTCTTCTTGAACCTTTTTCTAGTAGCATTTTAAAAGGCTAGAAAAGTGAGCCAAATGTACATGCTTATATACAGACATTTGAAGCCTTCTTTTCAGTTGTGAATAATTTTTTGTAATAAAATTTAAGAACATTTTGCCTTTAGCTTTAATGATACATCACAATCTCACTTACCGCTGCTTTGTAAATGTCACCCATAGCTGGTGGCTGTCAGTTGAGCCGAGGTGCAGCAGAGAGAGAGAGAGAAAGAGAGAGAGAGGTGTTCCAAACACAGAGAGCAACAGAGCGAGACTCCCCCCAGCCAGAGCTTTTATGTGAGCCCCTCAGTCACAGCCTGTCACTTACTCCTGACTACTGCACTCAGCTCAGATAAGAACACGTTGGCTCTTGGACAGCATACTTCAGAATGGAATGATCAGCATGGGGGGCAGTTCTTATCCTCTTTATCCTAATCGTGACTAAATGATCTGGGGACACACACTCAGCATTCCATTGCACGAGCAATATGTGAACTGTGAGGATACAGAACCCCCTGCTAAAAATACGTCTTACTAGTCTTTATTAATAGAGCTAATTGACATTTCTACCCAGATGCATCAGAGCTATTTTACAACTGAGCATTATTCGGACACATGACGCTAACTCTTTCTTTCTCTCAGCAATAATATTTTATACGGTCTAGCTGACATCCAATGATTGGGTTGGCTAAGGTTACGGTATCCTGCCAGTGCCCAGAATTCAAATATGAATTGGAAAAGTAACTGTGTTATAGGTGACCCTTTCTGATTGATTACATCCTACAGAGCGGTTTGGATAGCTGCGTCAAAGTCTGTTCTCCGGAATGTACCATTACTTTTCAGACTGTTCTTCTGTAACATCAGTGCTGTATGTGATGTTTCCATCAGCCCATATATGTCTATCAGATCTGCTGTCTTGCCCATTGTGACTGAAACTCACTGGCTACAGAGAGATAGACATTTTATTTATTTTATTTATTAACAAGTTCTTGTGTTATAAGTTATTAGTTATAAGTTGCACATAAATCTGCCATCTGCATTAGTCAGGTCTATAAACAGATGGGCAAGGTACTGTAGAAGCAACAGTGACTCCACATATCATGCAAAGAGCTTCTGTTGTGGTATTTTTTTTATGAATGTTTGTGAATCAAGCAGTGCATGCATCACTCACATAATCATTTGTATGGACATTTGTTATTCAGCTACCACTGATTGGCATGCTGTTAACAGTTATATCTGGAGGCCCATGTATCTGGTTTCAATTAAACTGTGCATGGCCCTGGGTATTATATGATGCAATTCTAAATACTGTGCATGCTGTAGGTTATGGTAGTTTTGGTGGTACTTTGCATGGTTCTGCTTTCGGTTTTACTGTTTTCAAATTTATAGAATTGCATATCTATTAAAAAAAGTCTATTTCAAGGTATTTTGTTACTCGTACACTTGAACTTAAATCACATGCTTCCAGTTTAGCTAACTAAAACGGTTGTGCAATAACTACACTGTACTCTATTCTCCTGACGATGATTATCTTCCAAAACGAACAGGACTGCTGTGGGCAGACGGTTTGAATAAAGTTTAACCAGTTTGAATCGATCTCCTTGCAGCTGTGAAGAAAAACAAAAACAAAGATGGAGATCGGAGGTCTGGGAGGAGATGTTTACGCGACAAGGAGGGTCGGAATAAGCAATGTGGTGTATTAAATAGCACACAGCATCGTATTTTATATTATTTGTTGTTGATTTTAATTTAATTTATACAAAATGGAATGTGCGGTGTTTCCTGAAGAGGCAAACGAAAGGAAGGAAATCTGCATTGTGGGATCTGAGCTCGTCGTAGAAAACTACACGGTATGTTTAAATGTAATGAGTGGTGGTTGGGTTTTATCATTATTCTACCGTCTGATAATCTATTTGCTAGAAATGTCTGTGTTTGACTGTGAGACGTGACACTAAGCCTGCTGCAGTGTCTGATGTGAAGTAAGCCTATTCTTGCAGGAAGGTTGTGAACGCGGGTTGCGAGGATTTCCTCTCTAAAGACAAACAGGGAGTTAACTTTCTTCGATTATTGTTTCCGATGGCTGTAATTGCTTTTATTTGAAAGGTACATGTATTTAAATGTCCATTTTAAAACTTAAATGTTATACTTTACTTTGCGTCTAGATCCAGATTTATAGACTGTTATTAGACTCCAAAAATAATACCATACTAACTAGGTGATGGTTACAGTATATTCTAATCTCACTTGTCAATGGCAATGTCAAACGGGAGGAAGGATCTACAGTAACTGAAGTTGCAGATGCGCTGTGCGCTTATTATGGGGCTTGCTGGTTCCAGTCTTTTGCCACAAGTTAAAATGTATTATGCAGTCAACTGTAGCACCATACTGTACTAAATCATTTGTGCGTTTGCATGCAATTTTCGAATTATTACTTATTGCTGTTGCCTAACTTACAAATTACGGGCAGTATCACGCATACTGTAATTAAGTAATATTGTATGCCTATTTTTGCTGACTGAAAACTTATGACTTATTCAGAAAATATTTATAAACCGTGTACAGCATGGGTTATAATCTGTAAGCTTCCTGCTTTATAATAAGTTTATTGATTCACTTTTTTTATTATTATTATTCAGGTTTACATAATAGAGGTGAAAGTTGGAAACCACAAGTGGACTGTCAAGCACCGCTATAGTGATTTTCATGATCTGCATGAAAAGGTGATCTTTGAAGAAGCATTAACATATGCTGATAGAATTCTTTTTTTCTACCGCCTCCCATTTACACTTGCAAGCTGTTCCAATAGCAGTTTCATGCACTACAGTCTACCCGGCATGGTGTGATCAAGGGGAAAGATTACATTATTTTCTCACTGCTTATAAGTACTGTGAAAGCAGAATGTTTAGTGCAATGACGTGCTTAAATTGTAGGCAAAAACTCATTATATAAGAGTCTAAAGTCCTTGCTGAGTGCAGACAAACAGTGCCCAAAACACCATGTACTCTGACTGCTTTAGACTTACCCTGATCTTATAAAACCATTTTAGAGGAACAAGGTTCAGGAGAAGGTTGATGTTATTGTTTGAACTTAGGATCTTCTGTATTGCAGTCAGTGTCTGAACCACTGGACACTGGGAAAAAATTTAAACTGCTGCTGTGATACGTTAAAGCTAGGATATTGCACAATTGTTTCCACTGACACAAATGGTGCAAAAAGTAAAGCACTCTCAGACTGTCAATCTTTTGCATCCAGCTCACCGCGGAGAAGAAGATCGACAAGAACCTGCTTCCACCAAAGAAAATCATTGGTAAAAACTCTAAAAGCCTGGTGGAAAAGAGACAAAAGGAACTCGAAGTATACCTGCAAACTCTGCTGGCCAAATTCCCTCTGGCTGCACCCAAAGTCTTGTCTTGTTTTCTGAATTTTCATCTATATGTAAGTTCACTTTAGTTCCTTAATACTTTTCTTTCACTTCTATGTATTGTTAGGCAACAAGGCCAAAGCTTAGAATTGTGTTAATCATTCTTTCTTGAAGATCTCTTTTCATTTGAAATGAAATCAACACTTCTACAGCAAAACTACCCACACAGAGTTTTTGCATATCTGTATGAGCATAAAAACTTAAGTACCTGACCATAAATGTCTGTGGCCACTGTGCTGACAAATGAGACACATACTGCTTTGTGCCACTGTGGAATTACATTTATTGCCCTTATACATGCAGGTATGGGTGGAATAAATTGCTTAAGAGTTGTTTATGTTCTGTCAGGGACAAATAATGTACAGTGTGTTAGTGAGAGGCATTGGCAGTACATAGTATTATAATCTAGGGACCTCTATAATGTGTATGAAATATTTATCATTACCAGGAGTGTCTTAAATCTGTCTATTAAAAGTAGTTATCAGTTATGACCTGTTTCTTGCGACACCTTTCACAAATACGAATGCATCAGTATTGCTAAATTGAGACTAAACTAAATTTAGAAACTACACTGATAAGTGCTAAGTCTGCGGTAACGTCTTATGATTTTAAGGAGACCTTAAAATTGGTTTTTTTTTCCACATTCATTGTAGGTTTTCCAGCATGGCAGGGTTTGCCTGCTCTTTGCCAGATGAGCACTCATTATAGTAGACATGCTGAGGCCTTGCTTTTCCTGCATTGTGACAAGGTTCTCTGTCCTTGGACAACTCCCAGTTTTGCAAGCCAGCATCTGCCTCGACTTGAGGCAATTTTTGTTTCTTAAGTTGAGTCGGACATGTATCTACAGTAAATACCTAATTTGTATAAACTTTAAAGTTCAATGTCTGTTTGTAGCGTGACCATGGAACATGTGACAGACAGCACTGGAATTCTGTGCATTGTTTAGATAATTGTAGAACATGGTTTATTAAACAGAATTGCATCCTAGACTTTGTATTTTAAGTAATGTTACGTTTCTTTTCTGTATTTGTTCAGTAGGTTTAAGTGTTTAGTTTGGGCTGATTTGCAAGGTTACAGAGGTGTTGATTTGTTGGTTGGCTTTAACTCTTAACCCAAGGGAAAGCTTAAAATGTGTCATGCATCATATATATGTTGACTTGAAAGCTGTCAGCAAGCTCTGTAATTCTAGGGATAGCCGCAGTGGAATAGTGTTGGACTTATCGTTAATTAAACACTGTGGAAAATATCAGTACTGCGAAAACCTGTCACTGTTTAAATTATTAAATGTGTTTGTCAGGTTCCTGCAAGTTAAATCACATGCAGACTTGTATTGCTCTCTCTCTCGCTCTCTCTCTCGCTCTCTCTCTCGCTCTCTCTCTCGCTCTCTCTACCTGTATATAGGTAAACCTGGGCCATTCTTTTGCCTCTGATTTGGTATGTAGGGGTACAGCAAAAAAAAAAATGTCTACTGAAGGGAAATACGCAAACACAAAGTGGACTTGTTATACTTGCTTTGCTTTATAATCCTGTATTCGTATGTAAGGCTAGTCTTTTAATGGAATGGCAGTTACTGCCTTTTCATGAAAGTGTAATTCATAGCTCAAAAAAGTGTTTGTTTTATGTTAGCCAAGCCCTTAATCTTCCATCCTCAGTAATGTGTGCTGAAATGTAGACTTACCACATTTAGTAGCACAGTACAAAGTAAAGAATCAAGTTGTTTTACCTGCTGTGCTTAATTCATTATTAAAGCCTTTCTCTCTGCTTTGCAGGAAATAAATGGAATTACAGCATCACTGGCTGAAGATCTGTTTAATAAAGGTACTGTATTAAAATTGCTCTGATCTCTCAGTAGACAATTAAAATAAAAAAGATACACGTGAAAATGCAGGCTTAATATAAGATGATGCTTTTTTGATAATTAATTTCTAATTAAATATCTGAACAAACTTGTATTTGAATTGACTGTATTTTATTTTATTTTTTACTTTAGGAGAGCAACTTCTTGTGGCCGGACAGGTATTCTGTCTCCGGCCTTTGCAGTTATATGCAATCACCCAGCAGCTCCGACTGGCCAAACCCACCTGTGCTAATGGGGATGCTAAGGCAGACCTGGGGCACATTCTAGATTTTACCTGTAGGCTCAAATATTTGAAGGTAAACTTTTGTAGAAGTTGAATTATTCTAACTAGTAAGAAATATAAATGTTCAGGACTACCTGCAGAAAGGAAAAATAAGAACGTATTTTTTTCTCTCCAGGTCAGTGGCACCTCTCAAGGTTCTGTGGGCAGCAGCAATATCCAGGAGCATCTCCTCCCATTTGACTTATCAGTATTCAAGTCACTTCTTCAGATAGAGGTATTGCAGACTATCAGCAATCACAAAAATATTAAGACTAGTTTGATTTAACAATTATTATATTCTGCAGTAAACAAATTGGCTTTTTATTAGCCTACTTCAAGGCTTGCTAATACATCTTTTATAATAAAAATAAATCATATACAGGTTTTGTGTGTAAATCCTGTTGTAATGCCCATGCTTTTATATTGTTCTTTTACAGATTAGTCACTGTGAAGCAAAACAGATACAAGGACTTCCTTCTTTAAAGCCAACCTTGGCTACAATGGGTGTGTGCTATTCAGCATCATCAATGAAGGTATAGCATCTGGATATATGGCATGTATAAGTATTTAATCATTTTGAATAACCATGTAGTTGCACAGTTCTATTGCTGATTAATTTGCTATGGATTTCAGAAAATCAAAAAAGGTTCCCAGAGTGTAGTTAGCATTGACATTTCCATGGATCAGTAGTGTGTGTATGTTTACTACGAATTTATATTCCTGTGCCATGATGCTTCATATTTAGGGTTTTAATTTTTCTGTTTAATACTGTAATAAATCACTCACCTTTTAGAGGATAGACATGTAGCTACACAGTTTTGTTTGGATCTGACTCTGGTTCATTATCAGTGCGTTTTACATGACATGAAGTAATCAGATTTCCCCTGAAGTCAGATCCCACACAGTCAGATAAGGAAATCTGAAAAGCATTTAAGTGAAGGAACTTCAAAATCTGATTGTATTCCCTGTTCGTATGAAAATTCCCTTTATCAGATCTCAGTAAGCTTTTGCTGTATTCCTTACATTTTTTTATAGTGATGTTTTGCCTTTTTTTTTTTTTTTTTTTTTTTTTTTTTTTTTATAAATGTCTGGCGAGTTTAGAAGTTTCAAGAGGCAAGGTAAATTATTACTGTCCGCATTCATACAAAACATAATTTACAGGACAAATCAATGTTCATATTTGTAATTCTACAAAGCGACACCTCCTGTTGAAAAGGAAAATACTGCATTCATGTGCTGTAATGTGCCAGTTAAACATACTGACTGACAGAGGGTAGGCGCTTGTTCTTGGAGTTACACATGATGTGTTCTAACAGCGGCATACCAGGTGTAGCTTTAATTTTTGTGGAGAAAAAAAAAAAAGAAGTGGAGCGTGATCTTCCCCCAACAATAGGTTTCTGGAGCACCATCAGGTAAACGAAAGAATATGCATTGTTCATTGTTAGACACAGACTCTGATAGGCTCCTCCCTTACATTTCCCCAAGCTGTTTTTACATATTAATACTTCTATCCCCTGCTTTCATTCACAGGATATATTGGTACCAGAATCCTCTGAATTCGATCACTGGATTGCTGAGGGAGTGTCATCAGACTGTCCAGTCACAGCCGTCATTCCAACTTGGAAGAACTTAACAACACTTGACATGAGTCATAATCACATAATGTGCATTGATGAGTCCGTGGTAAGCAGCCACAAAAAAAAAAGCAGTTCGTTTTTAAATGGGTGTTCGCTTATATTTTAATAATCCGTAAATGTGATTTACTTTTTCATTTCCATATTGAAGAGTAGTTTTCAGTTTTTTGTTTGATTCTGTTCTGGATATTCTTTCATTGTATTTGTGGTCATAGACAGACTGATTTGATAAAGCTAACTAACTGTGTAGCTATTTTTTGAATGTAGTATGATACTAATTTATTTTACAGAAATTGATACCAAAAGTTGAATTCCTGGACCTCAGTCACAACGAACTGTCTCTTGTAGAGAACTTGCAGGTAAGAGCATAACCTTGTTTATTTGAGCTAAATATATATTCTGTTAGTAGGGGGCTCATCTGTTGAATGAGAAATCCCTACAAATATAATATTTCTTGTCTTGTTACAGCATCTGTATAACCTGGTTCACCTGGATCTGTCCTACAATAAACTTGCAGTATTAGAAGGTGTTCACACAAAGCTTGGAAACATCAAAACGCTCAATTTGGCAGGAAATCTTCTGGAAAGTCTTTCTGGTCTTAATAAACTTTATTCTCTTGTAAACTTGGATTTAAGCAACAATAAACTAGCCCAGGTAATGTATTTTCTCAAAGCAAATATGCATTCGTACACTAAAGTATGTAACGTCTTGTTTTACCCATCACAAAATAAAGGGTATCTTTTCTATTGTCTAGAACTTCCAGTGCTGTTTTTTTTTTTATTATTCTCTGGCTCTACATTACAGATTCACTGCAGGTATATGTAAACGTATACTGTAAAATATGATCAAATATACTGATGGATTTTCATTTGGTTTGGTCTGTATACCTTTAACAGGGATTTGTGTGCCAGTTACATACATGTTATTTTCCCCCCCCCCATAAAAGACTATTTTGTTAGTTTTAGTAAGGTTCTCTTTTTACCAAATTTATTTAATGAAATAAATATATAAATAGATAATTGAGAATAATAAAATATAGTGTTAACATAAATTTCACGTATATGTTACTATGATGTTGTTTTTTAATCTTTCAGTTAGAGGAAATTAAACACATTGGAAGTTTACCCTGTTTGGAAAAACTGAATCTGTCCAACAACCCCTTGAGCATCATTCCTGATTACAGAACCAAGGTGCTTGCACAGTTTTGGGACAGAGCATCAGAGGTATGTGTCATCAGAGCAGAATGGTGAATGGGCAGTGCTCTGCTTTATAATACTGATACAGGTAACTGATGTAGCTGTGATTTTGTGCACTATAGGTATGCTTAGACAGCACTGCTCCAACAGAGAAGGAGATGGACACTGTGGAAGTGTTAAAAGCCATTCAGAAAGCCAAAGCAGCAAAGGACAGGATGAATAATACAGAGAAAAAGGTGAGGCAGACAAAGAAACTAAAATACTAAAAAAATCCATCTGCTTTTACACTGTTCATGCTGTAGTAGCATTAATAGATTTCCAGGGTGATGGTACAAGAATCTCATTTTTCCAGAGATTATACTTCCTCTCAACACGTATAGAAATATAACAAAAAATTCCATCATCTGTTGTGTATGCATGCATAAACAAGCCCAGGAAGAAGATTCTTTCATAGATCATTCTGTTTTCCTAAACCTAAGTAGAATGCTTGAGTCAACTTATTTATGAATTCCTGCTTCATTTCTGTGTGCTGTTGGTATAGTTACCAGTAGGCTTTAAAGCATTACTCTTGTCACAGGAGATTAGTTTTAGCATGTATTACAGTACACATACCCCTTGTGCATTCATCAGTACAATCTTCGTGCGTGCTTCAAAGGCGCTTCTTGTACTGTGCAGATGCTTTGTAATATCAGTGTTGCCTGTCAGTGTTTTACCATGTCCACGATCTCTTTGTCAGATCAGTGAGGACTCCAAGCTTTCTGCTGCCAGTTCCAAAGTCAACTACTCCTCTTTCACTGCTCCACCCTCCTCTCCCTCTCTGCCCCATCCTGCCAGCTCCAGCCAAGGTAATCATGTATGTATCAGGCTGCTGGGGCTGGGCTCTTTCCTGGGTCTGCTCTTCTGCGCTACCCTGGTGCTTGCTAGGGAAATAGATGTTAGAAGTACTCAAGTTTGTAAAAGAATAAAGATTTGTTTAGTTTGTTTAAAGATTTAGAATACGTTCTAAGCTTAATCAATTTACTGATCAGTACATGATGTGTATTAAAAAGTTGCCCAATATATTTAAAGATTACTAGAATGGATAGGCACTTGTGTATGAAGTATAAACTATTTTTGTGATATATAGACAGTGTATTTGGTAAATTTGCCTGCAGTTGACTGGTTTGTGTACTGTTTAACAAAGCATGTTTCTAATAAGCTGGCAAAGATTTTCTTATGAATTAGATCATGGTGTTGTATGCATTTTCCAACTTGCATGCCACGCTGAGCTATTTGAGCGTAATTTGTTATTGTTTTGAAGACTGATTCTTTCTTTTCTATCACTTAGTAGAAACTGTTGTTTGTTACAGATGGAGTAAACAGTTTTGTTGTGTAAAAACTGCAGTATTTTTTATTTTATTTATTTATTTATTTTTTTTAACCTCAGAAGTAGTTTGTAAAAACACAGCCCTAGTTAGCAATGATATATCGACTCCTATGGATTCTGCAATTACCCAGAGATGCACCAACATACAAAATTCTGCTTGTGAGGACACAGTACAGGTAATTTCTCATATGCCTTCATAATATATTAATCGTGTACAATAAATGTAATTATTTAATCTAAAGCGTTGTCTTTTTTAAATTTATCATGTATGCTTAATCTTGTTAAATATGATTGCTTTGCTTTTTAAAAAGGTAAATACTGAATTTGATACTTTTTTTTTTTTTTGGTTTGATTTAACTGCAGACTTGTGTTGTAGTATTGACTGGTCCTGCAGTATTTGTAATGGGGATAGAACCAATTTCACTAAAAAGAAGTGTATATTCTAAGTGTTGCTGTTCAGCTATCTTTTTCTTCTTTCCTCTGTACAGGTTAAACATACATATGGATCCAGTTTGTTACCCATAAATGTGACTGAACAGCACTTCAGGTACAGAGAATATATTACATTTGATGATGAAAATTGTAAAAATTAGGGACATTTACTTTTAGTTGCAGCATTTTAAAGAATTTTCTAGTACTTTGATTGTAGGGGCTGTCAATATTTGTTACATTATTTTTAGAAATTATCGCTCTTGATTATGTGTAATTATACTTCATTATTTGCTCAACAGAAATGCTTTCCACAACCCTAAATGTTAATGCTCTTGATTTCAACTGGCTTGCTTGCTTGTTGGTGTTTTTTTTTTTTTTTTTTTTTTAGCCCCCCCCCCCGCCCCAGTAGTTTTTAGTAGCATTTTAAACAGCATGAGTGCATACAACCAGATTAATACTTAAATATATGAACTCTAGAGGGCAGAACCTTACAACTAAACAGTTTCTGCATGCATTAATCTGAATATAGTAATGTGCTTGGTATAGTTTACTCATTTTTTAATAAGTAGCACATTAAAATGTAATTACATTCTTGTTAGATTTAGTAAACCCCTCTATATATAAGTTTTACAGGATTAAGTTTGTGTGGGTAAAAAAAAAAAAAAAAACACAAAAATGGTTATATAGTACAAGTTGTTAGTGATTTGGATGACTGCAGTTACTTATTCACTAAACCTATTATTTTTTTCAGTTACAGTTGCCACTGTGCAAAAGACGAAGACAGCATGTGGACCAATTGGAAAAAGACCCAAGTGCTACCTTATTCTTGTGTCTCTTACACTGCTACTAACCTGGACTTTACTTCACATTTAACTGGACTTATTAGGAATGCCATGTGGGAGGAACATTTCAAAGCATCCAAGACCAGCACGCATGTAGATACAGTCCATGAATCATTGAGCCAGGCTTCAGGGGATGGCTATTTCGAAATGGGACTTGATGAGGGGGAGCATGGTTCAGGTTGCACTGCCTCTCCAGATGCTACGGCTGAAAGTTGTGAAGATGCAGGTGAAGAGCTTATCCGAATTAAGAAAGTCTTTTGGGTTTACTGCATTCAGGTGAGCAAAGATTTAAGCCAGTTTGCATCTTGTGTTGTGTTGACTGACAATCTGCTGGCTGTGTTCCAAATTACTCATCAAGAACTGACTGGAAACATGCACAGTGTCACGGGAAACATTGAAAACGTCTTGACCGTCCCATTCGTAGAGATAGAAGCAGTTAGCTTTGATGTTCCAGAAACCTGTCTTTCATTGAAATTGAAGACAAGTGATACTTACTGGTACTTTCTTTCGGATTCCCAGAATTTGAAAGAGATCTACTCTTGTTTAAACATGTTTAATTCGGTTGTGAAAAATTCCAATTCAGCACAGGATTTTATCAATCAACTTTTGGAGTCCCATCAGCTAACAGATGGTGACACTGTTGTTAAAGGTGCCTTTGCCGCTCATCTTCTTAACATTGCAGAGATTGCCCCCTGTAATCAGCAAAGCCACAGCTTCCCCACTGACTCTTCAAATGAGGCGAAGAACTCTCCGTGTCCGAATATCCTCTCATTCACGCGGCAGTCGGAGACACACCAAGACTCTGATTATGTGCCCTGCCTGCTCTTCTTAACACCCAGTCGGCTGTCTATTATAAAAGTGGACTTTGTTTCACTCGCAAAAAAAGCCAGGACACTTGAAGAGAAGAGATGGGTGGAGTTCATTCAGATCCCTCTTGCTTCTGTGCTTCTCCATCCCAAACAAGGCTGCAGTAGCAGCACCCAGCCAGCTGGTGCCTTCAGGGATGGCCATGTCCTGGAACTTGTGACCCGGTACAAGTTTGTCACTGCTGTCTTTGTCCTGCCAAATGACAAGTTCTTGTTTCTGAGTCTGTTCAGGCAGCTTAGAGCCAGCCTGCAGGATGTGAAGACCATTGCTTTCTTCAAGGTGAAAAAATGTCACAGTTCAACAAAGAGCTGTCCCTTGAGCCCCACAGTGACCCAAAGAACTCTTAAGAGCAGGTACAGTGAAGCTACTGTGTATTCACACCATGATAACTGAATGCTAGAAAACTTTTAACTGCACATCTAAAGCTTGTAAGTGACCAACACCTAAAATTCTAATAATCATATTTAAAGTTTATGGAAATATTCCTTTTGACACTTTTATGGAATGATACACTGTACTGATGTTACTATGTATTTGCCAACATGAAAATCAAGAAAATAAACATCTCATGGTCAGTTTTTGCATTTTAAATATTGTGTGACGTTAGGCCCTATATATTGTATCTTTTTGGCTCTGTATTGGTTACAGTTGTAAGATTGTAACTTACTAGTTTATTGTATTGTGTGTACATGATATTTGTTGGTTCATATTGCAAGATGTTTCATTAACTTTTTTTTTCTTCTATTTTTTGTTCCTGCAGCCCTCAGGGTCTCCAAAGGCCTCATTTAACCCTGTCCTTGCTGTATCCTTCAGACCCTTTGATACAGAAACTGACTGATGAAAACCAATGTCCATTTCACCTGTCTGTTTCCCCATCTCTTCGCTTCTTAACAGGACTGAAAGGGAATGATTTGGTGGAGTTTTTCTATAACAGTGTTGCTGAGGTAACTTTTTTTTTCTTGACACATAAAAAAAATGATAGACCAGTATGGCTCCATAGTATATTGTCTGTTGGTTTCTAAACAAACTGAAGTTGGGCTGCTTTTTTGCTGGGGTGTCCCAGCCTGATCTTTTGCTGAGGAGCCCGGAGAGGGAGAGGGAGAGAGAGGCCGAATTCATTACTTTAATTATGCTACTGAAAAAGGTCATCCAGTTAAAATACTGTACCCTTTATTTATCTTATTTTATTACATCAACTAAAAGCATGACTAACAGCTTCCATTATTACGTCATGGCTAACTGTTGCAGCACCATTATAAAGAATCTGATGATTCTATTTTCGAAACACATTTATGTTCCAAAACTTTGGAGGATATCTTATGATTTTTTAGCTCCAATCCACAGTTCTGGAGGGTCAAAGGTTTGAATCCTAACCAACACCATTGGTAGCATTTTATGGTTGGAAATTATGTGTGCTTTGGATACAACTTACAGTTCATCCTATACCTTGTCTTAATAATCTGGCTAATGAACAGTGGGGGGGAGAGATCTCAATGTGTTATAACTGCCGAAGGTATTTCTGACAAACTAAAGAGTTTTATGTTGGTCCCCTTTTATTGCAGATGGGGAATGAAGAGATAAAGCACATCTTATGGTCCTCTGTGGTGTTTTATAAAGCTTCTGATGTGGAAATCACTGCCTGCATTATGCTGTCTACAAAAGCGGTTTATTTTGTTCTTCATGATTCTGCTGCTCAACTTGGTGATCAATCATGTAAGCATTCTCCCATTCTCCAATTTTGCACAATCAAAGAATGCCTGATAAAAGATGCACATCACCTGGAACAAGTGGACTTGTCTAATTATTTTAATGCACAGTTTAAATACAGATATGTTTGCATTCCAAAATTTGAGTGCCCTATACATACCACTTCCTTGAAAAAGAGGCTTGTTTCTAAAGGTGACTTCGTATCCGTGCTTGCCTTTTGATTTGATTTGAAATGCTTTGTCTTTATTTTTTACAGTAGTTTGGGATTGGAAGCCCTCTGATCATGAAAAAAGAGACTTTCACCATTCTTACTGCTTCACAATAAAGCTGAATGACCTGCAATCAGTAAAGGTTGGGCTTTTTGATCAGTACTTCAGAGTAGCGGGTGAGTAATGCAAGAAGTGCTAAATAACAGTCTACACTGAACTGGCAGTAAGCAAACAATTGTAACCTTGTAGTTTTAGTACAAAGGTTTTTGTACATTTTGTTACATTTTTCTTTAATGTACCACATCCACATGATTGTAAGTATTCTTAAAAGACAGTTTGCAACAGCTTATGATTTATATTTGAAATTGATTGAAATACTGTTTTTGTAAATCTAAGTGTTTATTAATTGAATATAAGGTAATTTAATTAATTAGTTGAATATACTTTTTTTTTTTTCAGGACCTTCAGCAGATCACATCATCTCCTGTCTGACAAGAGACAGCTACGGTACTCATGCCTTTATACAACAGCTCATGTCTGTCCTGTCCTTCCTAGCAAAGACACCATCTCCAGAGCCAGTTGAACAAGATTTCTACACTGAATTTGGAAACAAAAGCACAGGTAGGGAGGGGTCACTGGCTCTGTCGTACTGACGTACTATCTTATTGATGCACAAACTAAAATGTTTGTTCTTCTCAAAATAACTTCTGAGTCTCTGCTATTGGCTGCACACTTCTGTTAAGTGTTTTGATCTCCATTCCCAATAGGCAAAATGGAAAACTATGAGCTTGTTCATTCTAGTCGAGTGAAGTTCATATACCCAAGTGAGGAAGAGATCGCGGACCTGACCTATATTGTTGCAGAGAAAATGGGAGACCTGGCTAATCTGCACGCGTATAACATCCTTCTGTACGTACTAGCCTTTCAAGTGTGTCACTCCAAAAGCACAACATCAGAGGACCAGCATCTTCTTCATCCCAAAACACTAATTCTCACCGGCTCGGACATGTTCCTGTTTGATGAGGATTATGTCAGCTACCCATTGCCTGATTTTGCTAAGGAACCCCCTCGGAGAGACAAATACCGCTTGACCGATGCCAGGAGAATCCGTGACCTTGATCGGGTGTTGATGGGCTATCAGACGTACCCGCAAGCACTTACCTTTGTGTTTGATGATGTTGAAAGTCCTGATTTATTATGCAACTTGACAATGGACCATTTTGCCAATGAGTTTAATACTTCAGGCATAAAAACAAGAACGGGCAGTGTTGACAAGGAGATCCAGTGGTGCATTTTTGTGCCTGGTTCAGACAGCCGAGAAAAGCTTGTTTCCTTGTTGGCTCGCCAGTGGGAGCTACTCTGCAGCAGGGAGCTACCACTGGAGCTCACTGGCTAAAGCTTAAAAGCACATTTAAGTGTTTACTTATTAATGAGCAGACCGCAGAAAGTTTACTGACTGTCTAAGATACTTTTGCTGTATATAGTTTCTTCACTGTGCATCCTGGGAAATATGTACATAAACCAAAGGAGTCTTGAGCTAATTAACTTATTTTCTTTATCTGTGTGTCATGATTGTCTTACTATTTACAATAAGTATTGTGAATTGTATATAATAGTTAAAGCATGTTATGTGTCCGTGTGCACGCTGTATTCATGTCAAATGCGCTATTTTATTTAGAAATCTGCAGATGTGTTATTTAATATGTGGGGGAACTGCCTTGTAGACCCTTTTGAACCTTTTATTGTTAAATATTGTTAAACTTGTATGCTGTGTTATTTCTGTGTGAGGTATTTAATCATGTAGGGTATTAAAAATAAGTCATACTCCATACCAATTGGTAGATGTTTGTTCTGCAGGTCTTTTTTAGGTTAGTGTTAAACTCTAGAACGCTTAACAGGAGAATTAAGTTTCATTTTGTTTTAAAACTCGTGCATGACTGGGATCTCTTTGATAGAGGCAGTGCATATTCCCTGTCTCTGGCTTTCTGATTCTTTGCAGAACTGTCTGTATGTAAATATTATGAGGAATGTCCAATTGGAAAATGTGCTGGAGGGTGTATTTAAAATATATATACTTGGTCATAGCACTGTTTTGCAAATTGCATACACCCTTTGCACAGAGATGTGTATAAAAAAAATATTAAGCAAGAGTACAAAACATAGCATATTTCCATTATGTATTGAACAATACTACAATTGAGTAAATAATCTTGATACAAGTATCATTTATAGCACATGACTTTAAATGTGACTTACATTGTTTTAAAAACTTTATAACTGCAACATTGTATATAATATAGTATAAAACAGCTGCTAAAATTCTCATACAGAAGTTCAGTTTACTATTAAAAACGAAACTACTGTACATACAATAATCATCACCACATCATTTCAGGGAACTGAAATCCTGCGGCACAATTAATGAATGCACACCTCAGGAGACTGCTTATTCACATTCTTGGCATTCATCAGATAATTAGTTTTGAAAAGTTGCTACAAAAAATAAAGAATTTTAACCAACCACTTTTTTCATCGTACGAGAAAAGAATTAAGGTTCAAGAATGAATCTTTCTACGGCTTGCATGTCCATTTCTTTTCTGTTCCCTCCTATTCTGTTGTCGGCTCTGAATGATGCGGAGGTCAGCCGTGCTGCCAGCATTCAAAATCTCCTCCTGAGCTCCAACGCTGGGGATGAGGTGTTTCTCCACATCGTTCTGTTTGAAGCCCAACCTTCTTGTTACTCCCACCTTGGGATCCCAGACGAACCCGGTCACTCTGATCAGGTACTTGTAGCTCGTGTAAGACCAGCCAGGGCACTGAATTTCTGGTTTGTCTGTTCTCACTATTGTGTAATTGCAACCTACTCTCACTCTCTCACAGCCCATTGGCCAGGCAGATGGTCTCATTGGACTGCAGTGGAAGAAAGAAAACATTTCAGAACAGGAATAATATTTTTTTTCTTCACATTCCTGTGGACCTCATGATAATGATGGGAAACTGGAATGTGTTTTACATCTACCACAGACAAGTACAGGTTATTAGACACAGTCTAACAGTAATCAATGCAGATGCAAAAGTAGGCAGACAACAAAGACAATTCAATTAGATTATCTATTGGTCTAATGTTGTCTTTGTACTAGGGCAGGTAAACATATTGCATAATATTTAAGATGCAATATTTAATATGGCAACCTATAATATATATGTTTAGCATAAATAAGTACATCTCTAAAATAAAATAAAAAGAATGACTTAAGTACTTGAATCCTGAAGTTGGTAAAGAACAGGCACGCAGGTATTTTGGGGATAAATTCACAGCTTTTTAACACATGCTAATATTAGTCTGATTGTGCTCAGTTCACATGTCATAGTTTCAAAAGTAACTTGCAACGAACAACCACTACAAATGAATTGTTTTGCAATAAGCAAATGTGTTGTACTCTGGAGAAAAATTACTTCAAAGACATTTTTATATTATTTACAAATCACTCACGTTTCGCATTCCTGAAAGATGTCTCTCTGAATCTCCACGCAGCGACATGCTTTGCAGCCTTGGGACTGTGACTCGAGCCAGGTATTTCCTAGAAGTCTTGAGGAACAACGACCTGAAATACCAAAACAGGTACAAATGCATTTCAACTGTTGTGAATCAAAGGTGCACAACTAGTGGCTGCAACATTTTCTTTTATAAGAGGCAGCCACTGCAGCTGGTGTCCAATCCTGTTCACCTCCAGTGCATGTCTCATTTAATGCAATATGGGGTATAATGAAAGATAAAGGTGTTCTACTTAAAAACAACCGCAGCTTGTGCTCTTTATGGGAGGGGAATATGCTGTCTCTCTTAAATCTTTAAAAAAACGTTTTTCTTAATTTTTCTCCTATATTATATAACATTTTATTTGATTATATTATACTTTATTTGATTTATATTCGGTTATAACAAAAAGGCACTTACTTAAATCAGAACGAAGCAGCATTCCCTCTGTGGTCCATGACAGTGAAACAGCAGTTAAAAAGCAGATTAAATTAATCTTGTAATATTTTATTATCAAAGGTAAATAACTTAGCACACAAATAAACCCCATGTTATTGGGCTTTGAATCGCTTTGCTGGAAATGAATACACAGCTGAGGTTTGGTGGTATTTAAGCTCTCCAATTATTACCTCACTGGAATGCGTAGTGTTTTATAACAGAGGGGCAGCAAGTTCTCTTTACATATGTGTTGGGCTAAAGCCATAAACAGTTTGACTATGTCTAAGAACGTATAATGCTCATGTAAAGAACATTAGCATCTGTTGTTTTCTGTAATGTTAAGATCCCAAATACAGACGCAAGGAAGCACATCATTTCTGTACAGTATATTGTAACCCAACTGGGTCCAATGGAGTGGACCATGTTTACCAATCATTACACAGAATCGTAATTCTGTGACATTTATTCTTTCAGATGATACTACTGTGTTCCAAATATTTTTTTTTTTTTTTTTTTTTTTTTTTAATTAAACAGCAAATTGTTCTCTTATTAATTGTCTATCAAACACAATTCTCCAAGAGACACATACACTCGACTTGACCCCAAGGACTGTTTGGACATCCCTGGGCCCTGATGCTTTTACTGAATTTACTTTTTTTCATGGGGGACCATTTCAAAAACACAAGCAATTTAGAATACACTTAACAAAACCACAAGGAAGTTTTATTTTACTGCTGGAACAATGGCAAACAGACAAAATAAATACTAATCCAGAACTAAATGTTGACCATGCTTCAATTCTAAATCGATAATGTTACAGTTGGAGAACTGTTTTATTTATAGTTTTATTTGTTGAACAAAAGCAAAGAAGTAAAATGTTCCTATTCATTTTTTTTAAAAATGAAGGCTTACATGACATTGGTTTTATCTAAACACTATTGACTGAATGTGTTTAACTTAAAAACCGTTTTTACAAGACCTGAACATACAATTTATTCCCATACATTTAGCATTGCCTGTAAAAGTATGTCGTACATGCATTATCCAAAGCATTATTTTCCTTTTAAACTTTATGTGATGGCCTAGTGTAATATGAAAGAAAATTGTAATTGGACTACTATTTTTTTTTGTAGTGATTGTTGTTTACATAACCTTAATTATTTTTTCTTCTCCATTTTATATTTTGATATCATCCACTGTACAGATAGTATTCACAGAGTAAAAAAAAAAAACAGCTTGAAAATAATGTAAACTTTTTAAACGAACTACCAATAATCAAACTTCAATGTTAGTGAATATAGTTTAACTGCTCCACCAATAAAATCCTGCTGTGTTTCACATTTCTGTATGCCACATATAGAAACACACAGTAATACAACCAAATGACATGTCTGATGAATTCCATTTCCATTTTGAATCTGGCGTATTCCAAATGGATATTTAATTGTACTTACGGTATTAGTGGGCCCAAAAAGAAACCTGGTAGCAATTTAGAGAGACATTCCAATGGCTTTATCAGTGTATTCATTAGAAAATGGCTAAAGATTTTCTTGCCAATGTTTAAATTCTATCACCGATGTGAGTTGAAAATGTGTATAGATTATGTAATAAGGGATTCCACTCAAGGGTTAAAACATGGTTGCTTGTGAAAGATTTCAACTAGTGTTTGTTTATGTTTTGTTGTTGTTGTTGTTGTTGTTTTTTAATCAAAATGGAATTTGAGAAATGAATAACAGGAAAGAGAAGAGAGCATCTTGGCAGTGTCTTTGGGTTTTAAAAGTTGTTTTGGATCTTTCCATCAAAGTGCAAGCGAGAAACACCCACCCCCCCGCTTTTACTATACATTTGTGTTACATGCTTTGTTGAGTCGTACTCATTTTGTCAATGTCAATGCATCATGCATTTTGAATTACTTTGCCTGTAAACAAGGTTGAAGAGCATTCACATTTCCATGTAAACACCAATTCGCAATACTTTAAATGTCAGAACATTGGCGGTTTGTCTGAACTGCTCCAAGTAACATTACCCTTAGCATTCCAGACAAACCATCACTTGTCTGTGGAACCATCATTACATTAACTTCCTGGTGGTTTATTTGTTTACATCTGTGTAATACCGCCAGCAAAATATCATAAATCTCATGACACCTAGAGGCAGCTTTTACTCCTTAAGTGTTTCCTATAAACATTCATTCGCATGGAATAAACAACTGCCTGTTCCTGGAAACACTTTTTCAGTGTTGTGGTCTTTGCTTAATGTTGGGTCATACCTGCAGTTGTTTATACTTGACTAGATAACATAGGACAGATGAACAGTAATTATTTCTGCATTCTGTGATGGACTCATAAACTTCTCAACTTGTCATAAATGCTGGGGACATATTAATTCAAGCACAAAACTGATTGCCAGTTTTACTATTCTAGATACTAGTTTCATTATTCTCATTTCCTAATGCTGCTCATATATAGACATATAACGCTGAAGGGCTCAGATTGGTGTTTTAGCAAACCAATCCAATATTCAGCCTTAAATTCACTGAAACTTGAATTCCTGGCTGAAACTCCTGAACCAAACCTCTAGATATTCCTCTGTCTTCTGATTCCCAGGTCCGCTGGTATTCCTGGCTTTGTTCTTGCCTGATTTTGTATTGGATCAATCAAACTCTCTTCTGTGGTGATCAAATTAACAGTCATTGGGTCAGTGACTTTTGGTTCCTGGAAACAGGAAAATGTGATTTAGTTAACTTGTAGTAAGCCTCTGGTTCAGCTGCTCACATAATGTTTTTACAAGCTCAAATTCTGTTGCAGGCAATGGCCATGGCAGATGGTTCAAACTCAAGTTGGATATGGCAAACATCTTTTACAGAACACGAGACTGGGTGTTTAATTGGGCCTTAAGCTACTAATGTTTGTAAAAGTGGCTTTGAAGAGGGGAAATTTGGCACAAGTAATGTATCGTATTAATGCTGTTTTAATGAAGGCAGACAGGTCTCATTAGTAACCTTCTGAATTAATGACCTTGACATTAAATATGGTACTCTGTCTATGGTTTCAGATACAGTTAAGCAACTGGAGGCTACCTTTTACTAACCTTTTCATGTATGTTCTATGCCAAAAGAAACATGGTCATTAGCGAGCTGAGCAGGTTGTAAACTATTAAAATACCGCCGATATAAAAACCAGTATGAAAACTGATTAAAAACACATATTGTTTTCTTTTTCTTTTTTAGCTCTAGCCATGCTTCAAATCATACTTTTTCAAGGTTGCCATAGTATGTCAGCCAATCACAGTTGTCACTGAACATTTCCATTGGTTTGCACTTTTTATTATCTGGCTGACAAAACGGACACTTGCATTTCAAAGGCAGTAAGTGGGACACATGTCAAAGCATTGGGTCCCATGTTGCCACTTGACCTCTATGAGTGTCATCTTCACTGTGTTGGTTAGTAAACCCTCCTTTAATGGAAATCTCAAATCAGTGCTGTTTTAACAGGATGGTGGCTGGGCACAAACTAGGTGACCCCATGTACTGCAAGCAGGCTCGTCTGCATTCGTGGTTAGAGCTTTTAACCTCACTGACAGGGAAGGGAATCTGTAATGGCAGTGTATCACACCGCATTGCCAGTTACACTGCTCTCTAGGACATTGAAAAAGAACAGTACATTCTATTCTTTTGTTGTCAGACGAATACATGATGTATCTTTGAAAAAAAAGACAATCTTAAATCTTCTGATAAGAAAAAATGTCAAGACCTGTTTGCTTCTTGTTTTTGTTTGATTTATTGCTTGTCAAGGGTAAATTGGTCTTTGAAGGAAAACTTAAACATCTTTCCTAGTCCTGTTTGTTAATGTTGTTGCCAGTTTTATGCTGATGTTGTATAAAAGCCGGAAATTTTGCTCCTTTCCCAGGGGTGTGTTTGAAGCATTCTGAAGTTCTTGTAGGCTGTGGCCTTGACCCTAAGTTCCTGTTATTCTTTTCTGCTGTAGCAAAAATACTATAAAAGCTGTGTCACATTCAGTGCATTAGGGGGTGTAATTTTTATTTTTTTAATTATTACATTTTCTGCACCAGTTAACAATGTTCAGTGACGCTGTTGTGGACATCATATAGTATTGTACATATGGTGTGGTAAATAAGCAATCCATTTTCAGTGCTGGTTCCTATATAGGTGGAAAAACTACAAAAGGAAATTTCTTATTTGTGTTTGTTTTGGCAAATAATTCTACATGCTGGATTCGTAACTACTAAAGATGTTATATTTTTAATGTTGGCTGCTGCTCAGTTGTCTGAAATAATGGATTATCCAAATAATTTAATGTTTTCTTATATTAAGTATATAATCAATACAACCGAAACACGTGATTATCCATCAGGGACTTGAACTAGTCTTGTACTATTATGAGTGATCGTGCAGTTGGAATAATATATTTAACATTGAGTAACTTTCCTGGCTCTTGGTCATTTAAATAATATAGTTTGAAGGTAATTCTAAATTCCAGGACTGGTTGCAGGACTGGTGTGAGTTTCTAACCCAGTTATCCCTGTTAACCCTGTGTGTGTCTATAGAGAACTTTAGATAATTGTCAAAACAATATCTCCATATTATTTTGAAACTATGGTTCTGACAAAGATCCAAAATAGTAGTGTGTGTGTGTGTGTATTATATGTATAGTGGCAGAGCAAGAGCTCTGAGTGTAAATAAAGCGTGGGTGTTGTATGTGTTTTGGTGGTGGTTGGCAGGGACTGGGTTAATTCCTGTCCTGTGCCAAAAACATATGAAAATGTGGCTGTTCCCAAACAAGATAATTGATGTCAATTGGGAATAGCCACATACTATAAAAAGAGAACTTGCAGGTCCATTAAGAGAGATTACCAGGGAGCTGGAATGAGAGGAAAACCACTGTGTTTAATGAGAGAAAGGTATTGTGTAAAGGTTGCACTTGTCTAAGAACGTGTTGGGCTGGTAAATGGCTTAGCTGTCCAGTGAGTAGTCAGGGTAGTTAGGTAGGCTCTACATACGAGCTAGGCTTGGTTTTGTTTGTTTTATATTGTTTGTGCAAATAAGTGTGCGAAAGTGCTTGGAACTGCAAGCTCTGTAGCTGGGTCTGCTGCTTCAGGGTGAAAAGGTGCCTGAGTACAGCGAGGCTATGTTACAATATTTATATCTTTTGGTCTCCCCAGTGCTGTTTTCCTATCTTCTACACGGGCATCACAAACATTACTGGACATGAACGCCATTATTCACTGGACTAGAAAGAGTTAAAGATGTGCATTTTTGTTATCAGTAAAATCCACACACTTTTTTGCTGACTGGGGGGAAGGGGGGGGGGGGACAACTAATTTCACAGGAAATCACATTGTGTGCCAGACACAGAGACACTGATACACCTGGTGGCAATGCTTTCTGGGAAATTTCTTGTGAAATGGTTTCCTTTTATGTTCTTGGTATTCATCTGTGTGCTTGCTATCACAGGAGCACTGAATAACCCTTTAGGTCTGAAGTGCATCAGGCACTGTGAATGCTAGAAGAGGCAGCGATATGGTTAAAAAAACAAACAAAACAAGAATAGCATGTGTTTAACATCTTTCCTGGAGAGAAATGATGTAGGATTTTAATGTTGTTTTCAGCATGGCTTGCCTCCCATGTCAAAACACAAAAAACTATACAGTATGTATTAACCCATCAGTTTAGGAATATTAAAATAGTTTATATAGGTTCCTATGATGCAAACAGGGGGTTCTATTTTCAGTCCTGGTTGCAATATAACACATATCTAGCTCTCTAAACATATAAATAGAGCTATTTTATGTTTTGTCTTTATTACATTTATCAACAAACACACCTTTAGCAGGAGAGACACTTCTCTAGTACATAGTTTACAGCCTTTTAGCTTAACGAAATGAACTTCACCTTAACTCTTATACCTCCCCAAGAACACCCTCCTGGAGTCTCAGATTGTCAAGACAAGACGTCTGTGTCAGTAATTGTCAAAACTGAAATGAAGCTTTCTGATTTCACTGAGCTCTATGAGGGTGACACAGCATTCTATCCACCTACACACCAATTGTCTTGCAAAATAAAAATAAATTCCCATTCCATTTATTTCCTCTTATTCAAAAGATTATTAGTTGAGAAATCACTACCTTGGCAATTTCAGATACACTATAATAAGGAAACTGAGGTTGCAGAAATGGTGAGTTGCACATAGTTTACTGTAAGGAGTTTAAGACATTTAGCAGTTCCTCTTTTTTTATTTGAAATAGATACTTGGAAACCGTACCAGTCTTGTGTTTTTATCAGACAGATATCTTTCTCTCACACTTGACTGGAAACAATAAATTGCGTGCAAATTCAATAGAAGGAAATGGGCATCAGCAGCTTTGTTCAAGAACTGATGATGGGACATTTTTTCTTTTGTTTAAAAAACATTCCAGCCGTTGAATTCCGTATGTAACTTTAATTTTGAACAGGCGATGGAACATTGCAATCTTTTGGCAAGAACAGTCAGGACCCAGTTGAAAAACTGTTGACTATCTGCTATGAATCCTTAACTCTACAAAGCAGTCTGAAAACACTTGATCGAATTTCTCTGTGTTATTGTCCCAGAGCCTAGACTTGCTATACTATAGGAAAGCTAAAACCTTAACAATCAGTTTTGAAAGGGATTTCTTTCCTCACTCATATAGGTTTGTAAGGGTCTTAAAAGTTCAGACAACAGAACTTAAGAATTCTTTATATATATATATATATATATATATATATATATATTATATATATATATACACACACACACACACACACACACACACACACACACACACACACACAACACACACACACACACACACACAGTGTACAAAACATTAGGAACACCTACTCTTTCCATGAAATAGACTGATGAGGTGAATCCAGGTGAAAGCTGTGATCCCTTATTGATGTAACCTGTTAAATCCACTTCAATCAGTGTAGATGAAGGGGAGACAGGTTAAAGAAGGATTTTTAAGCCTTGACACAATTGAGACATGGATTGTGTATGTGTGCCATTCAGAGGGTAAATGGGCAAGACAAAAGATTTAAGTGCCTGTGACAGGCTGGTCAAGGTAAGGAGACTCGGAGTCAGGAAATGCAGGGAAAATAAAGGACTTTAATTAAAAAAATACACAAAACAAAAGGCACAATGGCCAAATAAAAAGAACAAATACAAAACACTATTAACAACAAATTCTAAACACAAAATACACACCAATAAACCACCCCCTCTCTCACACAGGTCTTCTCACTTTCACAAACACTCACCAACTAATACTCCCAACCACTTCCTTTTATACAGGTGCTGCAGTAATTGGGCAATTCGCACAGTCAACTGACAGTCCAGTACAACATTGGTGCCGAAAGACCCATAAAAGAATGCATAACTCGTTGTATCTTGACACGAATGAGGTATGGCAGCTGACGACCTAACAGAGTTCCATTTCTTTCAGAAAACACAAGAAACTGTGGTTGCAGTGGGCTAAGGAATGAAAACACTGGACACTGGAGAATTAGAAAAATATTGCCTGGTCTGATGAATCCTGGTTCCTGCTGTTTCATGCTGATGGGAGGAATAGGGTATGGAGCAAATCACATGAGTACATGCATCCATCGGTGGCGGTGTGATGGTGTGGGGTGTGTTTAAATGGCACACATTGGGCCCCTTGATAAAAGTGGAGCAACTTTTGAATGCCACAGGATATCTGAACATCATTGCCAATCAGGTGCATCCCTTCATGGTGCATGTTTCCATATGTTAATGGATTTTTTCAGCAGGATAGTGCCCCATACCACAAGACTAGGAATGTCCAGGAATGGTTCCACGAACATGACAGTGAATTCAGTTTATTGCAGTGGTCTGCCCAGTCACCAGATCTCAATCCAATTGAGCATCTGTGGGATGAGATGGAACAAGCTATTCGGAGTAGAGATCCACTAAAAGCCAACTTGACACAACTGTGGGAATCATTAGAGTCAACATGGGCCAGCATCCCTGTGGAACGCTTTCGACACCTTGTAAAGTCCATATATATTAGTAATATTAGTATTACTAATATATATTAGTAATCAAGGAAAGAACTTGAGTGGTATAGTTTTGTATAAGCCATGCTTACCATTAAGATTTGCCTTCTAATGCAAATCTTCTACTTTTAAAATGTCTAACTTTTAATGCATTTTTTGGTATGCATTAATAAAAAGACACGTCACATAAAGGAATGCTGCTATTGCGACTGCAGGATATATATTCTTGCTCACAAAGATATACTGGAGGCCCGTGTCTGCCTGTTTTCTCTGAGTGTCACACTTGTATCAATGGAAGGCATTACACTGTGATCTAGGCTGTATTGACATTTTATAAAGGGCTAAGACCTGATTGTCTGACCAGTTAAAGGGTATGTGTTGGAACGTTCAGTGGATATTTGCTACACAAACTCTTACATATACCATGTTGTTGTGATATTGTTTTCTTCCATTTTTATTAACCCCATATGATTGGTTGCACTGTTGAAGGCTATAATTTGAAATCTGCTTCTCAGGATTTTAAATGAGAAATTGTCATGCTAAAAACATTGAAGTACTGTTGTGTGCTGGTGCTCACCAAAAATGTGGCTTATTTTTAGGTGGTGCAGCGTGCCAATAAACTTTCTTGTGATTGGAATGACTGCTCTGTTTTGTTTTTCACAAAAGCAGACCAAGTTCATTAAGGCAAACTATTAAATATGGTGACATCAGATCTAAAAAGTTGGCATTGTTAATTAATTTGTAATACGTTCTTTCTTGTGTAAAGATGCAGGATCTTGCCATCCAATCAGCTGACAAAAAAGGGCTTCCTTCCAGTGCTGCGAGTTGATTTAGGAAAGGAAATCCGTAGTTTTTCCTGTTTTTTGTTCGTTTTTTGTTTCACCCTTTTCTGCTATTAAATGTAAATCAGATCCCTTCGATGAAGGTTGTTTGTGAAATCTGAAGTGTTTTTTCATTCACTGAGGAGTCTTTCTGCATGCAAATATTTGTTTGTGTCCCTGAGGATCTCAGACTGAGCCATACAGGCTTATCTTGAGAAGTTTTTTTTTTTTCCTGCAAGTTTTAGGTGGGGTTGGGGGGGGGGGGGGGTGGCTTATCAGTTTCAAGATGGTTTTCCTTTTGGTTATATGTTTGATACTCTCAGCTGAGGCACAAGAGAAAACGGTAAGATGAGCAATAATTTCTAACTTTTTTTTCCCCAACAGTTCTTGAAAGGAAATGTGCTAATCTGCAGCTGTTTAGCAAAGAACAAAGGGGATTCATTTCAGTAAATGATGTCTTATTAATGTGATTTAAGTATGCCTAAACTGTCATATTGTTGATTTTGTGTTTTTTTGTTTTGTTTATTTATTGTTATTTTTTTCATTGGGATTTTCTGTTTGGTTTAAACATAAAATAATGTTACAAAAATGAAAGCTTTGAAAATGAAGAGGGTCTTCTAGCAGAATATATTTTATAGATTGAAATAGGACCCACAGTAATGTTAAGATTGAAATTTGTATACAGTAGATTACTGTCGTCTTAACAATTGCATATTATATTGGAGTACACTTCAGATGTATGCACTGATGAAGACATCTTATTGAAAAGTGCTATCAAAATGAAATGTTGAAATGCAATTTAAAAAGTCAATACTATGTTACTTTTAAGCACCACTATTCAACATAAAAATATTTCTTAAAAAATGAACAGTTTGTTTTTTTTTTTTTTTTTTAACTGTTCTTAACAAAGAATTAGCAGCTGGACTGGATTCAGTAAGTGTTTAAAGTTATAGACGAGTGAATAAAACAGACGGCTCCAGACACACTTTGTATGTTTCACAATGGTAGGTAAAGGTCACAGACAGCCATGTTTGCGTTTTGCTTTCTTCAGAGACCCTCTAATACAAGAGTGGCCAACCCATGTTCCTGGAGATCCTCAATCCTATAGGTTTTGTAGGTAGCTCTAAATCAATCACTAAATACCTGGAACAAACAGTAATTCTGACCAGTTAAGCCCAATCATTAAGTCAGTTACATCATTAAGAGGTTGGGGTAAAACAAAAACAAGGACACCCTGAGGCTCTCCAGGACCACCTCTGCTCTAATACAATTAAATGTAAGACTTTTAAAAAGATACAGTGAACACTGCTGTGATTACAGTATAGCTCTGCAAAATTCACGCAACACAGGAGCAAACCAATACATGCAATATCTGACCAGGTTTAATCATTTCAGCACAATGTGAACTCAATACTACCAATCGAAGTTAAGGTCAAATGGTACACTACACACAGCTCACATGCACCAAAGTAGCTGTATGATATGCTATTTTAACATTAGAAAAAGCACTATGACTTATTTGATCTGGTGCTGAACCAAGTTGCACGGTTTTGTGTTTAGTATTCCTTCTTAGTTATTGAAATGGGTTTGGATGGGGCGTGAAGTGAAATGATGCACTGTGATTGAGTAACCCAGACCAAGCTGTTTCCCCAGGCACAGGACAGTCGGTGTGATGCACACAATACTCTCCAGTTCAGCACAGTGTGCACCTCTTGCGCAGCCATTTCTAGAGCATGGTGTCCCCCAGGTTCCAGGAGGACCACCCAGATCACTGGAGTCAAAGGCTGCAGGTAAATGTACATCTAAGGGGATGTGTTTGCACTGTTGCTGATGGTAGACATTAATTCATTTTTTATTTCATTTTCTTTTTCATTTATTATCATGCATTTATGTTTGGAATTCCTTATAACCAGGGTTGGGATCAATTCCTGTTTTTCAATTCCAATTCCTTTTTAAAATCAATTCCCAATTCCAAATCCCTGTTCCCTTTTAATGAATTCCAACGCACTATTGATCAAAATTTCAATTATGTTAAAAACAAGCTTCTAACACTTGCAACAGATTGCTTAAATTGAAATCCTTGTTAGTCAAATAAATTGGCTGCAAAGCAGTTAAACAATCAAAACAATTATTATGTCTCTAAAATATCAAAGGAATTGGAATTGGAATTCAGAATCGATTTTAAAAAGGAATTGGAATTGGAATTCAGAATCGATTTTAAAAAGGAATTGGAATTGGAATTCAGAATTGATTTTAAAAAGGAATTGGATTTAAAAACAAGAAATTGACCCCAGCCCTGATTATAACCTGGGTATGTCTTCACGTTTAAGTTACCTTGTAGACATGGGAGAAGAGACCCTGACCCTGTCCGGTTGCAGTCATATGTGTGAAAAAGATATCATTGAACACAAGTGCTGCCCTGGGTTCTGGGGACCTGACTGCATGCGTAAGTGTTATTATTTTATTTATTTTTTACTTGTGTTTAACATTGATATGATAGGAAGGCATCTGTATCTGTGTCTGTAACTGTAACTGTGACTCTGCCTTATCAGCTTGTCCCAGCATGTCAGGCAAGCCCTGCAATTGGAAAGGTACCTGCATGGATGGAGTGACTGGGAATGGAACTTGCATTTGTGAGGTAATTATCATACTTGTTTATTCATAATTAAAGATGGAATTTTGTTAACTTGAACACCAACTTGTATTCAGTGGTCTTAAAACGGAAAATGTGTTCGTTTTTGTTTCTGTAATAAAATCTCCAGAAAATATTTTCCTGGTTGTTTTTTTGTACCTTAGGCTGGGTTTAGTGGCTTTGCATGTCAGGAGTGTAAAGATGAAAATGTATATGGGCCAGACTGCCAATTAGGTAAGCAGGCTTTTCACCATATTTATATTTAGTTTTTATACTTGTGTAGCATAACGAGTCTGTGTTTGGCTTTGTTAGAAAGTTCCCTGCTGTTGCCACTGTATAAAACTATTATTTTCAGTTTTGCGAATATGTAGACATCAATTAAAATCAATCAAATGTAATGTTTTTATCAATAAAATGTAATGTTTTGTCTTCAACGTTTGATATTAATTGTGAATCTGTCTATCAGCAAGGCTTCCTCATAAGCTCAAGCATGAAATAAGTTACAGTATATAGGTCTACAGTATATAGGTCAGGTACTATTTTACTACAATTATTTTTTTTTTTTTTAACTTTTACAACATTTAAAAATGCAATCATTGAGCACACCTGTCCGCTTCCTGTGTGTTTAGTTTGGGAAGGGTGGTGTCCTATGACTTATGTTAATTGAAAGTACCTGTGTCCACTGTGTGTTCCCTCTGTTGTAGAGTGTGACTGTGTTAATGGAATATGCAGCTCTGGCATTGGAGGAAATGGAAGCTGCATTTGTGAGACAGGATACACTGGAGTAAGGTGTGACCAAGGTATTTGGAGATTACTGTCGGCATTCAGGACTTTTGAAGTTAATTTGCATACTGTGCAACAATACATTACTTTAAATGGTATGGCCCCAGTCCTCACCCATGTAACATAATATATAATGACTATCTCTGTACTTAGCAATGTTTGCAGTGTGTTATGCATATGCACTGTATTGTCTTTTCTTACTGCAGAATCTCAACTTTGTCATGGTATGGCCTGTGGGGAGAATTCTGTTTGCAGTGAAGGTGCTGGAGGGACTACTGCCTGTGGCTGCATGCCTGGCTTCCAGAAAAGCGGACAGCAATGCCTGCGTAAGACATTTTCTAAAAGCACCACATTACTCAACTATACAGTAAGAAAAAAAGAAAACAAAAAGGCAGTGCGGTAACTAGGCCTGCAGAAGTTTTCATTCATTATTTGTAAACTTTGTCCTTATTGTTTTTATCCTGCTGGTTGTGATAGTTGTTGGTTGTGTGTTTATATAGTTCTGCTGTGCTTAATACTGTACAAAACCTTCTTGGCTATGAACTTCTAAATTAAGTATTTTATCAAAGACTTGATTCTGCTTGTTGTTACTGACTCACCCATTGATACCAGTGAAGAAGACAGGACAGGCTTTTTTATCAGAAATTCTCCCAAAGAATGTGTTTACTGCTTTTTTTTTTTTTTTTTTTTTGCTGACGGCACAATTTGTACTCTCTGAAGGGGAAGATAAATTGGAAATCGCACTGGAAATAAATTCTAATCCATGTTCTAATCTTGTATTAATGTCGCAACAGTAGAACACATCCCTTTTTTTCTTGTGTAGGAGATCCTTTCTTGGTGGTTTTTTTTTGGGGGGGGGATATGCAGGTATTTCAAGGACAGTGATGTTGCTTCCTGTGCAATACTTCAGTATGCTAGTCGATATGTGGTGATGTCACCTTCTGTATAAGAGGTGATCAGAAAGCAGGTAGAAACAGTTTGCCTGCCTTGAACTGTACAACATATCCGGACTTGCAGTGTACAAAAACAACAAATAGCCAAAAGACAAGGCAGACCAGTGGATAATGCTGCTACTACTGTTTTTATAGGATTAAAGAGAGCACAATTATATCACATTAGTAGCGTAATTTGTTGCATGTTAATGGGTGTTTTGTGTAGCTCAATAACAGTGTTTATTTTTATTAGTCTTCCGTTTGTATTTATTTTCTACACCAATAAATCATTTGCTTTTAGCTCAAGATCCTTGTGCCCAGAATGTCTGTGATCACAATGCTGACTGTGTAAACCACGGACAAAAGAAATATGATTGCAGATGTAAAGAAGGCTACCAAGGAGATGGGAAAGTGTGTGTTCCAGTAAACCCATGCTTGACTGACAATGGAGGCTGTCCTACAAACTCAACAAACTGTGTATATGAAAGTGTAGGAAAGGTATATTTCCCTATCCTTTGTGTTTTATGGAAATAAACAGGCTTACATTATGCATAAGCATCATCATTTATTATTTAGCATAGGTGTCAAAAAACAGAAATAAATATAAGTAATGTTTTCTGGCCCAGATAAAACAAACTTTCAAATCTGTATGTGTACCCTACTTTGTTAGCAAGAGGATGTTTTATTTTGAAAGCTGTGCTCTGGAAATTAATTTTGAAACTTCAGCACGTTTATCATTTTATTTCAAAGGCAAAGTGTGTGTGTAAGAGTGGGATGGAAGGAGCCAACCCCTCAGCTGGCTGTACAATAAAAGATGTGTGCAAGAAAGACAGCTGCGATAAAAGTGCAAAATGTGTAACTGGACTGGATGGGATGGCTAGGTAAGAGTCCTGTGGGTTTTAGGCACAACACATTTCAGAAACAGTATAATTGTTTCTGTGGAATTCAGAAGGGAAAGGGTTAAACCATGTGTGTAATGTAATTGCCAGATATATCAAGTATATATCAGTAACAGGTTATTATTATTATTATTATTATTTATTATTATTATTATTATTTTTTAGCTGGCCGGTAATATGATGTGAACATCTTACAGTATATTCAGTTTGGGTGTTTCTTTTTTTTAAGCTGTGTTTGCCAGAAGGGACAGATTTCTGATGGTACGTTTTGCTATGGGAACATCATTGAAAGGATTTTGGAGCTGAACACTGAGTCGAGACATAAAGGAAAACTTACCAGTGCGATTAATATGTTCGGTATGTCACTGTCTTCTTAATAGTCTTAAACATGTTAGCACAGTAACTGATTGCAGAGTGACTAAAACAAGGACACAGCTGTCTGTCTTAAAGCTGGAAATTCATTCATTGTTTTGTTACAGTTAGGGGTACAAAATAAAAATGTGTAGTATCTAATATGGATGTTTCATGAATGGTTTTGTTTGCATATTTTATTGCAGAAAAGGGATGTGAACTTGCCTTGAGCAAAAGACTGTTTACAGTGTTTGTTCCAGCCTCAAAGTTCACAGTAACTGTAAGTATGTGTCAAATAAAAACAGCAATTCTAAGCATTAAGATTTTGTCTACATTTGAACTGCAGTTAATAGTGAAACAGCTATATCTTTGTCTACTGTAAAACATTTGTTTACCTTGTAAAAGCGTCCATAGTAAATCTATAATATGTATGTATTTTCATAAGGAAGGAAATACTTTAAACTTTTTTTTTTTGTGTCTCCTGTACTTTGGTGCATTTTTCAGGGGATGTCAGAAAAATACTTATGCAAACTCCACATGATTATTGGCCTGCATGTGTTCAGTGATTTACAAGACAAAGTGTTCTGGACACTGGGGGGGGAGCCAGTTCATTTCGTGGCAGACAAGGTAACAACAACAAACTGATATGTGCCCATGCTTCCTCATCACTTGCTTTTGGTTTAACTTGGTATAACCCTACAGTGTGTTAGGCTGCCTGTCCAGGTAATTTGAGCAATGTGGCCTATCATTACTACAAATTAAAAATGAGCTTTCTGTGTCCCTGTATAATAATAATAATAATAATTTATTTTTTATAAGCGCCTTTCATAGTGGAGCACCACCACAAAGCGCTTTGCAAGATACGAGACTAGGGTATGTGAACTATCCATCAGCTACAAAGGAGGTGTAGTGACTTGCTCAGGGTCACACAATGAGTCAGTGGCTGAACTGGGATTTGAACCTGGGACCTCCTGGTTATAAGCCTGTTTTTTAACCACTGGACCACACAGCCTCCTATAATGTTTCTAACAGGTCTAAAAGCAGCATTAACACTAATAGTACAGTATGCAAAAATATACCCGAGCTACACTTATGAACTTTAGTTGAGCTTTAAGTCACCAGTCATTTTGTGAATTGCTATTAGTGAATTTATTTTCTAACTGCTTTCTTTGTATTGTTATTTCCTGTGTTGGGGCAGAGCTTTAGCTTCCAAAGAGATCAAAATAAAACTTATCGTATACTGCAGAGTGACCTTGTCGCAGCCAATGGGATAATTCACATTATCAACCAGCCAGTAACCAACATCAGTCCAGAGCATGCAGAAGATGAGCAGGTAACAACAGACAGTTAACACCACCCCTCATTGTCAAATCACTCCACCCTACCCCCACTCCTTCTCATTTCTCATTCTTCCACCTGTAACACTTTCCTTAGCATGTGGTAACTATTGAGCACGTTGATGGAGTATATGATTCTCTGCAGCGTGTGGGTAACAGGTTGGATGGTTTAGACACATATTTATTGCGGGTTTGATCAAGGAAGTGTCTTATTTGCAGGTGCAGTGCTCATCTACATTTTGGTAAGGAGGTGTTTCTGTGGGACAGCAGAAAATAGTGGCTCAGCGCTCATGCACTTGCATTGGGCAAGAACAGAGACCCGTTTCACCTGCTGGGATAGTCATTATTGAATTGAAAACACAAATCAGTAGACTGGGTTGTTGTACTTTGTATTAGCAAAAACTATATATATATATATATATATATATATTTTTTTTTTTTATAGGATTCAAAGAAAACAATTGAAGAAATCATAGCAAATCAACATATGTTCAATAGATATCGAACACTGTTAGAGGTATGTATCATTTTTATTGATGATATTCTGACAGAGTGGTGTTACAAGACTCTGCAATTCATTTTGTGAAGGTTTTGTATGGAGACTGTATAACTAATCTCTTTTCATAGCAAGGCATTAGTAAGAGGCAGGAGTGCTTGTTGATATGTGTGCTTAATGTTTTATAGAACTCTGAAATGTCTCAGATATTGGAAGGTCCCGGTCCTTTCACAGTATTTGTACCTACCAACGAGGCAGTGGATCAGCACAGAGATGGCACTATCATATATCTACTTACAGATGTAAGTATGATCGTTGCTCTCACACCCCACTTACACACATTCAGGAGAGCTGCAATGATAGCAAATAATCATTTTTAAAAATACATTGCCAAATACTTCCAAAGCACATGTTGGGGTTTTTTTTAAAACATTTTTTTTTTTTTAATAAAGACTTGAAATTCTGTAAGAAAAGGTCCACTCCACTACAGTCAGTTCTGCTGTCTTTTTTCACTGCTTTTTGAAAATGAACGGAATATAATTGTACAGTTTTTATAAGCATTCTTTTTTTGTTTGGTCTTTTAGGGAAAGAAAAAACTTCAAGAGCTTGTGAAACATCACATTTATACATCAGCCTCGGTAATGGGTTAACACTTTGATCCCCAGCTTCGTAAACTGACAGCATTGTTTGTTTTAAAAACAGTATTCACATTGCAAAACTATCTAAAGGAAACAATCAGAACATGGTTTTATATTAAAGGTCCAGCATTGTTCTCAAACAAAGAATTTAAAATGTTGTATTTTGCATTAACACTTCTGTCTTTTGGGCTAAACTTAATTGAAATGCCATCAGAGCAATTTCATCTGACCTTTTTCATCATTTTGGAATCAAGGGTTAAGACTTATTGTCATTTGTATTTAACGATCCCTTGCATTTCAGAATATCCGTAATATATTTTACACTTCATGGATACTCTATTACATTTCCTGTGCACATCCTTTTTCCTTCTCGCTCTTCTTTGGTAAACCTCTCTATTACTGAGCTACTATAGATATGTTCTCTTTATTTGCACATGATGGTTATGTTGACAAGATTTGCTGGTCATTAAGGAGTAATGATTTCATACCTTTTGATTTAAATCCAGGTACGGAATTATTATGGGAATTTGGGAATGAGTCCTTTTATTTGTTGCTGCTCGAGGGGGGTTTGGTTTACAGCCTCTTTCAAATCCCGTTATTAGCAGCTTCCTTTTGATTCCCTGCCATAATGACATGCTGATCTGTAATTGTGTTTCTTTTTGTAGGTTACTGTAGACAGGCTGGCTGCCATGCCCCAGATCCTCTCCATGGCAAATCAAATAATCACTGTTAATGTTACCAGTGATGTAAGTTCTTCAGTTTGGTTGACCTTCACCAAAGAGTAGTTGGTACAAAACTGCTACGGTAATTTGTTAGAGAAGCATGTTTTCCTTGCACAGGCACATTCATATGATTTTCTTATGCCTGGTGGGATGATATAGTAGAAAAAAAAGAACTAAAAAAAACACAATAATTCATAGAAACTGAAACAACACGAACGTCTTAGTTTCTTGGTCTATTTAAAAAATATACTGCATGTCTTCTAAGTCATTTGGGATAGAAAAATCCTGTGTTAAAATTAACGGTCTTAATGCCTTAATATTGTGTTGTATTTTGCTTTTGAACAGGGCAGAATTGTATTGGGCGACAAAGCAGTGGTTTTAAATAAGCAGGACATTGTTGCATCGAATGGAATCATTCACGTCATTGATGGAATTTTAATTCCTCCTTCAATTGTCCCAATCCTGCCCAACAGATGTGATGTGACCGAATATAACATCATAATGGTAAGATGTTTTTATCTCCTTCTGTATGACACGCCACAGTGCCAAACCATGTTAGCGATATCTAATTGAAAGTGACAGTAAAAGTACTTGCTACTTTCACTAATAACACTTTCACCTTTTGTAACTGGATTATTGCTCCAAACTAGTATCAATTATTATCCTAGCCTGGCACGGGTCCTACATGCGAACAAAATCAAGGGCACTTAATGAATCAGCACCATGGTTCCTATCTATTTTTTCAGTAATTTTTGCGCAGCCAGGGCCTTTAAACAGCAGGTACTGTTCAGTGGTTCCAATCACTCCTATTAAGTGACAATGCACACCCCATTTCCCACTTGAAGGATGGGAGCTGTGGACAGCTTCTCGGGGTTTTAGGCTTCTAAGACAGTATTGGAGAGAGATGACTTGTCCTTATGTTTATATCACTGCTGTCTACCTCTGGAATACCCTTCTTGTTTTTTGTTTACTCAATCTGAGAGTCTCTGTTTTAATGAGTTTTGTTTTTTTTCACAGGGTCAGTGTGTGGATTGCAGTTCATTGGACACCACGAGCTGTCCTTCAGGAAGCACAGAGCTGGTAAACCTTGTTGTTTACTATTGTGCCAGCTTTAAATAATTCTTACAGGATGTCAAATATTGACAAGAAATTTTAATAAAGCAATTAGTCAAGCATGCTTTTGTCAAGCACCCGTTTTTGTGGAACATTTAATAGCAGGGGAGACGTCACATTTCTTTCTCCTGTGTGTTTTTAATGAAAGAGGAGGAGCTTTAACCTTCAGCCAAACTCAGGCTGCATGTGAAGAAAGCTATGAAAAGCATGCATCACAGCCACATCAAAGATGAGAATTTGAAGCTCAGTGAGCTTGTTGGCATGGTGTTTTACTGCATAAGTGTGTAATTTTTTTGTTTAATATTTTTGTAAAGAATTTTAAATGCTTTAAAACCTCAATTGAATTGTATGAACAGGATAAAAACACAATTCCATTAATATTCACTGAATTTGTAATAAAAATAATTTAAATATAATAAGTCAAAAAGCACTTGCTATAAGCTTTATACTGTAGGCTGAACAGATGCACAGCCAGGCAAAAGGATGAACATGTAGTTAACATGAGGCAACACAATTCAAGAAGTTGCAGATTGCAGGGCTCTCACGTCCAGGAGGCAGCTGACCATTCTCCATGTGAAAGGTCTGCGCTCAACCCTTCTGGCAGGCAGGCAGACAGGCAGGCAGCTTCTCTTAAACTGAGGGAACACAAAGACACTGTTTCAGGAACATTTGCTTGAAACCTGGTTCCAGGAGACCTAGTTTGCGACAACTTTGCTGTATCAAACCTCAAGTCTCCCTGATGTGCCTTGCAGCGGCTTGAAACCTAGTCTCATGAGTTCCAAGTGGCTTCATGTTCCCTCAGCTTCAGAGATGGGGTTATTGTCCAACGTGCTTGTAAATAAAGTATGTTTTTTTTATTCACAGGACAAGTTTCATAAGGGCTGTGAATATATCTCCTCTGTTATGAACACAATCACTAACAGGAGAGGTTGTGCCAAATACTGCAACAGGACTGTTGTGGTAAGTATTAATATTGATAATTGAGAGACCCATAGTATTGATAATTGAGAGGCCCATAGTATTGATAATTGAGAGGCCCATAACACCTTACGCATTCAATGCAAGCTCATTTTAAATACAGTTAGTAAATAGTTAACTGTTTGGAGAAAAACAAAACAAATACAAATTAAATGAATCTCAGCAGCATGTTTTTTTTTTGTTTGTGTTTGTGTGGGGCGGGTAGGGGTAGGGGGTGGGGTGGGATTGAGTGATATAACTATTTTTAAAAATGAATTGTAACTAACAAAGATTTCCTCTGATATATATATACATATATCGAATATATATATATATATATATATATATATATATATATATATATATATATATATATATATATATATATATATATTTATATTTTTTGTCCCCAGAGACATGATTGCTGTAAGGGCTTTTATGGCCCCGACTGTAAAGCTTGCCTGGGCGGATTTCAAAATCCGTGTTACGAACATGGAACAGTAAGTAACAGGCATATTCTTCACACATGCAAAGTCTGTGTGTTCGATGGTCGTCTGAGTTGTCACTTCAACTGTTTCCTCTATGTTGCAGTGCAATGATGGGATTCAAGGCAATGGCACCTGTAGCTGTTTTCCAGATTTCAAAGGCATTGCCTGTCACATTTGTTCCAACCCAAACAAACATGGTGAAATGTGTGATGAAGGTAGATAATGTATTATAAAAAAAATGTTAAAAAAAGATTCCTTGCATAACATTAAATGTACACTCAATGAATGTAATCATTTTCCAAATAATAAGTTGTTATCAAGTTGCATTTTTTATATAAATGAAAAGGGGGGTGGGGGGAATTCAAATCTGTCGCGCCTCAATCAAGTCGTTGTCACTTCAGGTGCTGTTGGCAGAGGTTTTGCAGGGTAGTACTCAGACTTGGTGGGAAGGTTGTATCTGAAGATGTGGCGCACTGTGCTTATCTTGCTGATATCAGTGATTATTTATTCGGATTTCAGATTGCCAGTGCTTGCATGGTGTTTGTGATAACAGGCCTGGAAGCAAAGGGGTG
This sequence comes from Polyodon spathula, assembly GCF_017654505.1. Classification (NCBI taxonomy): domain Eukaryota; kingdom Metazoa; phylum Chordata; class Actinopteri; order Acipenseriformes; family Polyodontidae; genus Polyodon; species Polyodon spathula. Next base: position 33,877,856 of record NC_054549.1, on the reverse strand, counting down.
TGCAGGATCAATACCTGTGCAGAAGGTTACACAGGAGAGTTGTGCGACAGAGTAACAAAGCCTTGTGGCCCATCTGGTTTGTCTCAGTATTGCCATGTAAACGCTGTCTGTGATTACAGTGATGATACAAGGTAATGTATTTCCTCTTCTTCATGTATGTATGTATGTATGTAATACTCAGTGATAATATCTACAAAATATATTGACAAAGACTTTTAGCTGCAAAGTCAGTTTAAATATATTATTTTTCTGTTTAATACCACCGTGTGTGTGTGTGTGTGTGTGTGTGTGTGTGTGTGTGTGTGTGCGTATTGGACTTGTGTTTTTAAACAATCTTGTGTCTTGAAGGTGTGTTTGCCAGAATGGGTTTGAAGGAGATGGCTTTTCGTGTCTGGAAATTAACCCCTGTCAAAAGGCTGACCGGGGTGGCTGTTCTGCAAATGTGAGCATCTACTTTCTTGTTATGAAGCTCGTTTCCAATATTGTCACATTTATGTCAGCATTCATTTATGTATCCGTGTGATGTTGTGCTGTAGAATCTTTTTATTATTCAAAAGTATTCACCTAACAGTAGTGTCCATCTAGTGGTCAAATCTAAGTACAACATAATGGACTTTTATTGTTGTCTGCAGTAAATGTCCATTGTGTATTCTTTTCTGTAGTGGTGTATGATTTCATTCTTTTCAGTAAACAAGTGGATAATGCTTATTGGATTAATTATGATATGCAAACACTAGCTTTCAAGGGTTTAAAAGTCTCCCATGCAGGTGTAAGTGGAAATGAAAAGTTCTTGTCGTTTATTTTATTTGTCTTTTTATCTGTTTTTGAAGGCAAGGTGCATCTACATAAGCCCAGGCAATGCCACCTGCATTTGTAATGAAGGCTGGTCAGGGGATGGGCAAGCCTGTGTGGAGATTGACAACTGTTTACTTGAAAACAGAGGAGGCTGCCACGACAACGCAGACTGTATAAGCAAGGGTCCTGGACAGGTACCTGTGCATTTCTGTAATAATAAAAAAAGAACTGACTGTTTTTTGTAGTAGTGTGGAACACTTAAACTTGTTCAGATGGATCGATACGTAAAGAAACGTAAAGATTTTGAAGGAAACACACATTTACCTCAGCAATCTAGATATTTGGTGAAGGGCCTTTATTTGTTTTGACAGATAAAGCCAAGGAAATGTGTTGTTTTTTTGTGCTAATTGCTGCCTTACAACACTACCAGTAATATTGAAGGGCAGGTTTTTAAAGCATTCTGGGTATTTTTTCATTAGCTCCATTCTTTGCTACAAATCCCAATGTTTTTAAAAGGAGAACATTTCATGCTGCCAATTAACTTAGAAGAGACCAGCGTTGCATTCTGTATGTATTTTTTATATGTTTAGTTTTAATTAAATATGTTTTGATTACTTAATAAAGATTCATATTCATGGGAACTTTCTTGACTGTTGTGTGAAGATAAATGTCCCTTGTAGTTGATTCCGTTTTTTTTTTTTTCTTTTCAGAGCGAGTGTGTGTGTAAGAAGAACTATATGGGAGACGGTTATAACTGTGACATAGTAAATCTCTGTTTGCAAAGCAACGGAGGCTGTCATTCTTTGGTTCGTTCAACCGTTTATTTTTTTGTGCTGTTGCCCAGCTTGTTTTATATCTGTAGTATAGTTCTTAAGTGGTAGGGTTATGGAATGGGCTACCTAGGCATGTTGCCTAGGCAGAATCGCTTGGATCCAACTAGGAACCGGACAAACTTTCATGGGTTGAATGGTCTCCTCTCATTCATAAATGTTTTCCTTCAGCCTACAAAATATACATTACTGTATAATAAGAATACATTAAAACAGTCCTAATAATTGTTTTCTCCCCACGGCAGGCTAAGTGCAAGCCTCTTGGAGATGGTGAACGAGAGTGTCTTTGCCCAGAGGACTATGGAGGGGATGGAGTTATATGCTACGGAAACATTTTAACAGTAGAACTGATTTTTATATCTCTTTTTCATTGATGTTGTTTTTCATGTTTAATAAACTAATTACTTAATTAAAAAAAAAAAAAAAAAAACATGCTGCTAAATGTTGTAAATCCTTCTGAGGATTAATTACATTTTGCTGTTTTATTGATCAGTAATTAATATTGATAATACAAGTGTTGCTTCGACCAAGCCATCACTGAGAATGAGCTGATTTGTCTGTTTTAAAGAACTGAATTTAAATAACTGCATTTCTAACTTGTGCACGTCTGCTTAGTGCACACATTCCCTAATGTATTGCTGTTGTGTCATTTAGGAACTGGCAAGCAATTCCAACTTCTTCAGTTTTTTTCAGTGGATTAAGGTATGCTGTCTCATGGGTTCTGAAATAGATTCTTAATTGAAAATGGTGATGATTCGATAATTTAGTATAGACCATTCACTTTTTTGATGTACAGGTTGATAGGGAAATAATGAGGGAGCATTGTATGTTATGTCGATACCATTTCCATGCTAAAGAAAAGAGAATTAGGACGAATTTAGGCTCAGCAAATTGTGTTTGTAAGATAACAAAAAAACTCTAAACTAACAGTAAAGCTTATCAAGAACAACAGCGTGACACGTTTGTTTAAAATGTAATTGCTAGATCTGAACTACTGCATATCTTGTCAAAAGCTGTTGTTAAATCAGGCTGGTATATTATGTAAGGCAGCATGATAATGCAGGTTGGGAAGATACATTGAGGGATTTTTTTTTTGGCTTTCTGCTCAACACAGAGCTCCTCATTGTCTAACCCAGAAGGCAATGTAACTGTCCTGGTGCCATCTGAAAGTGCCATAAAAGGTTTGAAAGAAGAACTTCGACAATTCTGGATGAGGCCTTACATGCTGCCGTTTCTAGTCCGGTAAGCGAACCAATAGTCACCCTCTGTCAGATTTCCCATGCCAATATACCACATTCCAGCTGTGGCCTTACTTCCCGTAAGGCCATCTTTAATTTTCATTGGACAGGGACTTCTGTTGTAACTAAATATGCATTACAATGCATATCTGTTTGTTGTATAGGCAGGTGGTTTTAAGCAAAATTATTTTTTACTATAGAAATGTGAAGCAGTTGTTTTGCTGTCTTGTCAGAGTGCACTTTCTGGAAGGCGCCTTTACCATTGATGATCTAAAGCAGCGTGGAGCTGTGGAGCTGTCCACACTGAACCCACGCACGAAGTGGGAAATAAAGAACACCAGTGGGGTAGGAGAAGAGTGTTGTATGCTTGCATGTGAAGCTGTACACTTTGATTGTGACGTGCTTTCTAATCACACACAAAGACACACATGCACAGAAACCCCATACAGTATCTGCAGGATTTTATCAGGTACTGCAATTGAGTTATTGAAGGAGATTTACCAGGCTGCAGAGAGACCACTGCAGTTCAAGTTCAAAACTGGTGCTTCTGTTTGTTATAACCAGACCTAGTTTTTATAACATTGTTCTTCTTTTCACAGACTGTGATGATAGAGAATGCCACTGTCCTCATTTCTGACATTCCTGCGGTGAACGGTTTTATTAACATCATTGACAAGGTACAATTCAACACCTCTCTACAACATAGATTGTGATTCAGTGATTCGATGTGCAATGATATTCAACGCTTGTAAATACGTCTCTCTCTATAGGTTTTAATACCCTCGCTGGCAGATATTCCCCCACCACCCCCAGATCTAATGCAAGTCCTGAATCAAACCACCTCCTTCAGCTTGTTCAAGGAGGCTTTACTGGTAAGGTTGTAGCACTGCAGGAGATTGGATCCTTAACACACCACACTTATTACAGGAATGGAAATACAACTCCCATTGCATAGCAGATCCATTCCTGGTTTTACTATGAGTTTAATAAGACACACCTGAGCTTGTTACCTATACACTGGGGCTAATCAAGCACATATTAAAACCTGGAATGGGTGAACATGGCTATATAATACGAGTCTATATGTATTCTACATTCCTAAAATATAACTTCTGTGATAATGAATATTTTTTTTCTCCATAAAGCCTTTACTCTGCAGTTTCCAATGATATGTAGAAACACAGATTACAATAATTTTCAATGTTTAATACTATTTTTGTCTTTTTTTTTTTTATTTAGTGTATTTAGTGCATGTTTTTTCAAAGCCACCTAAAACCTGATCTGTTTCGCTTGTCTCCCTTTTAGCATTACAACCTGACACAGAAAATTGACTCATCACAAAAGTACACCATTCTTATTCCTTTCAATAAAGCAATAGAAGACCATTTCAATGCAACAGGTTCAGAAGAGCTGGTATGAATTTATTTTATAACAGTGTGTTAGCAGACGATATCACAGAATTTACATTGTAATTGCCCTTTTCTTGGTTTATTTATTAGTGAGACTGGAAACATATTAAAATGCATACAAATTAGGCAACCTGTGAACAGATTCTTCCTGTTTTCATCAAAATAATGTATGCTGCTTCTATTTTCATTTAATTTAATTTTATTACCAGTTGCCATTCAGTTTTAGAACAACATGTGCTTACTGTGATGTTGTTTTTATTTAAATTATTTCATGTATTACTTTCAGTTGAAACTCAATTGATTTTTTAAACTTTACTTTGCAATACATGCGGTTCGTGATAAATGTTTGTTGTATTTATTTGATTTTTTTTAAATTGATGACATTGATTTTGATATTTTTCATGCAACACCATGTCACTAAAATTAGTGTTCAGTCATACTTTTGTTCAGCTTCATGCATTAAAGATTCACATATGCATGCTTCTTGATTAATTGTGGCTCAGTAATTAAAATAAAATACATGTAATATTTATTTATTTATTTACAAATATGTTATTAAGGTAGGGATTATCAGGATACCTTTTTTTTTTCAGCTGGCTATCAATAACACAACATTTCATTATCTTTTAACCCTATTCTCTGACCCTTCCTCTACATTGATTGACAGGATGAAGACTTGGTAAGGTATCATGTTATAGTGGAAGAAAAGCTGCTGCCTGGGAATCTGAGGAACGGGATTCACAAAAGCACTATGTTGGGATCCTCTTATCAAATAATGTTTCACAATAACAATGAAAACCAGGTAAGATGTGGCACAAACTGAGAGGGTCTTGACTAACAAACTGAGAATGAAAGGAGGCAGATAGTGTAGAACACTGTAGGTAGTTGGGTTCAGAACAGAACAAATAACTTGCTGGAGTACTATTTAGTCTTGGCTGATATCATCTTAAGCAAGACCAAAAAAAAAAGGGGAATGTTTGTCTGTCTTTGTCTTGTTTTCTAGACCTATGCCAATGAAGTGCCACTGAATGGGGTATTTTATAATACTAGAAATGGGATGTTGATGGGCATTTCTCAGCTTTTACACATTCATAAGAACCGGTGTGACAGAAACGTGACAGTTCTAACAAAGGTAAATGTGGTAATAAAGTTCCTACAATTTAATGTTGTTCGTCCTAAAGCAACTTTGCAAATAGACTAATCAAACTACAAGTAAACAGTTTATTACTTTTTGTTTTGTAATGTCACAATTGAATATAGTGGCTATTTTCTCAGTGTGTGTGTGTTTTTTTTTTACATGCGGTTGCATTATGAGAGTGTGACTTTGTGCCTAATACCGTCCTCATACTGTGCTCTAACTCATGCTTCTTTGTATAAGGGGTTCTGTGGACGTTGTGATGGAAACCACAGGTGTCCTAAGGGAGCAATCCCAGTAAGTTGTTTTTGATCTCATATGATTTTTTAAGAATTGTAACATAGATTCTGTATTGTGCGTATTTTAAGTTATACTAGCATTGAGTTACTTCTGACCAAAAAAAAAAAAAAAGATCCACAGGTTACTGATTGACAAAACTAATTATAATATTTTGCTTTTCATGTGAAGCTTACTCATGTAGCAGATATGGCAGCTCTGAAATCGAACTGCAAATACAGAAAAAAGAAGACAGGGAAAAGTAGAGCAGTGAGCGGGTGTTCCTACCAGTGTTTGAGTGTGACTGAGGTAAGCAGGGGCCAACAATCATGCTGTAACAACGTTCTACTGTATTTGGAATGTGTGTGTGTCTGAAAGGAGGTACAACTGCAGTTCACTGTACTGTCTTTACTTTACATAGCTGAAGAAAGGATTTTGTCCTAAACAATTTTTTTAATCATTTAAATTAAAAAAGTTTTGTGTGTGTGTATGTGTCTATATATGTATGTCTGTAGCCAACTTCCCCAGCGTTTCGTTATGCATAACAAGGGAAAGTGTGTTTTGAAACAGACAGTGGAGGTGCTTGTAGGCTTTTGATGCCACATAATATCAATTAGTATTTGTATTGCTCTTGTATTTAAAAGGACCATAATTGTTGTCCGGGCTATTTTGGACTACATTGCTTTAAGTGCCCAGGAAAGCCAGGGAACTGGTGTTCCAACAACGGCATCTGTCAGGATGGTGTTTTGGGCTCAGGGGTTTGCCTGTGCAAAGAAGGGTTCCACGGTAGCGCCTGTGAAGATTGTGAGCCTGGACGACATGGAACCAGCTGTGAATCAGGTGATCACAGCATACACACAGCACACGCGTTCCCTTGACGTGACATGGTGTATAAGTGGTTGAGAGTAAGAACATGCCATGGATTTGTGCGCTTTTGTTGTCAGTCTAAACTTGTTGAGATCACAAAGTGGTTGTTTTCAGCTTCACGTTAATGTGTCTAAGATATGCTGTAATACCGGTAAACCTAGCACAATGCATGTTCACGCCTTTGTCTGTGTTTGCATTGATCTGGAGATGTCCTGTAGAGAATTACAGTGTGACTCATCTGTTCATGCTTAGAATGTACATGCATCCATGGGAAATGTCTCGATGGAACAGGAGGCGATGGGAAGTGTGTCTGCTACAAAGGGTGGAAAGGAGAAAACTGCACTGTGGGTAAGTCACAACTAACTTAGTGTGATCAAATAAACATTGGGGTATTTTGCCCTATTTGCTTACAAATGGTATTCTTGCTCAGTTTTCCAATTAAGAGGTATTGAAATCGCTGAAAGAAAGTAGAGCTACTGTACTGGTTTTGCCTGCATTATACATGCCAAAGATCAATGTAACTAATTGTTTTTTTGTTATCAATCCATACATTATTTCTGGCAAAATTTTACAAAAAATATGGTTGTAATTTAATGGTAAAGAGTTATTTTGAGTAATTATTATTATTATTATTATTATTATTATTATTATTATTATTATTATTATTATTATTATTATCTTTTTTTCAGAAATTGTCGCTGATCCATGCAATGACACATGTGACCCTAACGCCAAGTAAGTGCCAATGCTTAATGCCAAAAAGAAGTACAAACAGGTTTATTTGGAATGTATACCATGTGTAGTTGCTTGATTACTGGGTTAGGCAAATGGGCAGGAAAAAAAATCTCTTTTCCTACAAACCATTTTCAAACTAAAGCAATGGTGATTACGTTTTCTTGGGATTATGGTTCGGGGGTGCAGGATTGGAAGCCTCCAGCTGTGGTTTTGTATTTACTGTAGTAACTAGAAGTATCCTTCTTCCTGTAATATTAATAAACCTGGCAATGTTTTGCAGCTGCTTAACGGGCCTCCCTGGGTCGCTCCCGACTTGCTCTTGCTCTGCTGGATACGCTGGGAACGGAAGCTTCTGCTCAGGTCCACTCGATCTTTCGGTTCTATGAAAAATCTCCTGCACTTTTTTCCAAACATATTGACACAGTCTCCATTGACCCAGATATGATCTGCTTTAAAATAATAGGACATCACTTTAAACAACCACGTGCTACCATGCCATTCTACCAGGTACAGGGACACATAACCTCTCTGTGTGTTTATAGGGTTTATTTATCACCAACAATAATGGAAAACCAGGAGGAGGCTGTGCACTTAATTAAAATGTCTGCAGGTGACAAGCATATGTGTATAAAATGCAATACCATCACTTTGTTTTAAATTGAGAAAGCATAGTAACTTATTCTGTGGATGTTGTCTGCAGAGATGAATCCATGCGATAGTGCTAATGGGGGATGCTCAGAGCATGCAAACTGCACTAAGATCTCCCCTGGGGAGAGGAGCTGCACATGTACTGAAGGCTACTTTGGTGATGGGGTGGTGTGTATAGGTAAGTGCTAACGCATTCAAATACAGCAGCTTATTTTGAAGCATTCATTCTATCTGGGTGTGATACATGGAGGATGTCTGTGTGTTGTAATCTTTTGTAGTGATATATCAAATGCATGAATTGTTATTAGAAGGTTGAAGAGGGTACCAGAGCTGTAATGGAGGAACATTATAAAATGAACTGTATGTTTATTAGAAGGACCAAGAGGGTTTATTGGAAAATGGTTACAAAATAAATAATTGTTAAAGAATGATGTAACCACAGGTTTGGTATAAAAAGGCTTGTATAGAGCGTATTTGTTGGACCAGAGTAATGAAGCGTGCACACTCTGTCATCCCCGAAATTGGTAACAATGTTATGTTATGCTCCACTTTGCAGAGAAAGACGGCTGTCTAGTAGACAACGGAGGGTGTCATCCTCTAGCTGAATGCATCAAAACAGGGCCTAATTTAGTAAGGTTTTTTTTATTTTCTCATTATTCCAACTGAGGAATGCTTGCTGCATAATTCACTCATACTGATTTCTGTGTGTTTTAAAAGCACTAAGCAGTTGGTGTTGACTTTAAAGCAAAGGACCGTCACCATCTGACCTCCTCCATAACATTCCCCTCCTAACTCAGCAATACGTAACAGTGACAATGTAAAATACCCGAGAATCCGGGCTTGCTTCACTGTCCTTTCACCTCTACACCAGCTATCAGATGGCCCTCATCTCATCATTATACTTCAATGAAGATAGATGAAGCCCAGGTCGTCTCTTTCTCTACGGGGACAATTATTCCAAAATTGTCGTTTTTTTCTTTTTTCTTTTCTTACAGGTTGGTTGTAACTGTCCCCCAGGCTACAGTGGGGATGGTAAATTCTGTTTTCCAATCAATCCTTGCAAAACGGTATGCTGCTTTTATATTCCATAAGTCATTAATCAAGTATGTGTGGGTGAATTGCATGATAAGAATACATTTATGTAAACTACACACTTTTAGCATTATACATTAATTGATGCTGTTTGAAATAATAATGTTGTGTGTTTCTTTTTTTAATTTTATCATATATTTTTTCCTTTTTATTTTTACAAAATCATTTACATTACAAATAGAGTCAGTGTCAGCTACAGTATATCTGTAATCCTTCATATATTGATGCAACAGAATAGGCATTTGGAAATGATAAAACCTGTAGTATATTGCAAATTTGATTTGTTCAAATGCTTAGCTTGGATGAAGTACAGGAGTGTTAAGAATATTCTTTCTGTTGACTGTTTATGCCCGATTGATTTACCTGCTATTCTTCATGTGTTGCAGAACAATGGAGGCTGCAGTAATTTTGCCTGGTGTATATACACTGAGCCAGGGTCCCGCAATTGCTCCTGTAGGTTTAGCTATGTTGGAGATGGTGTGACATGCAGAGGCAGGTTACATCGGGTAGGTGTTTCTTCTTTTGTTGCTGGGGGGGGGGGGGGGTTGGGTAGGTTGGCTGAGTTGTGCTTATTGATCAGCTTGTATTGCTATACATTTCTATGACTTAAAAGCAATGAAAAGTATTGTTAACTAAGGCCTTATAGCTTGTTCCTAACACAGTTTTAATTTCCTAGGAACTAGACAGAGAACCAGCAGCTTCATGGTTTAACAAAAAGGCACAGGTATGTGACACCTAGAGAGAAGCTATATGCAGTACGTATATCCTGAAAGGCAGAACAGCTCAATTGGGTGCTTTGTGGTTGTTGCTGTTATACTTTTTGTGACAGAGAAGGACAGCTGATGAAGTATGTTGTACTGTTCATTTGGAATAACATTTGTTGACACACAACAAAAATAAAGCTTTCACGACTGTTCTTTGCTTGAGCCTTTAGTCTTACTAGCTACTGAGCTGAGAGCACCACACTCAACACCTATTTAACACAATCCTCGATGACAAATAATCCTTCAGAAATTGAGGTAAATCCTATAAGAAAAAGTATATAGGAATCCATTACAAAGGTCATGTAGGATTTTTTTCACCAGGGAAAGCCAATAGTTATCCTTTTTTTTTTTACTTTACAGATGCACATTTTGAAGGAGTTAAATGGAGAAGGGCTTTTCACTGTCTTTGTTCCCCATCAGGATTACATTAGCAATGACATGGTAATGCCTTTCATTTACTTCGGAGCGGGTCCTGTCCTGTTCACTTGGTTTGTGTAACCTGATGTGAAGTTAAAGTAAAACAAATCCTACAACATCGACAGTGAGAGATGTACAGATTAAGACAGTTTGTTAGGATTAAAGGCTAGTTTTCCACAAAGCATTACAGCTGACCATCTTGTATGATTTCATGTATTTCTTTTTTCTTGGTATCCTTATGCTTCTACAGTAGCCATGTGTTTCTCTTCAGGAACATCATTGGACATAAAGCCCATATTATTGGGAGTTGTGGAACCCTGAAAGGGAGATCAGTAAAGGAAAATCTATATATATATATATATATATATTTAAGCGTTTACTGCAACATGCTGATCATCACACAAGCTAATCATTGTTAAGTGTAGGGAAAGAGCAGAGGATAATACAGTAATGAAAAGCACCTTATGTAAAACTAGAAGAAACCTAGTCAAGCAGAACAACAACTCAGCTAGTGCCTTCTTCAGGGTCCTTATTTAATTGAAACCACGTGCTCAGTTAGCTTCAGTGGCTGAAGGATTCATTTCAACAGCTGATATCTCTTCGAGCAGACAGAGGAGTGGAAGACCAAGAGTCTGACTGGTCACATGGTGCGCTATCACATTGTCGGCTGCCAGATGCTGCTGCTCTCTGATATTCAGTCCCTCAGAACACTGGTCACCCTGTCTGGAAGCTCTCTGCAGATCACGGTGGAAGAGGTACGTGTCATCAGCTTGCATATTATGATGAACCTGCTCTCCTGTCCTTGTGCCAGTATCATTAAACCATCCAGGACCTGTTTGAACCTGAGAGAGAGAGACATTTATATACTAACGTTCTCTAGACCATGAAAAAGGGAATGTCAGGGATGGTCCAAAATGACCTGCGGACGGCTGCATAAAATTCATCAAGTAAAGTTTCCCTTATTGTTCAGTTTCAGGTTGTTTCAGTAAGTAGTTAATACACTGGATTTATCCTTTAGGAGTTGTACTTCATTTTACTGAATGTAATTGTTAAGGAGTCTTCGGCAACTGGACCCAGGTCAGTATATGTAAGTCATAATGTATTTCACAGTTGAAGCTAATGCCTGTTGTGTGTGACTATAAAGACAGAGCTGACCACGAAGGTGTATGTCAATATGTTTCTTTTTTAATTTTATGTAGGACACCGTTTACCTAAACAAAGAAGTGAAAATCATCAGCAGTGACTTTGTGGCCTCCAATGGGGTTATTCATTTTATTGACAAGGTTTTAGTCCCCAGTGATCTGCAGAACAAAAGTGACTTACATCAACCTAAGGTATGTGACCATGAATAGGCAACCATTCCCATGTGACTGAATTATATTTTGGGTCAAAAGTTTTTTTTTGTTTTTTTGGGGGTTTTTTTTTCTGTCAAGTGTAAATCATATTGTGATGTTTTCCATTTCAGAAAAATGTTACTGAAACAGCAGAGTCTCACGGATATACTATATTCAGCAAGCTGCTGCAGGTAACGCTTGGATTCTTAAAATACTGTTTTGGTTACATTAATGATTAATGCTCAGTGGTGTTGTCCTGAATCTCAAGGTTCCTGGAACACCACTCCAATATAGGTTTTTCTTAAGCAAGAATTATACCAATTCACATTGTCTTCTATATTGAACTTCAAGTAACAAGGTAATGCATTAATCTTATTTCTACAAGGATTTCCACAAAGTGTCTTTCTCCATCTTGTCAGAATGCTTCACTTGGCGTGTCTGTGTGTCCGTGGCTTCGTTTGTATTGGTTTCCACAGTCATAGTCCAAGTCGATGTACCGTGCTGTCGTCTTCGTCAGCATTTTTAACCTCCTTAGAAGTAGTTTATAATAAAATAAGTTTCTAATACTCTTTTTATTGCATCAAGAGGACTACTGTCTCAATCAGTTGTGTGGGAGATGTGATTCATGTGACTTGGCTAATATGCGAGTTTCAGCTTGACTACACCACTGCTATTGCTTGGATAAACGATGAAATATGGCATATATTGGAAAGCCAAGTATTACTGACTATGCTGTGTCTCTTTACCAAGACATGATGATGGGATAATGACCTTATCTGGGGTTTTAGCAGTACGCATACCTGTTCTAAAAAATGTATTAAGGCTTATCCTGTAAATAAGAATGCATGATCAAAAGATATGGTGAAGTTTGAAATATACATACGTTGTTGCCTTGTGTAAGATACATAAAAAAAGGACTACTTTGCTTTTTTTGTAGGATGCTGGCTTGCTGTCGATGGTACAAAATAGTCTCCATCACCCTTTCACAATGCTGTGGCCTACTGATAAGGTTTTTGATTCTCTTCCTGATGAAAGAAAGAAATGGCTCTACAGTGAAGATCACAGAGATAAGCTGGCAGCGTATATCAAAGCTCATATCATAAGGGATAACAGGGTAAGGGCAGCAGCACTGAGAACACAGATTACGGTCATTAGACTACCTGCTTAATCTGTTTTCATTTCAACAAAGGATTCTGTGTTTGTGTGCTTTCTCGTGGTTTTATCAATAACCTTGTATTACTTTATATTTTAGATTGTGGCTGCTGATCTGCCAAATCAGAAATTCCTGAGAACGATGTACGGGTCACTAATCTCTTTTGCCTGCAGCAAAAACATAACTGTAAGTGGAATGTTAGGCATCGGGCATGAATAGATTTAGTACAAATTTGACAAATATATATGTTGTGCGACACACTGCTGTTACAGGTTCTGTCCTGCCGGTGAGATGAGGTTAAAAGCTCTAAAAACCACAAGAGCAGATGAGCCCGGCTCTTTTCCATTGTGGTTAAGATGCTTGTTGCCGGTTCACGCCCAGCCTCAGCCCTGTAATATAATCAATCAATCTTTATTTTACATAGCGCCTTTCATAGTGAACCACCATCACAAAGTGCTTTACAAGATGCAGTAACAACAACATAATTAATAATACTTTAAATATAGAGAAAATGCATAATACATGATATACAGTAAAAAAAAAAAAAAATTAAATAAAAAAATCATAATATATTAAATACAGTGGAAAGTGCACAATACATGATAGTAGCATAATACATGAAATAGTAGCAGCAACACAGCAGCTATCAGCCTTAAAGAACATGGAAGGCAAGCGAGAACATGTGGGTCTTGAGAGTTGATTTAAAGCGAGCGACGGTGGGAGTATCACGCACCAGAGCTGGGAGAGAGTTGCTAACATGCTGTTGTTTTTCTTGTAAGGGTGACATTTTTGTGGATGATGGGAATGCTAAAATAGTTGACCGGATGATAGAGTTTGATGTTGGGATTGCTTATGGGATAGACCAGCTCCTGGAACCTCCGAACATGGGGGCCCGCTGCGACGATTTTGTAAACACAACGATTTCTGTGAGTACTTACATTAGTAAAAGCCATGTACTGCATGTTCGCAAGGCTGACAGGTAACTAAGGAAAGCAGATTAGCACAAAGGGGGAAGGACGGGGTTAGAGAAAATGAGGCCTGCATGGAAAATACTAGTTCAAAATAGGAAAGGATAACATCTGCAATAGGTATATAAGGAAGGAACCCAAGTAAGGGATATTGTTTGAGCCTAAATTAAGTTTTACAGCATGTTTAACTTTATTAATCATTCCCTGAGGGGAAAATGATTTTTAAATACACCTTCGTGACTTGTGTAAACTGAATTGTCTTTATCTCGGTATTCTTTTCTCTTTCAGGGTAGGTGCGGGAGCTGCAGCTTTACACCTCCATGTCCTATTGGATCGATTATGGTTGTAAGTTTTGTAAGATTTTCAGAATAATGTCTGTAAGCCTGTGCCGAGTCTTCAGTCTGTCTTCTTGAGAGTATCTTGAGGTACAGTTTTATTAGGTAATACTAAGAGCTAAGTAGCCAAACTAATTAACCAAAAACACTGTTGCTGATTAGTAGTTTTAATACCAGTTCTGAAACATTAGCAGTTCTAGCAGACACTGTGATAATGCTTTGTTAAAAAGTCCCTGGGATTTTCACAATGTGTAAGTTGCTCCAGTTTCCTGTGTTAACCTGTGAATAAGTCACTTCTCTTGTTTTTATTACAGAGTATTAAGCCGTGTTCAAATCCTTACTATTATAGTTCTGGCTTGTTTCACTCACCTTTTGGGTACCGTAGAAGATACCATCATTTGATGAATCCCTTCCACCATCAGCTTTCAATTGGTTGTATGAAGGAATGCATTTCTACACAGTGGGCTGCAAAGTGTTGTAAAAATCATTATGGAAGGGATTGCCAAGGTAAGCTCTTTAACACATCAATATGATTAGTATTATTTTGTTTTACTTTATCGCAATAAGATTTTGATGTGTGATACAATACTGTAATGCTTGACCAGAACATTCGTATATAAACAAAAACAAAGAAAAGCTCAACAATAAACCAGGATATCAATACTAGTAAACAACAATAAGTTACAGAGTTGCAAATATAATTTTTATTTTATTATTTATTTTTTTATGTGTTTCAGTGTGTCCTGGTGGTCTGGAGGCTCCCTGCAGTAACCATGGTGTTTGTAATGATGGGATGGCTGAACAAGGCCAATGCAACTGCTCATTGGGGTTCTCTGGGACAACATGTGGACAGTGCGCTCCCAACCGATATGGACCAGACTGTAGGGGTGTGTAGCATTCACAATTGCACTTTCAAGTCTATGACTCAAGGTGAATCGATTGGCTGACAGGACTGTGCACATCTATGTATCCCATGATACCGAGCCTGTGTGCGTAGAATGGAAGTTGAAATCGGGTTAAAAAGTGTGTTGGCGAACAGGCATGCTTCCTTGTTTGATGTGTACAGTGTTATGTTTCCCTTTCAGAATGCAATTGCACTGCGCATGGGAAGTGCGCTGAAGGGGTTGATGGGGATGGAAGCTGCTTCTGCAAAGAGGGCTGGATAGGAGAGAACTGTGAACTCCAGCTTGGTGAGGCACAAGACAGTTAAATGCATCTAACACTAGCACTAACTGATCAAGCTGTGAGATTCATGTCTTGCCAGTTTCATTATATTTGACTTTACATTTCTGTCAGCTTCAACAGTAGTCTGAAAAGTGATTCTGCACTGTGTGAATGTAAAAGTAATGCCAAGTTGAAATGAAAGCTGCACCAAGGTGACAGGTGTCAAATTCTTTGTCTTTTTTTTTTTTTTTTTTTTTTTTTTTTTTTTTTGTTACTGGTTCTTAAGGCGTGAAGCCTGTTTGTACACCTGGATGTGATCCCAATGCTGTATGCCAACCTAACAACATATGCGAGTGTGATACACTGTATGAGGGGGATGGGAGAAACTGTACAGGTAACAATTATTGTTTTTCTTCAAAAAATGTATTGTAACTATCAATGCTGTGAAACGACACGCAGTGAAGGAAAGAAACCGCTTCTTCCTTCGTTTCTGCACCGCGGATAGCTCTGGAGATGAAATGGGTCTATTTTGTCTCAACAGTTGTGGATTTGTGCATGGATTCCAATGGAGGATGTCATGAGCACGCAACATGCACTCAGAACGGTGTCAATCGCACCTGTACGTGTTTGCCTGCCTATACGGGAGATGGCTACTCTTGTACAGCAATAAACCGCTGTGTATCTGATAATGGGGGATGTAGTGAATTTGCCACGTGTATCTTCACTGGCCCAGTAAGTAGCCTACAATATTGGGTTATGGTACGTCAGTCTGTAAAATAATGGGTTTTAGAGGTAGTTGTTTTAGAACAATACGTTTTACTTGAACTCAGCACAGTTACAGTGCTGTTGCTTCAGTGTCTGACTGGAACATAACATCAGAGTCAGTGAATTAGGGTCCTCACAAAGTAAAGCAGGGCCTGTGAAGTAAACAGAGACTATTGGAAAATGTACATAGTGATCCCAAGGCACAATCAGATGAATATGATTAGGCCATAATATGTACAAGTATGTTTCAGCTTTTATTTGTGATATTTGGGCCTGTTCCACTTTGTTTCACAGAATGAACGAAGGTGTGAATGCAATGAGGGCTTTGTGGGTAATGGAGTGCAGTGCCTAGAAAAAGCAATTCCTCCACTAGATCGCTGTTTAGAGGAGAACGGAGGCTGCCATCCACAGGCTGTTTGCACAGACCTTCACTTTGAAGGTGAGAAATCACTAACCGTCCTAATATATACTAACACGTTGGTGCCCAAGATTTAGCGAAGACACAAATCACGAGGCAGCGGCTTCTGCCTCATACAGACAGCAGGGAGGACAGTTGTGGTTCACTGAAATGAAAAATGGAACAGACGGATTTATATCTGGAAATGTTGGTCAGGCTGTTTTTTTTTTTTTTCTCCTAATTTGGCATTTGCTGTACAGTTTTAAGCAAGTCATTTCTAAACACATTTCAGTACCTTTTTTTTCATACTCGCAGGGTTTCTTTTAAGCTTGGGTTAATGTGTTACAGAGAAAACGGCCGGAGTGTTCCATGTGCAGTCGCTGAAAGGGAAATACAAGCTAACTTACAGCGATGCGCAGGCAGCCTGCCAGGCTGAAGGAGCTACCATGGCAACCATTGCTCAGCTGTCCGCAGCACAACAGGTACCATTTGTAATGCCATGTTAAAAACGTATTATTATTCAATTCAGCCTTGCACACAGATGAGCCCCCTGTGTTTATACAATATGTGTAAACTAATTGAGACCCCAATCCATTTCAGTACTGACTCTTCTTTCTTTTTCTTGTCTAGCTTGGTTACCATTCCTGTGCAGCAGGCTGGCTGGATTCTGAAAAGGTCGGGTATCCAACCACAAACCCCTCACTCAACTGCGGCTCCAATCATGTTGGAGTTGTACTCTATAATAAGCCAGGGAGCCTTTATGATGTTTACTGCTACAGAATTAAAGGTATCTTGACAAACGGAGCTGGTTTTCATGAATCGCAAGTTTACACAATAGCTACATATTCAATCTGAATGCTGCCTAAACCTTCAGGTAATCAACAAATAGTTACCAGTTAGTGGCAGGGTTTTCAGATATGGGTTTGTGTATTCAGAGAAACTTAATTAAAGCGTAACTAGGGCCTCCCTTTTTATTTAGCAATTTTGTTTTAAAATTAGAAGAGGGGGGTGAATTGGAGAGTGCCTGTCCACAAGGCTCTAAACTGTGTAATGTTTCATTTACCACCAGTTTGTACACTTAAAGTTTTATACTGTATTTGTATATTAGAATACTAAGTAATGGCCAGTAAACGATATAGATTTCAAGTTCCACATATCTGTAGTTAGAGAAGCATTGACTGCGTATAACTACATCAGTCTCTGTGGTCATTGGCTAATGTTTGTTGTTTGTAGATGTCAGTTGCATCTGTCGAGACGGATATGTAGGGGATGGGGATTTCTGCAATGGAAACCTGCTGGATGTCGTAGCTTCCAATGCTAACTTCTCAGTGTTTTACTCTGTGAGTACGGTCAATCTACGTTTTATGAACAGCACAGACAACAACACCTTTGTAATTGTGTAGCAGAACTCAAACTCAACTGAACAATGCTAGCATTGATTTCTTCATTTATTTAGGGGGTTGAAATAACAAGCAAACTGGTCAGCAGCCTACAGTGTTTCTTTGTTTCAATCCCACACAGTTATGTTGACAGTACATTACACTTTACACAGCCTGTCACGATTTTGTAAATGTAAGTTAGATTGCTAGTCAGATTATTGAATAGTCCACAATATTTTTTTTTTTTAAAGCTGAGAAGTGAAGTAACATTTTTCATCTTTTGCTTCCCTAGACATTACTACAGTATGCAAACTGTTCAAGGGGAGTAGAACTCATGGATTTTCTCTCTGATGAGACCACATACGAGACCCTGTTTGTGCCCGTAGACACTGGATTTGGAGAGAACGAGGTAAGCTCAATCAATGGTGTGTCTTTTTTTGTTTATTTTTTATTAAACTGATCTAAAACTGATTTAAGAGTTTGCTAAAATGTAAAAACATCTGGAAAGTGGTGTTTTCAGTACTTCTAAGGTTTGTTGTGAAACGATATTTTGTTCTATAGACTTTATCCTTGAGAGACCTTGAGTACCACATCTCTGTCAATGACAGCTTTGTCTTCTACGACGAACTGTCTCATGGTACAGTTATACCATCCAGACTGGGCTACAACCTCTCGGTGACTGTATCCTCATTTAAGAGATGGAAGCTAACCAATGTAAGTAACACAATGGAAAGTATGTGTGTTTGCTTGCAATTATTTAAGTATCCTCTTTCAAAACTGCACAGAAAGGTTACCTCTTAACACTAGGTGGCTTCAAGAAATATAAAACCTCGATTTGTATAGGAACTAAGCAGTACACATTTCAAGACACATTTAGTCACAATTAGGTGCACTCTTCTCAAAGTTTAATATATTTTAAACTGTATATTTAAATCATACCGCTATTAGAATGCAGTGATATGAAAAGCAATAATCAATGTTCAAATGTTTTGGGGTTTTTTTTGTAACAGGGTTCCAAACTAATAAACGACCATCTGATTGTACAGTGGGATATCCCTGCTTCCAATGGAATTCTCCACGTCATTGAAAGACCTTTGAAGGCCCCGCCTCCTCCGGTAAGTGCTCACAAAGTTGAATGAAGTCATGGTTTCCTTTTTGGAACTCTGAAACTTAGAAATGCAACAAGAAAGCTTGCTGTGTGTTTCCAGGTCCTGTCTGCTGTGGCTCCTGCCTCTCCTCACAGCTCTGCTGCAGTCGCTTCCACTGTCCTCATGGCGTGTTTGCTGGCTGTGGCTCTTGGCGGGGTGCTGTGCTACTGCTTCAAACGCAAGAACGAGGGCTTTCACTTCCGTTACTTCAAGGTGTGTGCGCTTCTTAGAATAATCCTCATCACAAAGTTCAATTTGCAGCCTCTAAGATAGTGGTATACATCTTATTCAAGATTAGTTATTCGTAAATGCTTTTCTTGCACTGCCATTTCATCGCCAAACATCAGCAGCCCACATTGCAAAGGCACCTGATTATTGGTGTGCTTGGCGTCTGTGAGGCTGTCACAAAAAAGAAGTAATTAATTGGATGGGCATGGATACAGAACCATTCTCCAGCCCGTTAATTTACTGGCAAAAGAAAATCCAAGCAGGAGGGCAGCAGGATGAGTAATTATTTATTTTTTCTCCTGGTGTAAATCCTAAATGTGTCTCCCTAAGTATTTACCCCCCAACTGCCTCTTGTTCAGGCGGACGAAGATGAAGACGATGGAATGCCTTCGCCAGCAGAAGGGAGATCTTCATTGGTTTCAGTACCAAATCCACTGTTCAGTGGTTACAGTGCATTTACAGAACCTTTTGAAGTAAGTCCTCTTCCAAGAACAACTTTTGAGGTGCACAAACAAATAATTCAGATCCAGCTTTCCACAGCAAACAGGTGGGGACACCCAGGTGAGGGATAATGGGGTTGATTTGAGCTGGTTTTCCATTCTAGATAAAACAATGGAAGGAACAACTGCTCTGTGGAGATTTGTGTAAGCAAGCAGCTGTTTCTTCAATATATTGGCACATGAGCCCAATCAACAGCATGGCCTCTCATCAGATCAACAGGGGTGTCTGCCAGGATGGTGTGCTCAGTTTAGTTTTTTTATACAGTACAGTAAGCCTGAAATCTACCTGCAGATGACTGTTTCATTTATTTTACAGTAAATGTTGATTGGGGCTCTAAAAAAATCCAGCCTTTTACAATTTTACTGAAATGTAATTGTCTCTACAAAATAACTGTAAGAAGCTGGTTACCAAGAATGCTGACATGCATATTTTTGTTTGCTTTCAGGAAACCACAGACGTTGATTATTCAGACACTCGGAGCATTCTCGGTTAACCCAAACGATGCAGGAAAATCTCAAATCACTGCCCGATGGCCTGTTGTTAGATCAGTTTATAGTCTCAAGGCCTGGGTGGTGGGAACACGGAGTGCACATACGGGTATTTAAAAAAAAAACTAATTAGGACATGACTACTAATACTACTATTTCAAGAGAGATCTGAGGATCGAAGGGAAAGCTACACTACTGTTAAGTGATTACAAACAGCTTTGAAAAACTGTTTACACTCAAAACATTAAGCACTTTTACTTATTATATTCTGTGCATTTTCATAAGACATTACAAATTAATTAAAACTGGAACGTTGTTATTCTGGTGAAATTAATATACAATTTTGTTGGTCGTTTTGTTTGAGCAAATGCATTATTAAAAGTTTGATGGACTAATAAAAGTATTAAAGCTGTAGAAGTTGTGTTTGCTAATGCTTTTTCTTTTCTTCCATATATTGCAGAAATTAAGATTCTCTTTCTCAGTGTGCAGCACCTACCTTGTTTCTCCAAATACTGTCTCAGATTCTTTCAATAATTATTGGACTTCAGCTTCTTACAGGTACTAGGTTTTAGAAAGTTGTTCTTAGGAGTTAAAAGCAGTTGTCATTGACTGAAACACAAACTTGTTTGATGTTTTTAATTCAGTTAATGTTCTCCAGTGCACATGAACATGACTGACGGCATCCATGAGGTGTTGCACTGTAGTGTTAGCAGAGAACAATATCCATTACACAAAGAGATGAACCAGAGCTTCCACGATACAGAGCACACGCAGAGCTTACCAGCAGCAAGAGAGCACCTGTTTGTGCATCTACAACTGATTAACGATCGATCACCATATAAATACATCATATTAAAACAAGAAGCACGACAGCGATGACTGTCTATCTCAGTGCAGCGCACAGCACATGACAAGGAGAGAGAGAATGCAAAATACGTGCTTCTTAATGTAACCTGGTTTTAAATAGATTTTTTTTTAACAGTACTGGGCATGTGATAAACGTTTCTGTTGCCAACTCAAAGGCTAGAAAAGGGTAAATCAAAACTGACAGATGATTGAAGTAGAAGAGATTTAAATAGGGGTCAAGATACAGTCACTGGAATAAGTTTCACGTTTCAAAACCTATAGCTTGTCATGGCAGGTGACTAAGCGTACCTCAGTATGGGGGAGTTCTGTCCATGCAGCAGGCAGCTTTGTTAAATGAAAATAAACAGCAATTCATTAGAGGCCAGTTCATTTCTTCAACTTTTGAACTTTCTTTCTCTCTGGTTCAAAACTACTAGATGTGTAACATCTGGCACAACCTTAGCATACGGTCACTTTCACACGGGAACAACATAACAAGTAAAACATGTTACTCACATGAATACATCATTATACAACACTGCTGAAGAAAAACAGCAAACATTAGGATATTCAACAATGAAGCTATTGGAGTCCGAGTTACAGGTGTCATGCTGTCATTTACTTTCTGTACTGACATACTGGAGTTATTTTATTGGACACATTTTCTAGAAATCTCAATAAATAGGTTTCAAGACTATTAAAGATGCTGTGGTTTTATCTTAAATTATACATTATCAAACCCATAGTTTGCATAAAAGAAATGTCATGGAGCAGATGGAAACACAAGTAGAAAAGGAAATCATACACATTATGAGTGTGTGGGAGTATATACTATCAACAGGAAGTCCTTCAAATGTCTTTATGTCCCACGGGTAATACAGAGTCTAAACAATGTACAGCACCCTCTTACAGACCAGACCCTTGACTGTGGAGACATTCGCATCCTTACAGACTGGTCAAGGACAGTGAGGGGATGAGTATTATACGCTGAAACTACATCTTCATTCTCAAAGGCGTGTGATGATACAGGAACACAGAGCACTCATACTGAAACTGTCTTGCATTCGCATAGGCTTGTCAAGGTAGAAGAACACACACGCAATCAGAGAACAGCGATGGGATGAGGGTTAATATTTACTGGAGCTGCTTCAGATGCATGAGAGTAGGTGTTAAAACTTCATGCTGATATTGGACTCCGCCCTCACCAAGACAAGCACCAACTAAAACAAAGCTTATTTTACTGTACTCGGAAGCGCTTGGCCATTTAACTCCAGGCTTGAGGTTCTTTAGGTATAGCATAATAGCTTTTTAATGTGTTGCTTGTAAAAGTTGATTTGCAGATTGAAAAAAAATAAAAATAAAAATGAAATTCCTTTGTGAGCAAATCAGGAGTCCGATACTTAATGTAGCTTGTTTTTGTCAAATCGGATTGTTGAAGGCAGTTTCACTTCCTCACCACAGGATTGGGATTTTGATATATAATATATATTGCACGGAGAGTTAAAGTTAATCTGAGTCATTTCAAAAGGATACTAAACTGTCTTCAGAATATAAATAAATAAATCCATCTATCAATCCATCCATCCATACATACACACATACATAAAGTTCTACGGATTGGCCACACGATGGCAGCATTGGATAAGAAATGAAAGCTAAAGCCAAGTCTGTCTCAATGGAGTTCACTACCTGCACTATTTACGTGTTTTCTGAATCAACAAGTCGCTCATGGCAGGTCTTTGTCTCGTTTTATTTCTTCTTCAGTAGGTGTTTTTGTATTTTTTTACATCGCACTCCCCCCACATGCTTTATTTGATTACATTTTGGTAAAATATAACATCAGCGAACTTGCTGTGTGGTCCAGTGGTTAAAGAAACAGTGATTTTTGTCCACTCCTTGTCCTGAGAACCCATTTGTTCTCATTTATTTACGTGTTTTCTGAATCAACAGGCTCATGGCAGGTCTTTGTCTCGTTTTATTTCTTCTTCAGTAGGTGTTTTTGTATTTTTTTCAGCCACTGACTCACTGTGTTGCTGTGTAGCAAGTCACTTGTGCTCCGTCTTTCGGATGAGACTTTATTGTAAGTGTCTATGCATAGTTCACACACCCTTAGTGCTTTAGGAAATATCTTTTTCATGATTTATGAATTGTGAAGAATGTTCTACACAATGTAGTATTATTAGATTTTATATTATTAATATCATCAGGCAGGGTTGCTCCAGTAGTTGAAGTTTGGCACTGTTAGTTGGGGGGGCGTCCTGCACTTTTATCTCTATTTGGACCTGTCATGTATTGATACTTCAGCATTATGCTTATCTCAGTTTGGACCTGTCATGTATTGATACTTCAGCATTGTGCTTATCTCAGTTTGGACCTGTCATGTATTGATACTTCAGCATTGTGCTTATCTCAGTTTGGACCTGTCATGTATTGATACTTCAGCATTGTGCATTGCAACTCCAGTGAATATGTTTTTCTGTTTTTATTTCACAGGTTGCTGTTCATTCCAGAGCCGATGCAGCGCTCCGTGTGGAATCCCTAGTAAAGACTGGTGACTTCGCACAGCAAGGATGTGACCCTGCACCCTGGTGACTGTACTACGCCCCCTCACACAGGCACAGCACTGGTGCACTCTCCTTCAAAGATTTTATTTAAAAATATATAGATTTGTAACACTAGAGTTGTGTGATAAAACTATTATCCAGTCTCAACCTGCTCCTACACATTGTACAAATAACGAATTCAAGTACTAGTTAGAATTTTACCAAGAAGCAAGCATCTTTGGTAGAACCTTGCACTCTGAACAGCAGCATTGTTGGGTCAAGTCCCACATGAGGCACAAGTGTTAATCCCTAATTTTCAAAAATATTGTTTAATTTACATTAAATAAAATTTACATCCCCATGTTAGTGGATTCAAACCCTGTGTCAGGAGCATGTTTTTCTTTGTCCTTTTTGGTAGACTCAGTTTTACAGAATGGGACAAGGTGTCAGTGGTCTTAAGCATAAAAATAATAATATAAAGAGGTTGCATTGGCAGATTTACACATGGAACCACTGGTGCAGTTTTATCACTCACTAGTGCTGTTCCTCCTTGGGTTAATTGGTTAATTCCCTGTATGTTCAATGAAAAAGCAAATTCTACAGAAGTGAGATGGTGCAGTGGGCTAATTCATTGCTAGGTTGTGCGTTTTTTTCAACCTTTGGGGGAACGGGGTTCAAATCCAGTGTTGTTCTTTATTTCCAAATGATTGTTTAATTGACCTTATATTCAGTGTGAAACAGCTATTTCCTGTGGGAGCTGGTGGTGCAGTGGGCTAAGCCCATGGCCTCCTCTCCCTGAAGACAGCAGTTCAAATCCAGCTCTGGGTAAGTTCCTCAGGTGAGTAATGATTGTTGGTTGTAAGTAATGATGTTGGTTGTGTTTCCACAGGTGGAGGAGGCAGCAGTGGTGGAGCCAGGAGAGGATAAAAAAGGGGGGGGTCTGGCCCCCCCACCTGGGAGGAGAATGCCACGTTGGGGTGTTGCTACCTGAGAAAATAGAAGTGTGCCAAACTGTAGCTTTTAGATAGTCTCAGCTGGTAAATCAAGCTCAATGTGTGGTCTATCATCTTACTGGCAATAATGTGCATACTAATCAACTGTCATTCTAGTAAAAGAGACCACACATTGAGGATCTTTACCAGCTATCTAAAAGCTACAGTTTAGCACACTTCTATTTTCTCAGGTAGCAACACCCCAACCTGGCATTCTCCTCCCAGGTGGGGGGGCCAAACCCCCCCCTTTTCTATCCTCTCCCACTACCACTGCTGCTGCTACCGCTACCTCCTTCTCTCACCATCTGTGGAAACACAACCAACATCATTACTTACAACCAACAATCATTACTCACCTCAGGAACTTACCCAGAGCTGGATTTGAACTGCTGTCTTCAGGGAGAGGAGGCCATGGGCTTAGCCCACTGCACCACCAGCTCCCACAGATAATTTCTCTTTCACACTGAATATAAAGTCAATTAAACAATTATTAGAAAAGAAAAAAACCCTTTAGATTTGAACCCAGTTCCCCAAGATCAAACAGCACAGCATGCTAGTGAATTAGCCCACTGCACCACCAGGCTCCCCATGATCATCTAGTAATCTAAGTTTGTATATGATATTAACTTCCCTTTTCAGAGCACAAACCTGCAGTTGAGAATCGTGTATCTTTTTGCAGAGATGCAGTGTTTCATGCCACTGAAGAGGAGGGATTATCAAACCCAAACCTATTACACAGTAGGTCTATGATGTAAATACCATATATATATATATATATATATATATATATATATATATATATATATATATATATATATATATATATATAATATTATATATGAATAAACTGTGCTGACTTCCATAGGAAAACCATTTTTGTATATTGTGTCCCTGCTCAAGCAGTGGAATCTGACACTACGCAGCAGAAATAATTGTACTTCTAGCAGGTTGACTTAGTTGAAAGTTTCTTCGTGCTGAAACTGTACAAGCTGGATGCTTTTCTTGCTATTCCATTATGAAGTCAACTTTCATATCCCCTACTACTGTACTGCCTCCACTTTGACTTCATTATTACTGATGAAACAGCAGGAGTGACAGTCCTTCCTAAACAGGCAAAGTGAGCACTGCTGTTTAGTTGTCAACATGCCTTAGCACTACCAGCAACCACTGGTGACCAAAGCAGGAAAATAACCTTGATTTATTGACTTTGCGCGAGTGAAGTGAGCTCTGTTAACACTTTCCTTTCTGCAGAAGTGGACCTGGAAAGAGACAAAGTGGATTGAGAAAGGAGAAAAGGAAGATTATCATGGAAAACTACCCCTTTAGAGTAAGAGCAGCTGTTATGATCAAGGACAGGTGAAGGCCCATGAAAAAGGCTTAAGCTAGTTTAAAGTAACAGTTTGAATAAAGAAGTTATATAGTGTGTTTGTACCTGCGATTATTGGTTGGTTATTTAGAATAAACAGAGTAAGCATGCTGGTATGTCTTGTTTATGTTTACCCTTTTAGGGCGTGTTACTGTTATTATTACTGTTACTGTTTTATTAAACATAAATATTTAAAGAAATATACATTTTGTTTGAACACATGCATTATTAAATGACAGACTAATAAAAGTATTAAAGTTGTGCAAGTTGTGTTTCTTAATGCTTTTTAAAATTTCATATATTGCAGAAATTAAGATTCTCTTTCTCAGTGTGCAGCACCTACCTTGTTTCTCCAAATACTGTCTCAGATTCTTTCAATAATTATTGGACTTCTGCTTCTTACAGGTACTAGGTTTTAGAAAGTTGTTCTTAGGAGTTAAAAGCAGTTGTCATTGACTGAAACACAAACTTGTTTGATGTTTTTAATTCAGTTAATGTTCTCCAGTGCACATGAACATGACTGACAGCATCCATGAGGTGTTGCACTGTAGTGTTAGCAGAGAACAATATCCATTACACAAAGAGATGAACCAGAGCTTCCACGACACAGAGCACACGCAGAGCTTACCAGCAGCAAGAGAGCACCTGTTTGTGCATCTACAACTGATTAACGATCGATCACCATATAAATACATCATATTAAAACAAGAAGCACGACAGCGATGACTGTCTATCTCAGTGCAGCGCACAGCACATGACAAGGAGAGTGAGAATGCAAAATACGTGCTTCTTAATGTAACCTGTCTTTAGGTTATGTATTTTTACAGTATTATGCACGTAACACATATTTCTAAAGGGCTAAAAAAATAAAAAAAAAAGGTAAAACTTTTACGGCACCAAATATGTGGTTAACTTACTTGTTAGGATACACATCATCAAATCTGAACAGCTGAGTCAGGGAACTCAGGATGAAGTTTAAATTTGTGACAGCGGTAGGACTTTTATTGAAAAACAAAAATTAAAACAGCTCTCAGAAATCTGCACAACAGCATGCTTTAAATTTTAAATAACTGGTATTTATAAATAACAGTACTCTCCGGCTAAGAGAACAGCCCTCGGGAAGCAAGTGAAGTGTTCTCTTAGACGAACTGTTCTTTAAGGTTGAGTTGACCACCAGACACAATATGGAATGTATGAATGAATAAATAAATAATAAATAAATAAATATGTATTACTTGTCTGTCATTTGAAAACATTGAATAAACCATTTGAATTTCATTATGATGACGATGAGTTATCAGGTTACAACACGGTACTGTATCAGTTGTGGACGAATCGCTAGCTGTGGCAAAAAGGTGTTATTTTAAATGAAATTCCTGTTCCTTTAGGCAGATCATTTCCAATGGGAGAAATCAGTTACACCACAAGGGTGTTCTCTAAGGCGAAGTGTTCTCTTCGGAGGTGTTCCTATACATGGAGACTACTGTACAGAAAATGCTTGATAATTACGAACTATTAACTGACTATTGACTCACAATACTAACACGCAGAGCGAGCTTTATATATATATATATATATATATATATATATATATATATATATATATATATATATATATATATATATATAGTATAAATATATATATATATATGTGTAGCATTTTGTGCTAAGTACAGTACTCGCCCCACTCAATTTACAGAATTGGCCAGACTAAGACAATAAGTGCTGGTAGAAGAGTCTTCTGACTCTTCCCTCTCCTGTAAGTCTTCAGATTGGCAGCACCAATGTGCAGAAACTAGATTATTCCAGTGAAGGGATCTAGTCAAATATATTGTAGTGTGGTCACTCTTTTCCCTTTTCTGAAAACAATTATTTTCTAATAAACTGTCATTTGATTTAACTCATTTAAATTGTTTGGTTTAAATTACAAAAACAAATCCTATTCAAATTAGACATTTTATAAAACCATGGTGCAAAACCAACCATGTTACAGTACTAGTTTATATCAGCATTAAATGCATGGCAATTCATGATTTGAAAGTGGCACTAAATTTCAATTATATATATAAAATATACAGTATATTTAAAAAAAAAAACTGACATAATTATCATAAAGTAGCTGAAAATATAACTTCCAAAAAAGAACAATCTTTGGAAACACTGCTGTTAGGACTGGACTGATGCAAGGATCATGCGTATCTCCTACGGTTTCTGTCATCATACAGTAACATACAACTCTCCCTGTTCTTTAAGATTTAACAGTAAAGAGCTGTAAGAAGCTGCCTTCAGTCTCTAGAAAGAGGAGGCAGGAGAGACATTCACAGTCATTCCCTATCCATATTGACTGGTTTACACTGATCTGAATGCCTGCCTCTTGCACACCTTTACCGGATTTGTCCCATCTCTTCCAGGAAGGGCGTTTTCATGCAGCCAGTGCACAGCTGGTCTATCCAGAGGGGGGCCTCATGCTGCAGGGGGGTGCGCCGGGGGTAGAAGGTGAACTGCAGGTCGTAGTTGAGCAGGCAGCTGATGGAGGCCATGTAGAGGTCTGAGAAGCGGCATAGCCTCCGGGAGAAATAGGTGGGGTTGTGGTAGGTCCTGAAAATACTTCCAAACTGAGGATTGAACAGGTTCTTTGTCACAGACCTGTTGGATCGAAGAGGGTCATTGTAACTAGTGAACGCGTTAAGACTTTCTATTTAAAAATAGAGGAGAAGCCATTCTTTTTTTTTTTTTTTTTTTTTTAGTAATTATAATTAACAGCCTGCGTAACACACATACAACAGGAGTGATGGTAGCAGTCTTGAGATCTATAGGCCTGTGGCTTACCTCAGCTCATGTCTCTCCTTCATCCATTCCTTCAAAATTGTTTGCGATTCAGCATCCTGATGCACCTGAAGGAATAAACCACGCTTAAAAAATAACAAAGACAGCACAGAGCTTTCTCTCAAGCAGGGCAATCAAGATTTTTTTGTAGCCTGCAGTTTGCATTAAATCCCATCACCTGTCTCTAAATCAAAACTGACAGGCGATTGAAGTAGACACTGTACAGGTGTGTAAAGACACAGTAATGCGAGCTAGCCTGACTCTCTTCAATACCCATAGCTTGTTGTGATGTGTGTTCTGGGGTCTCTTCCTCGTGTACCTGCATCCTCTCAAGCAGGCCGGTGAGGGCTTGCAGCCAGGTCAGGGTGTGCAGGTACTGCTCAGTGTTTACAATCCGGACCTCTGTGTGCAGCTCAGGGACGATCGCTCCAGTTCTCCAGCCATGTCGAAGCATCAGATCCTGCACCAAACAAAGAGTCAAGCTCTCGTTTCAGTCTGACTTTGACATCTAAGAAGCGGTAGTGCTTGAAAGTGAATGTAAAAACTGTGAATGTAGCGGAGTCGACTATTTATCTTTTTCCTTTCCACTGTTTATTTGTATTACTAATGTAACAAAAGTCACATTAAATACAATATAATCCAATACAGGGAAGGTACCAAAAAGCTGTTAAATTCGGGTTAGCTGCCAAAATATCCCAGTACAGCTATTTCTGTCTGAAGAAAATTGTACTGCTTGACAGATGAAATAGAGTATTTGTGGAAAACTAATATTTTCCTGAAGGAACTGAAAGGGGATCAAACTCGGAGAAAGAACAGTACCAATCCATATGGAAAACTATGGCGTTGCTATTGGTGACTGACATTAGTTTAAAGGAATTCCATGTTCTCAAGTAGTAATGGATTAATTTATTACAGGAAGACAGGCATGCAGCAGTCAATATGTTGCTTTAGTTATCTGGCTTCCTCAAAAAGGCAAACGTTTGGCAGCAAACCAATTGTAATATATCAATAGAACTGATGTTTACCAGATATATACTGTCCTGTACAATATGGGGGAGCTCTGTCCATGCAAGAGTCAGCTTTGTTAAAGGAAAATAAACAACAATTCATTAGGGGCAAGTTCATTTATTCAACTTTTGAACTTTCTCTCTGGCTTAAAACTACTAGATGTGTAACATCTGGCACAACCTTAGCATACGGTCACTTTCACACGGGAACAACATAACATGTAAAACATGTTACTCACAGGAATACATCATTATACAATACTGCTGAAGAAAAACAGCAAACATTAGGATATTCAACAACGAAGCTATTGGAGTCCGAGTTACAGGTGTCATGCTGTCATTCACTTTCTGTACTGACATACTGGAGTTTTGTTATTAGACATATTTTCTACATTTAGTATTTTTTTATTTTCACTTTAATGATGTGTTACACCTGGCTTTCTGGAAGGAAGAAAGACATGACCAAACAAGGAGGAGCAGAATGCTCTGCAGCAGGTCGTATCCTCCTCCTGTACACCACTGCTAAAATGTGAAAGCACAATACTAAATATCAAACTTAAATTCCATAAATGTAATATTGTATATTTCATTCTCCTTTACTGCTGTTATGCTTGAAGGTCACAACATGCCTGGGAGGCAAGCCTGTTTGAGAAAGATAGGCAGGGAAAACAAAGCGCTCCTTCCCGTAATTCAGTAGTGCAAGGGAGGCATGGACTAAAAGGCACTGAACAGCAACCTGCAAAGTACCTTGCAAAGGCACTGTCCTGTTTAGTTTCAACAATAAAATATGTATGAGTTAATAAATAAGTACAGTGCGCATTGATCCCATTGAACACTTGCTTTACAAGTCTTTTACGGCATAATAATTTTGATTTGTGAGGTATGTTAAACAGTTGCTGAAAACATGCACAATTTATTACACCAGTCTAATCCCAGTATACTCCATAAACAGAAACTCAAGTCCTGTCAGATATCCGTTTTGCACGGTACTGTACTTACTGCCAGATCGCTGTAAAGATGGTCTCCAAAATAAAGCACCTTTGATCCTCTCCAGCCTGTCATCTGGAGGAAATCAAACAGGTTACCCTGCACAGAAAACGAAAGAGTGACTGTGAGAGCAGCCAGATCAGAAACACTCATTCTTCTGCAGCAGGTACAGGACAGAGAGACAGTTCTGTTGATTTTGTATTTTCAAAAGCAACGATCATTGCAGACAGTTGCACATTTTACATCACTATTTATTTTATTCCAATAATTCTTGGCCTAAAATATAGTGATGTGTCTGTGCACAGAAAGGTCTTCCAATGACAAAGACAACATCAATTTTCTCGATGTCACATACAAAAATCAAACAATCCCGATAAATTGCTGTGGAGTTCAAACCGCCATAAGTATTTTAATAATTAAGGCGCTGACCAACACATTTTACAACAGGTTCATACCCCACTAAACCATGCAGACACTTTACCAGCCCCAGCTCTAAAACCATGCCCCCAGAGGATAGCACTGAATATTTGCAGTTGTAGCTATTTCCAGACATGTGTGAGTTAAATGCAACTTGGCCTGCATTTCCACATGATGAGTCATCAGGTCACCTTTGCCAAGTCACACAGACATTTCCAGAAACATTTTGACCAATAAGGAGCGATTCTTTGAGCTTGTCACTTACTGATTGTGTGATTATGCCCATGCTAAGGCTAAAAACCTACATTTGTATTGATACGTCCATAGAAGCTAGCACAATGGAACCACTTGTTGCAATATTAATTAGTGCGTTACTCAATTTCAGACGATAACCGGGAATGATTTACTGGGAAAATATGAAGACAGAGCTTTCCTTGTATGTGAACTGGGCTGTGGTGCATAAGGTCCCTTATGTTAAATACATACTAAACTACCAGCCAGGTTACAGCCTCTTCATGGACAGACAGACTGATTTGCCTGCTGATTATTATTATTTTATTATTAATTAGTCATTTAGCAGACGCTTTTATCCAAAGCAACTTACAGAGACTAGGGGGTGTATGCATCAACAACTGCTGCTGCTGCTGAGGACCTCAGTTTGATGTCTTGTTTGAAGGATGGAGCACAAAGTTAAGTGACTTGCTCAGGGTCACACACAGTGAGTCAGTGGCTGAGCCGGGATTTTAACCAGGAACCTTCTGGTATCAAACCCTTTTCTTTACCACAGTACCACCAAGCTTACATAGCAAGATTTCACAGCTAAACAAAATCCAAATGCAGTTTAAATGAGCTGACCTCAAAACAAAATGAAACAAGTTGTATAAAAGCATTTGCAAAATTAGACTGCATGACTGTGTCTGCTGGCAATCAAAGCAAAATGTGCTTGTTACCTGTGGTGTTCTAAAATCTTTTTAAAATCCATTGTGAACTGCTCCGTTCCAACTGGGGACTATGCAGTCATTTAAATACCAGTTCATCAGATTCCCACGCATAAATGTCAACAACATGGTTACAGTTTCTAAATATTTTATCGTTGCACAAGCACCACTGTAGTTCAGCACAAGCTGGTCTACGGTCAACCGATTCTGAGTTTGTGCGTCCAAGTTTTATATAACTAGAGTTAAACCTTGTTATACCAGCCACTGAAATCAATTACATTCTGACAAAATCCAGTCAAGTACACCTAGCCTACTGTTCTTTCTTGCACACCAGTATCAAAAACACAAACCAGCTCACCACCTTGCTTCTGACACTGGCATCATGCAGTCATGGGAGTTTATTTTACTGTTGTCTTTATTCCCTGCTAAAACCCTTTCAAACTCCCCATAGTCGGTTTGTAAATGAACGACAGTATGTGAAGTGCATTGAGTGGTGCCGCTGTGCATGCAGCTCATGTGTACAAAAATCTCTTCGCTCACCTGTCTATAGATCTGCCCTTTTTCCAACATGCTGATTTTGTCCCAGTGAAGGGATCCATTTTCATTGAGTCTCCTGAATGGTCTGTGAAAAAGGAGAAGCCAAAATGTAAAAATAAAAACTACCGTCTAGGAGGTGGTATGCTGCTTCCTGTAGCACCGCATGTAAAGGGCTGGACTTCATATGCATGTAACATCATAGCAGAGGAAAGGCAAAAACCTAAGTATTCCTAACCCCCAAAACTTTCAACAAATAGTTTAGAGAAAAAGTCACCTACTTGCGTCTGTCTGTGAAGAAGCTGGGCTTCTCAGCCTGGATGATAATCACATCAAAAAGATCCCGCCAGTTCTTCCCAACCATATACTTCATCCCTTTATCACTGTCACAGCACAAAGAAACACGCTGTCACATGTACACCTGCTACAACGGGGCTGTATTCCTATAAATGTAGCCTCTACCATGCATTTCGGTGAACAGATATCACTTCATGTTAACTCATTAGTGTTAACAGATCTTTCAGTGTATACACTGGCCTCTTCAACCTTCTTATCTTTGGTTTCAAATGCAATGTAAAAGCGAGCTGGTCACTCACACAAATCTGAAAGGACTGTTGGTTATGAGAAAGAGCTTCTTCCCGTTATTCACTAGCCTGTTTAGGACAGCGTACGTCTCATCCCCATGAAGAATGTATTTCTCTGAAACACACACAAACACACAATGAAATGACCCCACTGTACTGTAATTATAGACAGCTTGGTAGCTTCCACTCAGTTTCAGAACATGTCTTTTTACAGGACTGGGGGTTCTGTGGCACAATGGGTTCTATTAAGTTATCCTATCCTGAAGATTGGTAATTGAGCTTTTGTATATTATACAAATGTTTTTGGGTTTTTTTTTTTTAAAACAAACTTTCCAATTCCCGCACACTCCCCAGAGACTACAGTGGCCTGGAATTTCACTCTTTGTGTGTAGAAGCAAGTTTGTTTCCTTTTAAATGCAGTGCTGGGTTCCCATAACTGCCACTTGTAACCTAGCCCAAATACAGATAAGCTAGGAGTCATTCTTACACTACTGCAACTAATGCTAACTTTGCAAGCATGAGGAGTCATGTGACTCGTGGCATACAGAAGTCAGAATAGCTGATCAGAGCCATATACAAGTTTCCAGTGTTAAGAGTTTCAACATTTAACTAATGTGGTGACAGGAAACAAGATGACCTGAATGCTTACCCGTTTATTAACTGGGAATCTTAGACACATGCTTTATCAAGTTCTGTATATAGGTCAGAAATAATTTAGAAAAAAATACATAACTTCAAAAAGGAGCTTTTCCATAATGGTACATATAAGGAATAATCTAGTATATTGGGCATCCTACTGAAAGCTGAGCCTTGATAGGTTGAATGCTCCTGGGTATCTTGGCTCTCAGTCAGGAACTTGGGTTGGTTCCTATCTCACAAGAGGAACGAGAGGTCACATACCCATATCCTTCTCTATCCATTTGTACATCAGTCCTTTGATATGAACATCCTGGATTGCATCCTGCAACAACACAAAGACGCCGGTGTAACTGACTGCCATGTTTAACTGTTCTTACATTTATATCAGCCACAACTTCAAGCACTCAGTCATAAAACCTAGAATCAAGGCATCAGCTAAACATCTGTAAAATCTATTTTACTAACACCTCCAAAATGACATTTTAAACATAAAGTAGGCAACAGAACTGTATGATTGGAAATTCTTTCTAAACCAGACTAGAACTTTTACTTATTGTTTAATGGAGTTGTTTCAGTAGAATTTGAAACCTATTGCTGTTGTTGGCTGCATACAATTCAATCTGGTCGTGATTTGCTCTTTCTTGCCAAGAATATTCCAGTGAAAAAAAAAGCACCTGTATTAACTTGACAGCTCTTCACTGGAGGGCTGAATGAAAAAAATTGATTTGAACCCAGGTGTGTTCTGGGCTCTTCTGTGTTGAATGAATAGCATTTGTATTAGTTTCTATTTTAATTAGGCTCTCAGTCTCTCTGAATTACTCTCCACAGCTCAGTCCAGCTGACTTTATTAACTCTGACAGCTGACAGCCAGGACAAATCACAAGCCTTTCTGCAAGTCCAGCACAGACACAATGTGTCCTAATCATTGAAGACCTGACTTTGCATGCTACTGTGTACAGCTTTGGCCAAAGGTTCTGGAATTAACTAATTTTGCTTCATAAAGTCATGATGTTAAATAAAATATCTAAATTACGATCTCATATAAAGAGCCAGCTGCCCAACGTTTTGATATGTTGCACAAATCTTTCTCAAATCTTTCTAAAATTCTCAGTGATGCAAAACTTTTGGCCATACCTGTATATTGTTAAATGAAAAATAAAATAAATAAATAAATAAATCGCTTGTTCTCTTTCAATAAAACGGATTTAATTACCTCGACACAATACAAATACAACTGAAACTAGACTGTAAAAATATTCACACGTAAATTCAAAGACTCTGTGGTTGTTGAGATTCGGATATAGCCTTTTTATTGTTCATTTGAACTGATCAAGCATGAGAACACTCTGTGTACCTCAAGACATTTCATTCCGTTCGCGCTTATCAAGCTGCTTTTTAGAACATGTTATCTACATAACGCGTGCCTTTGTTTGAATGCTGCCTCTGTCTTAGCTTAGTTCTATTCAGGCTGCTTTTCGACACTATTAATAAACAAAGTGAGCTCATTGCAGTTTAACCAAGACGGCCTGTTGTGAAAGAAAATCTCTGTCAATAAGAGACCGTGTCTGCAGAGGATCAACTTTCTCCCAGCAACGGGAGGAAAAGCAAGCTTTATTTTGTCATTACCAATTCATTAATTTAATGTTCTGACAGCATCACAAAAGAAAACAGCTTTCAGTGTCTAGCCTGCTATGCTACTGTACAGCTGCTGGCTGTCATTTAAAGAAAGGGGAGTGAGATTAAATACGATTTTTCTTAAAGGGAATGCCTAACTCGCCCTTTCTCCAAAGCTCTTGCTGTCAAGGTGGTGGCTTATTGGTGCGTTTTAACAAAATAGTCTGTTCACTTTGAATTAGCATCCAAGTCATTTAAGCAAAACTGTATTGCTACTTAGAAGATCTAAAAGATGTGTACATGCAAAATTAAGTGGAGTGGTTTATATTGGGTAATACGGTGTAGTCATTCACAGAACTCTTATCACCAATATACTGCAGCAAGCAACACTCACAGTAACGTCTTTGTAGAGATGCCCCTGGTCAAACTCAATGTTGCGGGCGATGAAATAATCGTTCACAGAGGACAGTAGAGTCATTTCGGGGAGAGAGAAAATATCCATGAACTGCTTAATGGTGGGACCCTAAAATACCAAAACACAACACACATCTGAGACGTCCACGCCAGCCTGGGATTAGTACTGGCGTCAGAGGAGATGGTCTTCCCTGGTCCTTCAGGTGGCATACAGATTACAAAAATACATACATTTCTGTTCATAAGAATGGTAGTTTTGGCACAATGAATCAAATATACACAAACTGAACAAGAAATAAAAGCTGTACAGTACCTTGCCATAAAAGTCACTCATTTGGTATAGAGGGATGTGCTGGGTGCCCCCATACATTTCAATGACCTCCTCGTCCGCCACTGGTGTGAACCCTCTGCATTAAAAAAAAAGAGAAAAGACAAGACATGGCTTGAATAACCTGGCTCTGTGGTTTACAGGGAAGTCACACACATTAATATATACAATCACAATTCCTTTCAAACAAGACCTCCAGGATCACTGTGTCCCCCTGGCATGGGCAGATCAAATCATCCCCAGGTTTAGAGTTATTGCTTTTGGCCAGTAGATGAATAGAGGCTTTGAAGAACTATTGAAAAGGGTCAAGCTGAAGCACTACCACAGGTAAGTCTGTAGGTGGGACAAGTGCAAACCAGAAAGGCAGTTATAAGTAATTTTTTTTTTTTTTTTTTTTAACCTATATGCTGTTCCAGACTGCACATAGTGGAAGGCGTCAATCTTCATCAGAAGGCCCTGTTGAGAAGGCTATTGTCATTAATATATATATATATATATATATATATATATATATATATATATATATATATATATATTGTATGTCTGTCAAAATATACACAAATAAAAAAACCAGGATCAAGCCAGACCTGTGACGGTGTATTCTTAACAAAGCTAACGGACCCTTCTCAATATGAATATTAACCTCGTTCCACTTTCTTAATTGCTCAGACAACACCACCAAAGAAAAACCTGAATATATATTTGGTACAATTACCTTCTGCACATCATAGTGAAGACCCCTAATAGCGAAACTGGGAATATATTCATAGCTCCTAATGCCTTCTGGATACTGCAAAGGAAAAACATTACAAAACATCAAAACAAGACATATTTGACATGACCTGACACAAAGTATAACAAGCTGATAGAACGTATTGGGCTAGTTCTAGGATCTCTGCCCTACCTTGTACTGTTCAATGAGGATTTCTCTGGCTGTGTTGAAGATCATTGTATGTAAGGAACTAGAATACTGGGCCAGTGTGTAATCGTAGTCAAAGCCATAGATCTCAATGTCTTGCAGACTGATCTCATTGTTTGCATATATTGAAGCTGGATTGAGGAGGTTACAGACACCAGGAGGAAGAAGATCTGAAACACAACACACACCCATTCTGAGGTTACACTTGACACTTCAAATAAACACAAGCATACATTTTAAAATCCACAAAACAGACCGTGCTACTTGTAGTGCCAGCCAGCTCTCCATATTGAAAATGACAGCGGTTTAGAAAATCAAATCTAGTGTTTAAACCTAAACCATACTCATGCCTGTTTTTTTTTCAACAGCTGTTCACACACATTGATTTTTGTTAGATTTACAGCAATAGGTGTTGATTAACTCAGCTACAGTAACTACAGGGAGTCTAGCACCTTCTTATCAAACCTTGCTTACAAAAAGAGGGTCGCTTTGGGTTGTAGATGGATTGGAATGTTTTCTATATTTATTCCATTATAATAAAACAATATTTATGCACCTGGACAGTACTGAAGTGACTCCTGCTGTCACTTTGCAATTTGCCAGACAAACGTGACAAATCCATACACCTATATATAAAACTAACTGTTACGTGTTTGGTTAGAAAATGTGTCATACAATTAAATCTAGAAGCCAGGTTTTGCTCGACGTTGCCTTTTCTTTAATCATTTCCATAAATACAAATTGCCATTAGCCTGCTGTGTTTATATAGAAATTAAAAACTTCCTAAAGTGTTCATTACAAAACGAATTAATATGCTAACTGCTTTATACTTTTTTTGGCTATGGTACGGTAATTATTGTAATTAAATTACAAATGTCATTGTAATAATAATAATAATAATAATAATAATAATAATAATAATAATAATAATAATAATATCATTCGTTAAAGATGGCAATAAAAAAACACTAATAATACAAATATATAAAACTGTTACTCAAAGCATTTATTTTGTGCTATAAAAATTATATCTTCTGAGCAATTCCTCTTACCGTACACAAGCCTTTTTGTCTCATTGTACCTTGCCCAGAGGTACGTTTTGTTGTCTGATTTCTCAAAGGCTGAGCCCTTGCCAGAGACGCTCAGGTCCGAAGCTCTCGCCTGCTGATGCTGGTGGCAAGTACTACCACCAGTGTCCTTCCCTTCAGCACTTGTGCAGCAGACATTCGTGCAGCATTGGCAGGCAGACACAAGCTGCACACGCGAATATGCCACCGCTTTCTGCTGCAAACCAAGACACTTAAAAACTACAGCTGCCATTCGCTCTATCAGTACGAACACAATTGTCAGCTCAGCAGCGCAATACACAGCATGGCACTCCCTTGACACCTCCCACCCCTCTCAAAGTATTTGGCTTGATAAGATACCCAGCCGCGGTTCGTTTACAGCTCATCAACCAATCAAAATGCGACTCTTATCTTTCATCACCCAAACTGGATTTTAATTTTGCTGATAAAGTGCCACCTCCAACTCAGTCTGGAAGTTGTGGTCGCGTAATGTCTTTACATTATTAACTATTACGGGCAATGCATTACAAAAAACTACAGTCCCCAAAAGCCATCTCGACTGGGATATTTAAAAGGTGCACCAAGTGTCGTTATTATTTAACATATTTTAAAATAATCTATAGTTTGTTATCCTGGCAATGTAAACATATTTTAAAGTAACAATATATGTTGCCCCCCCCCGAAGCCAGGCTATAAAAATACTACAAATCAAAGGGCAGTGGTCTACAGAGGTTTTTTTTTTTTTTTTTTTTTTTTGAACAATATTAATCCGAAAAAGTTTTAAACAGTGAGACTTTACAGTGTGAAATGTTACCCTCATATGATCGCATTGAATCCTTCGTTGGTTCTATCTGTGCCATGTCTTTATTTTTTCAGTTACGAAGCCAGTGAAAATAAATAAATAAATAAATAAATAAAAATACTGGTGATTACCTGAAATCTGATTGGGTTTGTGAATACACACTGGAGCCAGACTTGGGTTGCAGGTCGATGACAACTCAAATTCGTAAGATCAACTTTCATTTAAAGATTGAAATAGAACAGAATAAAAAGTTTATAAATAAAAATAAAAATATAAAAGAATAACAAATATTTTTTAGAACACGTCTTTATTTTCCATAGACTTGTTTAGAAAACATTCAGAAACTAAACAGATTAAACAGATTGTTGTGGCTTGAACACGAAACTTAAATATGCTTGAACCACATAGATCTGTAGAACAGTAACATATCACAGATTAGTCCGTTCATTTATTTGTTTCCCCAGTTGGAGCAATCAGTCCATCCTCCAATCTCTGCTGGTATCCCCTCTCTGCTTGTTTTCTTCGGTAAACATCATCTAGGAGGAAAAATAAAACACACTTTCAGTTTTCAAATTCAATTTGGACTGAATATCCATATAGCCCTACTATTGTATTAGCATGTTGCCTTGTTGCATCACACCAGTGTATTTCTGTAACAGCACAGGGCAGCCTGTTACTTCTTGTAATGTTAAACAGACTGTACCGAAGACAGAAGCGGTTACATTTATTTTATAAATCCAGTGGCATGCGGTTTGTATGCTTGTGGTCAATTCGAGCAGCAGCGTTTTCTGATATTGTTAACATATTGTTCTAAAATATTTGACTTTTTATTTCTTAAATAAGGTTCGTCTCGCAATGACACCTGCAGGTGTCGGAATTGATTGGGCGTACAAAAGTCTCAATAGGTTCCAGCTTCTCTCTGTCGCGTTCAATCAGAACAAAGCTTGGTGACAAATGTACTATAAACATTATATTTTACCACTAAAACTTACAAAAAGTTTCTTTCCCAATTCTGACATTGATCATGATCCACTCCATCGTTCCTCCCAACACAAAAAAGAATGGAAGAAATCTGTATATCCCAAAACGCCTTCTCCCGGGAACCAAATCAAGAAGCTGTTTAACCCCCCGGTTGAACAGCATTTTTTATGTTCTTCTGTATACTAATATGAAGAAAATGTTACATTCTTTGCATAGTGGGTCATTTCAAAACGCACAACAGGATTCAAACACAAAGTTCAATTCCTGTGCCTTACCAAGGATAATATCCTTGAACCTTACTTTACGTCCTCTGTCAAACGCTGACACTCACGTTGAAAAGAAATAAACGCAGCGCTTCTTCCTGGAAGCATTTTCTCCTGACGGCAGCTCAAAGGGGACAAACCCCTTCGTTCACAATGCATGAACTCTATTGCGCAAACGATATTCTCCTGAAATTCCCTTTTTTTTTGTGCAAATTTGCTTTATACTTGCTTCTTTGAGTATACGTGTATATATTGCACGTGTATTAATGCATCCAAATTCCTAATATACATTATAATTGCTTGCTTCTACCAATGATTACAATGTGTCCCAGTCAGCTTTATAATAGCCCCAACTATTTTGATTAAAATTCACCTTAAATATGTTTGATCAATACAGTAATATCCAGCATAAATAAAAGACAGCTGGAAAGATATATAGAATGCTCCTGGGTGCTACAGTAACCCCTAGTTGTGCCAAGGTGTTCTTTAAAGCCCTCTTGTGCATGACCCACTTACATTGTGTATATATTTTTAGCTCTTATCCAATTGTGATAAAAGGGTGTTGGGGTATTCTTTAGTTAAGGAGAGCATCAAAATCTAGAGATGTTTATCACACTTACCCATACGTTTGATGGGTATATGCAACTAATGACAGCTCTAACTGTGTATTTACAACTGTAGTAACATTTACACATTTTAAATGACCGAGTTATTATCTAACTTGGGCTTTTTTTTGCTTCACATTTTTGGTTGGATCACCATCCACCCCAACACTTTCAATGCAAAGTAACTACTGAAAAGTCTACCCTTGGATAACTAATGAAATAGTTCCAGGGTCTTATACTGAAGAACACACCGAGGTATAGTTGATTAGTTTACTGGTTTGACTGGAGGCCCCCTTCCTTTACCACTAGAGCGGTCTGCAGCTTTGAGTGCATTTATCTTTCATAGACCTGTACACAACTGA
Organism: Polyodon spathula; assembly: GCF_017654505.1. Classification (NCBI taxonomy): domain Eukaryota; kingdom Metazoa; phylum Chordata; class Actinopteri; order Acipenseriformes; family Polyodontidae; genus Polyodon; species Polyodon spathula. The sequence goes on along the minus strand of NC_054549.1, from coordinate 33,836,756 downwards.
GCAGCGTTGAGTATAAAGCATCACAGAGACAGAAGTGGCTTTTCTCATCAAGCTTTTTATAGGAAAGTGTTCAGATGAGGTTCAATACAACAAATACAGAGTATTTCCACAAAGTTAACCAGGTAAGAACCATAACAACAATTAAAAAAAATTAAATTAAAAGGTCATTGCCTTAGCAAACTTGGGAAAAACAAAAACAAAACAAAGCCAAAATAAAAATGTCAAAACCAAGCTTATTTTTTGGGCATCTCATATAAAAAACCTCACATAATTGTTTTTATAATATACAATAAAATGACTGCCTTCTGTCACATTTCTACACATGTATGAAGCTTGAATTGAATAAGACATGTGTTAAGCATGTTCTATGTTGTAAGCATGGCGGATATTCAAAGTATCTCGTAGCATCAGGTCTCGTAGACGCCACAGTGCATCGGCCATGGTCGTGTGAGCCCCCTTACTCTTTAACCAATGAGCTGGCAGACGGCTCTCCTGCTCTTTCGTCAGATGGACGTCTTTTCTTTGTGCTGCAAGACAGACGGAACGCAACATTACACTCGCTAAATTATATTTAGAGTTTGATAAACAAGGAACATAAGTCATAGCCATATTGTAAACAAAATGCAAAATAAAGATATGCAAGTCTTTTGCATTCACAATATTTCATTCTGTGCAATGTAGTTGCCAATTTGTATATACATCTTGACCATATATATTTAATTTTACTTAATTTTAACATTTACCTTTTTTCAGTTCCTCTTTGTGTCCTGTTTTTTTTTCTTCTTTCTATTTGCTGCAGCACCTTAGACATTCTAAAACAAACAAATCCTTACCTGTAAGTGTCTGGTCCCATTTGCTAACAGTCCCAGTCTCAGAATGAAGCCCCTCGATGTACTTCAGATAGGCCTCCGAGTGCAGTAAGCGCTGTGTCTTTGGAGGAGGTGCCACAAACATTGGTGTGGACGGCTGCTGCAGTGCTGGCTGCCCTGTCTGACCTGGGTAGGGAGGTGGAGCTGTCTGGCCCTGCCCATGCATGCCCATCTGAAAACCACCACAAGCATATTGCATCAGAAATAAGCAGACGGTTTATTTTCATACACTCCATGTTTGTTTTGAAATGTACTATAAACTGCAAGTCTATGTTTATTAATAATAATAATAATAATAATAATAATAATATAATAATAATAATAATAATAATAATAATAAATCAAATACAACAACAAAGGGTTTAACAATTTTGCAGGTCTATTACAAATTAAAACACGGTAACTATTAAAAATAAAGGTACAATCATTTTTGTATTTAGGTACTCTATGCTCCTAGGTAGAATTACCTGTCCATATGCACCTGCGGGACCTCCCCCCATGGAGTTTACACCTACAAACACATCGACAAGGAAGAAGGTTAATGGTTACATTTATTATGGAAATTTATTATGGAAACCCTTACTGGACAACTGCATTTATTAATTCAGCTTAGGTCAACTATTTAAAAGAACAACAACAACAAAAAAAAAAACCTTGTGGGGCATCACCCAGATATAAACTTTTAGGAGATGGAAATTAGATGATTCTTGGAGTGGACACCTCAATAAACACACACACTAACAGAATCACAGGACAGTTAGAACTTTGGGATATGGGCCCAAATAATCCACTGAAGTCTTTGTTGCACAGCAAGGTCTTCAGACCCTGAATCTCACACCAGAAGGATGAAGAGACTGCACGGTGACAATGAGGATGTTCTTACCCGAATAAGACAGGTCCGGTATGCCTGGCATACCTGGCTGAAGATGATGGGGTAAAGGAGACACCCCAAGGTGATGTGGCTGCATGCTGCCCATGCTGAGCATGCCATCAACTGGGCCTTGTAAGGGTTGCATGGGCAGCCCATAGCCACCCATCATGCCTTAAAGGACAACACAACAAAGGTCATGCATCAGTAACATGCAACACTACCAGTTAAAAAAAAAATAGAATACATGCAATAGAAATGGATAATCTACTTATTGTTAGTATGTAAGATTTGTTAGCAGTAAAACTAAAAAAAATTAGGAAAAGAAAAGTTGATGATTATTTTAATGAACATGCTGTTGACAGGAATCTAAATCTTGGTCCAAACCTGCATTATTCGGAAGCGCAACTTGTTGCTACCAAACAAATGGGTCAGTGTTAGCATCAGCGCAAGACACTTGTAGGGAGCGGTCCCGATTCCTGACTTTCCCCTCCAATTTCACCTTTTCATTAGATGCAATAAGGTGGCAGATGCACGGTTGCACAAAAAGTCGCTTAAGCATTGGCTTGTATTTTTTTTACTTATATCAAGATTAAATAACTATTACAAGTTTTATTTTATTATCTCTTATTTTAAGTCCTGTTTATACCCAAGCAAAGTTTGGACACTTTCGCACCTAGTTCACTTGCAAGTGAGTTGAATCGCACTTGCAAACAAGTTTGCTTCGGTTCGTTTCACACCAGAAAAATTCAAGTGAACTGGAGTGTCTTTTAAAGTGCTTCAGATACGTTTGTTTGATTCACTTGCAGCTTTATCCAGGCTAGAGTTCTGTTGGTTTCACGCTGCACTTTCCAAACGCACTCGGCTCTGTTGCTAATTGCGGAAGTTCTCTCTGGAAAAACTTTTTCCATCATGCCCAACATGGAGAATTCTTAACGTGATGTGGTTGTGCTGCTATCCGTGTTATTTTGGTTTATTTGGTGCTAACGTCAAATCACTGCCGAAGTAACGTAACATGCCGAAAGAGTATTTGTTGGAAAAACACTTATTTTGGAGGAAATGCCAAAGACAATCATGATTAAGAAAAAGATGGACAATGAACCAACTGCAATTTAGCTGTTATTGATAATAATAATAATAATAATAATAATAATAATAATAGCTTCTTGTAAATGTTGTACATGTGACAGTGTGGCAAGATAAAGTTGCAGCAGGAGCTGGTTTACTAAACTGAGGTGTTTGGAGCAGTTTGCTGTTTGGAGTGGTTTATTTCCAAGTGAACTGGAACAAGTTTTGTTTCACTTTGCAAAAAGCTGAAACAGAGCAAAGTGGTAAACGTCCCCTTATATGCGAACTGAGACCACTGTTTCAAGTGATCTCAGTTCACTAGGTTTGATGCGCATCCTGGTGCGATTCCATGGTTCTCAGAGGTTTCAACACACCAACCGAACCGAACCTCAATCCGCATCAAAGGATCAAATGAACTAGGTATGAAAGTGCCCTTAAACACTTTTCAAGTAGGAAGCTGTTCAACAGAATCTTGGAATGCGAAACGTGCTAGAGGTAGCAAGGGTCAAAGCAAAATACCTATAAGATTTTCATTCTCTTAAACCTTTGAGCCTCATGAGAAATGTGTTTGTCAGTTCAAAGGTTTTCCAAGTGTTACCTGACACAGGATTTTGATTTAGCATTCCCATGGGGGTTGGGGGAGGCACCACCCCCATTAATGCACTGACTGGGGTACCTGCCCGAGGAGAACCAGACTGCTGCTGCTGAGCTGCGCGCTCTCTCTCTTGCTGCTCTGCCACCTTTGCTGCCCGCTCTGTAAAATAAAATGGAACAGCTTGAAAAGACTCGTCAAATGTTTTCATACAGCTCCATAACACTATCCTTCACATCAGAGTCTCGGTGAGAGTGGTGCTACTGTTGTTCCTTTCACTACCTTCATAGTCTGCCTTCTTGGTTGCTTCCAGATTTCTCCATTCAGTCCCCACCAGTCGACTGAGCTCACCGAAAGAAAAGTCCGGGTTCTGGGATTTTATAACTGCCCTCATCTCGCTGCTGAACAGAATGTAACCACTCATGTTGATCTTCCTCTTGGAGCCTTCCTTCTTACTGGTGCCTTTAATGGATTTCGGAGTGGACTGCAACACACACAAAATAAACGGTATTCAAAATGACATCCTACCACTTCAGTAAGTGTTCTAGGACTACATGCTGCTTTTAATAAATTCAAAATTGAAGAGAGTTATGCTTAGGTTTCCTTGAGTGCATCCTAATTAATTAGTCCCTCACATGCAACAGTTATCCTGGAATGATTTATATTGATTGACAATATATTTTATTTTAAAGTTGAAGCAAGGCAACTTTGACCGCTCACCTGGGGTGGAGTATATGGCATTATGTCCAGTTCGCTGGCCATAGGAGTTTGTAGCTGAGGCAGAGTTGGAGTTTCAATAACCTCTCCCTCCTCTTCCCCAATCTCCATGTCATCGTCAGCTCCTTGCTCAGCAAACTTTGCCTCCAGCTCTTGAATCTTCTTCTCCAGCAGTGGAGAAGGCTCCTTCTGAGGTACAACTGGCTTTCTAAAAGAGGAGAGGAGAGGAGACAAGACCAGGTTTTTTTTATAAGGTCTGGACAAAATATTTATTTGAGATACACATGTAAAACTGTATGCCCAACCTGAAGTAATATATTTCATCATCTATGACTTTTGCAGACAGGGAGAAGCGTTTCAAGCCTTTAAACTTCTTCATCTGCTTGTCGCTTTCATTGTAGCGACTCTCACAGAGCAGTACATCATCTTCCGGCACTTCAGTGGGCCGGCAGGAGAGATAGTCCTTAAACGAGGACACGGCACACTTCCCTATAGAACAGACAGGCGACAGTGGTAAATCGCTGCCTAAACTAAAGGGATTTGTTTTAAAAAGTTTGCTTTTAGAAAGTGAAAATGCAAAATAAAAATAAAAAAACTGTTGACTTTTTACCTAGTACACAGTTCATAGGGCAGGTTTCTTCAAGGTTACTCAGAAACACTTCTTTCTTGTAGAACATTTTGGTTGGCTCATGCTCAGTCTCCTCTGGGTGGATAAAGATAGGGCCAAAGAAGTAAGCAGCACCGTCTCGAACCCACATCTTCTCAATCCTTGAAAAATAAAGAAAACACAAAACCGTATTTGAAAAATTTGAAATGTGTTCTCAATCCTACATTACATTAGACTATGGAAACGCAGTACCGAGGATACATCATTTCCCATACCTTCCCACTCTACGACGTACTAAGCCATGGGACTTAATAAAGACACAATCTCCCACCTTCATCCACATGTCATTGTAATGGAGCTGTTCATAATATATACAGCCAGGCTCCCCATTGGGCATGTCAACGGGTACATCTTCTTTCTCCTACACATAAACAGTATGGTTATTTCACATAGAAGAATATATTCCTACAGATTTTTCCATCATCAGAAACTCATACTGCAAAAGGAACAGTTACATTTCCACTATGTGTCATCCCTCTACACACTTGTACCTTATCAATGATGCTGCTGGAATCCACACCTTTGGTTTCGTCTGTCATGTCAGAAGGCTTTTCCGCTTCATGTTTAGTAGCACTGGCGAACACTGAAGCAACCCGAACCACTGGCAACGGCACGTCACGAGGGACAAACTTCACGGAACTTAGGGGCATGGTCCACATTTTGATTTTCTTGAAAGACTTGGTCTTGGCTGAATAACGTGACTCGCAAACAAACACATCCTCACCCCTAAACCCTTCAGGATGAAGCTTAAAGTATTCCTGTCAAAGAAACAAAATATAATAAATGAAATGCATCATTTAGCATAAGGTTCTGTGGTTTAAATAATTTAGTGGTAGTTAAACAAAGGTAGTACTAGACTATTTATGAACTTATTTAATATGTACTATGTTTAATACCTTGTTCTTTATGTATTAAAGTGAAGAACAATTACCTTTACAAACATAACCACACACTTTCCAAGTATTTTGCTGACAGGGACTTTGCTGTAGTAATCACTCTTAAATACTTCTTTCTCCAAGAACTTGCGTGTTGCCAGGTGGAACGTTTCATTAGGTCTGTAAAACCAGCAGCCATACAACCACTTCTCACCTGCAAGATAAATAAAAAGAACATTAGTACAAACCCTGCAATGCTTCCGATTTCGACACGTTTCACCAAACAATACAATCAGATGCATTACCAACAATTATATTGCATACCAGTATCGTCCTGCCAGAGCCTCTCAATGCAGACTATATGAGGCTGCAGGTTTGGCTCTGCTGGTTCCACGTACACATAGTCTCCTACATGGTACATGCTGTTCTTAAAGCTGCAGTCCTGGCTGTATGTGCGCTGAAGCCCAGACTGCCAAGCACCTCCAGCATGATCATCGCTCTTCTCAGCTTCTGTTATGATTAAAAGAAACATTTTTAAAAATCTGAATATAACTTTACATAGTGTAGCACTGGAAACAGCATACATTTATATTACTTATTTGATAGAAATGGTTCAGTTAATGAAACTGTAAAGTACTCTGCCCATCTACAAATACAGCCGTTTCCAAAATGCTTTAAAGTAAAAAAACAGAATGAATGTAATTCTCGAATAGATGTTTAACTGAAACACCTTTCTTTTCTTCTTCCCTCTTCAGTTTATCTTCTTCCATCTCTTTTGGTAGTTTTTCCTTCTTCTCCTTCTCTGCGTCACTGTGGAGGTGCTTGGTTGTATAGCTGAGTGCTGGAGTCAGCAGGATCTCCCCGTTCTTGCACAGTTCATCGCGGATTTTAATGAAGAAGTGCTGCAGCTCTAAGGCATCCTCGTAAATTTCTGAATCCGTTCTAAATTACAAAGGATAACCAAATCAGAATTGCTTTATTAAACTGAATGCACAATAATAGTTTTTGAAAAGTAATCTTTATTACTTGTACTCCCCTAAGGAAAAGTTTTTACAGCACTAGTTGCTTAATCCATAGTGTAGACATGATTACTAAAAAGCAATTCTGGACATTTATGGTTGATCACAGACCCTGAGCACCACTTATCTTGGACTATCTCATCTAGGTGGTAATCAGCATCTTTTTTTTTCTGAGGTCTCTTACCTGTTTAGTCTTCTTGCTTTCTCCAGAACTTCAAACATATGTTCCTGGAACACATCAAGCCTCCTGTAACGGTTGTTGTCAATGTTCCTTCTGATGATTTCAAAGTTTAAGGGTGGCTGGCTGGGGTTAGCAGGGTCTCTTCCTGGAATCTCTGCCAGAGAGTCACTGTAGCAGCGCCCTTCATCATCCTGGTGGTTCAGCACAGACACAAACAGGTTATGGACCAGCTCCTGTATCAAAAGGGACACATTGGGGACATGATATTCTTCCCCTCCTTCCAGGTCTCTTCTAGTCTCCAACAGGACCTTGTGGAGCACAAGAGCATCTTTATAAATCAGAGATTCTGGCTCATTGTAGGTACAAGCGTTATTAAACATCAGCACAAAGTCTTCCACCAACGAGTCTACATCTTGGAACTTGTTGGCCATCATGTGGCTCTTGATCTTCTCCATGTCAACTGGCTTTTTGATGGTGACATAGTAGTCAGGGAGCTCCGCTCGGGACGGTAGCCTCAAGAAGATTGCGCTCAGGCGACGGCCCCTCTTGTCTGTGTAGTTCTTCACAGCTTCATACAACTCATTTAGTTTCTGCTGCAAAGGAGTCAGGTATTTTGACTTTTTGGGAGAAACACCAGTTTTTCTGCCTATGAAAATGAAACAGAAATTAATTAAAAGATTTTTACAGAGGCTTAAATTCAAACCATTTTAAATGATACTGCTCAATATATTGTATTAGCATAAACGTGGATATCCTTATGCTATGCAATACAAAGCAAATATTTCAAAACACATTTTTAAAAATCGACCTTTAAGGCCAATAGAGAAACCTTTAGTCATTTCCTTCAGCTCATTTTTGAACAGCAATAGTGTTGCATTTACTCACATGTAAATAGAGTAAACAAGCCTTTTTAAAGAGGCAATACACAAGTGCCTATATCTGTATACTGATCATAGTATTAAGAACATAAAAAAGTTTACAAGAGAGGAGGCCATTCGGCCCATCTTGCTCGTTTGGTTGTTAGTAGCTTATTGATCCCAGAATCTCATCAAGCAGCTTCTTGAAGGATCCCAGTGTGTCAGCTTCAACAACATTACTAGGGAGTTGATTCCAGACCCTCACAATTCTCTGTGTAAAAAAAGTGCCTCCTATTTTCTGTTCTGAATGCCCCTTTGTCTAATCTCCATTTGTGACCCCTGGTCCTTGTTTCTTTTTTCATGTCGAAAAAGTCCCTTGGGTCAACACTGTCAATACCTTTTTTGAATGCTGGAAATCAGGTCGCCGCATAGTCATCTTTGTTCAAGACTGAATCAATTCATTTATTTTAGCCTGTCTGTATATGACAAGCCTTTTAAACCCAGAATAATTCTGGTCTCTCTTCTTTGCACTCTTTCTAGAGCAGCAATATCCTTTTTGTAGCGAGGTAACCACAACCAAACACAATATTCTAGATGAGGTCTTACCAATGCATTGTACAGTTTTACATTACTTCCCTTGATTTAAATTCAACACTTTTCACAATATATCTGAGCATCTTGTTGGGCTTTTTTACTGTTCAAAACTAACCTCAATAAGGTATTCAAAGGAAACAGAATATTTCTATAAACAAGCGTACTTATTTTCAGTTTTGGGGAAGCCATTTCATCATCTTCAGGTAATGATCCCAGTTCTTTTCTCTTGTCCTTCAATAATTTTTCCAGAATGATGGCATCATTGTATACCTTTAAGACACCACATAAAATAACTACTTACAGGGGTAAACTCACATTACAGTGTAATTTAAAGCTTGCTTAAAACCACCAAGATATTAGAATCTGTGCTGAAAATGCAGGCATAGGGGGATTTAAAACATACAACAGATTAAACAGTTTACCACCTGCGAAGGGCAATCTGTTTGATAAAAGTGATCACTAACAGTACAATGGCATTACACTGAAATTCCCAACATACCTGGGAGCCTTCCTCATTATAGTGCCGTGCATTCCGGAACATCCGCTTCATATCCTCGATCAAGGCCTCCTCACTAAGGTATTTATCTGAGCGAATGTTGTGCTCAATTGTTTTTAGGTCCACGGGCTCTAGGATGATTTTATAGTAATCCGGATAGTCCTTCTTGGAGGGCTTGACCATGAAAAGATCACACAGCCGCCTGCCTGAGCCAGGCTCACGGGCCTCTGTAACTGAACTGTACAGGATTTTCATCCGATGCTTCTTTGCATTTTTCTTGATGCTGACAAAGAGATAGAATTTTTTTTTTTTTTTTATAGTTACAACTTAGTTAGTTGTTCTTCTTGACTTAGTAGATATTCTTGTGCTGGACCGGGTCTTTGTCTTTAGCTAAACTGAAGCGGTATAATAAATTAAGATGTAAACTGTAGAAGTGTAAGTCCTACACTGTGCTTTAATCTCTAAACATCTACCATTCTAAATATTATACTATACTTTAAAACTATCTAAACAAGTTCTTAAGTTAGTACAAGACAGGTGAGTCTACAAAGAAACTGAGCACCCATTTAAAATGGAGTTACTCAAACACTGTGCAGAGTGTGGTTTGTTTGTTTTTCCATCCTTGCTTCTAGCACAAAGTAGATTATTGCATTTTAACAGCCAGCAATTCTATTTTCATCCCTACATGAAATCCAAAGGCTATGGCCTATATTGTTGTTGGTAAAAAGGGAATCACCGCAGTTAGCTGGAAGCATAGCGTTTTTATTATTTTTTGTTCTTTAGGAAGCAGACAGGACTCTGTTTAAATCCTTTAACAAGGTGATTATACCTCTTCCTCTTTGCGCTGCCCGTGTCGGATGTGGCTGAAGAGAGCATGCTGTCTCCATCCTCAGTCTCGTCTCTCCTCACAAGCTCCTTTTTCTTCGCCTTAAAAGACAGCAAATCCCAGGAGTTAAGCTTGCTCTGCCAACCACTTCCAGAACACATTAATATTAAAATGGCACAACAGATCTGCTGCACTCAGGCAGAGAGGCTCAGCATACATGGATATTAAAACATGTTTGCTCACAAGCAGTACAAGCACAAAGAAATCCTCAACCTGACTTTAAATTAATTGAATACACAAGTGACCTTTAAACACTCCTTGTCCGTAACCTTCAGTGCAAGTGATGCACATCTATCCCAGAATAGAGCAACGTACCTGCAGGAGCTGCTGTAGCTTCATGACTCGCTTGTAGATGGCAGAGTTAGGAACATTGTAGCGCTTGGCATTTTCAAACATGAGATTCAGATCTGCATCTACTTGATCCAGATTCTCGTATTCATTGTTCTTCATCTTGTTTCTATGGAGTAGAAACAATAACGACTGCATGTTTCTCTAATTAAAATGATATATTTTTATTAGCACAGTACCATGCATATAACGCCTTTCAAGTACCAAATGGCAATGTTATATTGTCCACCCTTGAGCAGTCAATAGGGTATATATATATATCATCCCATTAAAAGAATAACTTCTCAGCACTTAACATCCTTTGATCTTCCAATTAAATTATTCCACAATTCAACTGATGAAACCACAGTAGCCACAAAAATAACCAAGAAACTAAAGTTCATGCCATTGTTGTTATTTTCACATTGCACTGCCAAAAACCATGTGTCCTGATTGTCTTACCTTATTTGCTGAAGGGAGATTGGCTGTTTGATTTGTTGGTAGTAATCTGGATATTCCTTCCTGGAAGGTAACTGGAGAAAGGGCTCTGCTACTAGCTGTCCTTGGCTGTTGCGACCACCTCGGACTGCCTCATATAGCTGGAAGATGGGGTTGGACATCTCCATGCAGGAACTCATGCTCTCTACTTCGGACTCCCCTTCATCATAACGGACAGCTCCTGTACAAATGTGGAAGATTATAATGCAAATACAATGGATAAGCAAACAAGCACCACGCAGTTACAAGTTACAAACCTTAAATGATAGACTGCAGATTGCCACAATGCATCGGAGTCCCAGATGTTTTCATTCATTCAGTGTTTTCATTCATAAAAAAAGGTTAATGGAATTCTGGGTTAAGCTGTTTTAACACACAGCACGGGATTGCCAAATTGAGAAAACTAAATGTAATTCAGGTTGGATTTGGAAGACTGTAAAAACGAATCCTGCTTCTTACCAGCTAGAAGCGCATCCTCGTCACTCTCAGAACCGTACTGTAAAGCCATGGTTATAGCGGACAGGCGGTCCCCTTGAGCAGATCTCCTGTTTCTGCCAAAAACAAGAGATTAGTCATTCCTAGAAAACAGTGGGCATTTATAGAGAGAAACAGTATATCCAACACCTCCTGAATGCAGACCTCTTTTGTTGGATTATATTAATGATCTGTCCACCACCCCCCCCCCACTTTGCTCCTTTTACGTGTTATATAAACGTCATTTAAAATACTAGTGGATACCTCCTTTCTGCATACAAAAAACATAACCAAACTTACACCAACAGAACTCCAGTAGAAATGTATTCTGGTCAAAACAATCCATTAAAAAATTATACCTGATTCGAAGACTTGACTTAGTGGGCTCTGCATGCTCAATTTCAGTTTTCTTCTGAATAAAAATTTTCTTGATGGTGTTTGCATCCTTTAAATTAAAATTAAAAACAAAAATAAACAGGATTCACAAAGCCGTTTTAGTATGTTACAAAGTCTAGTGCTGCCTGGATGCACATAGTATAAGGGTTCTAGGATATCCTTCATTTAACCCTTTCATTAAGATTATTGCTGCTTTTATGGATAATAGCATTGAAAATCACCAATAACCTTCAATGCATCGCATCATTACTAACATTTTTTCCTAATATTTATTTACTTAAGGTTGTTTTTACAGGACAATTAAAATTATTACTTTTTTTTTTTTTAAATCAAGGTGAATATGCTGTAGAAGACTGATATTAAATTGATCCCATTCCCTTAATTCAGTCTCTGCGTATGGTACATACCTTAAAAACCTGGGATCCTGGCTCATTGTATGTTTTTGCATTTTTTACTAAAAGATCAATGTCCTTGGCCATTGCAGTCACGCTTTTATAAAAACCACCCTGGAAACAAAAGACATTATGTCAGTATACATTGTACACTACTCACTCAGCTACACAAAATAGTCCCTCTGAAAGTTCTTACATACCTGTATCCTCTGAGCAATTGTTTTAAGATCTATTGGCTCTTTAATGATTGCGTAATAGTCTGGGTAATGCTGAAAAATAAGCAGAGTTTAATGACATTTATTGAAATATGGTTAATATTTATTGAAACCTTGGAGTGAGATTCAGTTTTTACAATAGTGTCAATAAAATAGCTACCGTTGTATGTTTTAATACACAGAGACAGAAAACCGCTGTTTAATAAACTACAGGTAGCAATTATAATAAATCCTCTAATATTGGCACAGCAAATGATCAACGAAAACTGCATAAAGCAGCAAGTTCTGTACCAAAATGGTATTAAATGGGAACCAATGAAGACTATATTTCATTCTCTTCAATACTTAACTACTACAAAATGGGCCTCTCATATTCAGACAATTAACGGCGTAATGTCTCTTACCACTTTGGAGGGCAGTTTCTGAAACAACTCGCTGATCAAGCGTCCAGAAGGCTCAGCACTAGTAACCACAGCTTCAAGAAGCTGCTCCAGAATCTCTTTTAAACAGCTTGGCGGAGCCTGGTGTTTAAAATGACACAATTACGTATGGGATGATACAGAATGATATAACTCAGTGTTTGTTTTGTGGTATTTGTTTCATTATAAAATAACTGGATGTTCCAAAGATACAGCGATCACCTTGATAGAAGATTGAACAGCACTAGTTTACGCTATCAGCACATTCCCTTTTCACAGCATTTATGGAACAGAATAGATTTTCTAAGAAAATCACAAGTGCGTTTCTCACCTCCTCCTCAGTAGACGTTCCAGGGTTTTCCTGTGTGTCTTCCCCATCCTCATTATCCTCCTCATAATCTCCTCGCTGAACAAACTCATTCTTTGTTCTCAGGTACAGATCCCACAGTCTGCAGGCTGCTTTGTACTCCGGGCTGTCCGACTAAACACAAGAAATATATTAAAGAGGTTTTAAAGATTGCATACACACTGTATGTATTCCTATTGCAGATTATCTGGTCTGTGGGCCCTTGGGTATAAAATATCAAACGCATGCTAAAAAACACTTTTGTACCTTGTAGTAGCTCTTTGCATTGTTGAACAACAACTGAAAGTCTGCAGTCAGCTGATCAACGTCATCATATTCCTCCGTTTTCAATTTTTGTTGTATTTTCATCAAGTCAATGGGCTGAGTGACAATTTCATAATAGTCGGGCTGGTTCCTTAAACAAAGACAATGAAACCGATGAGTGAAATAAACATTACGGTATTTAAAAAAGGACACTAGACTAGCAAAATATATGAAACCGTAGACTAGTCTACCTTCGTTTTGGAGCTCTTATAAAGAGTTCACATAGAAGTCTTCCGTGGTCATCTTTGTAATCTCTGATGGTATTATAAAGTTCGTGGCAAACTGCAATCTATCAGCACAAAAGCAAGTGATTAACATCTCTTAAGACTTGATATCACAAAATAATATTTATTATATAACAAATAATTTTTTTTGTAAAACAAAGCTTCAGATGTTTTAAAAAGGCTATAGGACATATTCTGTTAATTATTTCTGATAATACCTTAAAATACACTTAGTTTTCAATTCAGATTTAAGATTGATAAACATGTGACAAATAATCCTAGAATATAAATAGCATTTCAACACTATCAAACGTTAACAGTAGTCATGATGTAACAACAGCCATACCCATCTAAGTGCTATATTATAATAAACAGTGCCAACATACTTAGATAGGGGTTTTTAATAAGCACTAGAGGTTAACATAATAATATCTTAAAATGAAAAGTTAAGCTGTAGAATAAGAGACACACCTTTTTCCGTCCGCTGTGCTCATTGTCTCTTTGTAAAGGCGGTACAATACTGTGAAATCCACTTACTGGATCGACAGTTGGGATATTAGATGCTCTTCTCCTCTTTCTGCCACTCACTGGGGTTGAGGTTGAAGTCTGTCCTTCATCAAAGTCCCCCCCACTTACACTGCTGGAAGGGGATGTTGCCCTTCTCCTTTTGGAACCCATAGAAGCAACACCTTTGGATCGATGCATAATACAACCCTGTATCAAACATTACAGGCAGACACGTTCTTTAAGTATAAAAAAAACTATTTTGTTCAGATCCACAGCAACATTCCCTCTTTCACTTACGTGCACGTTTACGTATCTGAGAGGCAATAACAAAACGTATTATTTGTTTAAGACCAGTGGGCATAAAGAAAGTTCACCGAGATGCAGTAACTGCATTTAGTGACAAATGGGAACCGTGAAACGTAAGCGTCACCTGTTAGGTGCATATACTGGACAAAACGCAAGAACCATAAAGTAGCGCAACTTCTACAAGTCCATTTAAAATACAACGTGTCACAGAGAGGTTGTATGGTTAACAGGTGCTTATTTGACCGAACTCTCTATGTTTTAAGTTTGGTATTATTAACCTCCAATGGTGAAAGATACGTGGTATAAACAGGTTAATATTATATTATTTATTGTTCAAAATGTTAACATGAAGGGGTTTCAAGAGTTTTAGCATGTACCCAGATCATACTGTACTTTGACAACTCAACGTGTATACGTCACTGTAACGATGTTATTCTGATCATTAAAAACAGTTAACCAGTACACAAGTGATACAGGCTTTACTGTCCAAAATAGTTTTAAAAAAGGGTAAATGATAGCGCATGGGAATGGTTTTAGTTTAATGACATTGTGATGCATTTGTCAACATACAACAATGCCGCTTCAGTTTGAAAAGAGTACAATACAACTAGACCCACTGGTGCCTGGGTTATAAACTTGGGTTTACTCGAGTCAAAGACAATAGTAACATATCAGGAGATGCAGATAACAAAGAAAGGCGGCCTTTCACCCACACATCAATAAGAATGATACGAGATAGCTGTACAACTGAGCCTGAAAACATGAGAAACAAAGCATTAACATAAAAAAGGCCGTCTAAACTTACCTATTTCAAGAGGGGTAATAAAATCAAGTGAATTTAGAAATGTAATGTAAAACCAAGCAGTTTGACGCACTAGACGCACACAGAAAAGCCGCCTGTTGTTATTCCCCCACTTCCGGCTAGAACTGCAAACCGGATGAGGAAGTTAGAATTTTTTTTTTTTTCTTTACTGCAGATGAGTTTTTACACGTGGTGACCAGTGATCGTTAAGAGACTGCAGCGAACAGGAGGGCAAGAATGAAGAGGCCAAGTAAGTGTGCGACGGTTCTTTTTAAACTAAAATGTTATGTTTCGCTTATGGATTTATTTTGATCGTAGTATAAGGTTCGTAATCCGTGATGAATGTTTTGATTGTCTTTTGTAGTTGATGGAAAGTTTGGTTCTATGGTTTGAGAAAATGACGGCCCTTCCATTTGAATAACATTCTGATGGAAAATGATTTGACATAAATAAGTTTTGAGATGTTAATACAAAAATATTAACAACCCATGACATGTTTTTTCTTTTTAAAATATAGAGTTAAAGAAAGCAAGCAAACGTGTGACATGCTCCAAACGTTATAAAATACAGAAAAAGGTAAGACTTGTGCATTCAAGTTTTATTTTGTTATATGTTAGAAAAAGGTCTTCGTATATTATTTAGCTGTTTAGTGTCTGATAACGTACTGTATACCGTGTGTAAGCTGTTTTTTAAGAGTCCGAGAATTACATGTGCTACGCAGTTTAAGTTACACAGTCGCCTATAACAACGTGATGCACAGCAATGACTCCAGTCTTTCGCAGTGCAGGTTATGCTATGGAGTAATCACGACAGTTTCTTATACAATGTTGTTCCCTCTTTATATTTCTCATACACATCAGAGATAGCACTACCTATTTTATAGCGACCTGTCTAAAAATCCCTTGGCGGTAGACATAGTTTCTCTGTTTGACTCTCCAGTCTGTAGTAAAGACCCGTTCAAAGTTGGAACTTCAGAATATGTGTACACGGTGCTTTCCAGGAACGATGTAGCTTGATAACTTTATTTCGTGCCGACAGGTCCGTGAGCACAACAAGAAGCTCAGAAAAGAATCAAAAAAGCAAAAGATACGGAAGGTGAAGAAAGATCCAGGAATACCCAATGCCGCTCCTTTTAAAGAAGAGATCCTCAGAGAAGCAGAGCACAGAAAGTTACAGGTAACTTTCACTATAGAACAAATATAGTAAAGACAGCCTATTGAAAGTGCGGTGAATGAAACGGTTACACAAGTACCTGAACTGTTTTGTTCCCTGTAGCTCGAAGAACTGAAAGAAAAACAGAAGCTCGCCAAACAGAAGCAACGGGCAAAGAAAAGAAAACTTGAAGCTGAAAATAAAGACCCAGCAACTAAAGCTAAAAAAGCAAAAAAGGTAAAAAAATAAATATGTTTAACACTAATGGGCCATTGTTTATACAGTACTGAACTTAAAAATATTTAAACTAAAAAATCCCATAATATTCACTATGTTGTATAACATTGACAGGAACAAACTGTCAAGAAACAGCTGAAGTCTACCAGCAATAAAGATAAAAACTCAAAAACATTATTCTGCAGTGAACTGAAAAAGGTAAGTCGGTTTCATGATTTCTTTAAACTAAGACTAGAATTGATTGACAATGCTCCAACTTGTATTGGGGGATCACCAGTCTATTATATCCCTGCCAGTATAAAATTAGTTTAGTTTTTTGACAATACACCCAACCCTTCTGTTTTTAAACCCCCTAAAAGCATTGTGAGGAAAGACACAAAGCACACGGCGGGCCCCTATTGCCCTATCCACGCTACCTAAATAATGCACAGTCATGACACTTTGAAAACGTCATTGCGAATGGTTATCGTGTATTATGTATGTCAAGTGGATTGGGTACGTGTTGTACGAATGTGCTTGAGTGAAAATGTTCCAAGTATTTAGTCCTGCTGTGTTTTCTATAGGTCATTGAAGCCTCAGATGTCATCCTTGAGGTTCTGGATGCCAGGGACCCTCTCGGTTGTCGTTGTCCACAGTTGGAAGAGACAATCTTGAACTTGGAAGGAAAAAAGAAACTCATTTTGGTT